>NW_024524266.1:572476-1057347 GCF_017590135.1 Pyrgilauda ruficollis | reverse complement strand
CGCGCCTCCCTCCCGCCCCCCGGGGCAGAGCCGCCGCGACCGCGCCTGGCCGGGGCACCCCTGCCCGTGCTCCTGCCCGCCGCCCCCCGCCCTCGCACGCCATTTCCTGTGCTCCGTGTTTACTTCCCGGTTCAAACGCTCCAGTGGGAGCGAGCGGCGCCGCTGCCTGCGGAGGGAGCGGGAGGTGAGGGGAGCGGCGCGGTGGGGGACGCCCTCCGCTCCGGTGCGCTCCCGTCTCCTCCCCGCGCTGAGCCGCCCGCCTCTTCTCTTGCAGGTGTACCCGGAGCCGCGGACGGAGGGCGAGTGCCTGAGCAACATCCGCGAGTTCCTGCGGGGCTGCGGTGCTTCCCTGCGCCTGGAGGTGAGTCGGGGCTGGGGGCGCCCGGCTCGGTCCCGGGGGCGGGGGGTTTCTCGCCCTCCCTTTGTGCCCGGGGACGCGGCAGACAAGATGGTGGCGGCCGCCCCTCCCCTGGCTGCGGGCCCGGGGGGCTGCGGGGAAGCCGCCGCCGTCAGCCCGGGCTGCCTCGGCGCTGGCCGATGCGGCGCGGTGGCGGCCGCGCCCCGGCGGAGCCGCCCGGCCGGAGCGCGGGGAAGGGCCGCGCCGCTCCTCGGCAGCGCCGGGCGGGCAGGGCGCTGCCGCTGCAGGCGCGAGTGCCGGGGCCGGGGCTTGCCTGGCTAAAACCACTGCTCTTCTGTCCGAGTCAATTGTCGGTACGTATAAATTGCGTCCGCTGTATTCGTGGAATCGCTTTGGAAGCGCAGCGGTCGGCTTAGAGAAATTAAGTTGCCTATTACCGAGTGAAATGCTAATTGAAGAAAATGGCAGGTGCTGTTTCTTCTATTTAAATTCGCGTTACATAAAAGCCCTGCAAACTGCCATCTTTTCCGAACGTGTGTTCGCAGGGTTGCAAATTAGGTTCTCGAATATTGCTGGTATATTTAGCTATAGCAAGTACATACTGCTGTCGAGTTTACTTGATGTTGGCGTGTGGGAAGGAACTGATGAGATTAAAAACAGGTTTCAGCTTCTCTGCGTTGGAAAGTGAGAGGTATTGTAATTTCAGTCCTTGGAGACATTTTTTTTGGGTGGAAAATTGGTTTCTGGTGGTTCTGGACTTAAATTAATGTAGTATTGCCTTAATTAATTTGCAGGGTCTTATGGTACCTCTGGTCTTGCCTGTGATTTTGCCAGGCAGTAGCTGCATGTCATTAAAAAAGACTCTGATTGCTTTCCTGAGGCCTCTAAACAGTGAAGTATCATTAGTGAAATAAATGATACTTGCAGGACTTGCCCTTTATCTTAGGTTCTCTCATGGATAAAGATGGAAATTAAGACTGCTTTTAGCACTCCTCTTGTAAGTCCTTACTTTTTTACCTTCCTTCCCTTCTCCCTGAGAAATATGTAGAAAATCCTTTAGGATTTCCTGGGAGAAAAAACAAATTAAGTTCTGAAATAATCAGAAACCAGGTTCTGGGATCAACATTGCATTGTGTCAAGTGTTCTTTTTGCTTTGGAGCAGCTGCCACTCCCATTTGTCTTTTCTAGGGCCACCTTGAGCTTTTCATGTTTTGAACATTTGTGTGTGAGAGCAGATCCAAACTTCAAGTGGTAGACATTCATGAACTGGGGAGAATTGGGGGAGGAGGTACTTCTGATCTCAGTGCAGAAATAAATTGAGTGTTGTAAATGTTAAAGAGGGAGAAAATGGCATTTATATCATCCCCTCCCCTTTACTAATTTCCTTCATCAGGTCTCTCAAAGCTTGAAGCCACTGCAATTGTGACAGGTTGGGAATGGTTACAGTGTTGCAGTTTGGTCTCTTTTTTAGTTGCAGAAAGCTTTTGTCAGCTCTTTTCCTTGGGGTGACGAGAAAATGAAGAAAAATGATTGAAAGAAAAGATAATTTTGCTCTTGTTCTGAGAGCCTGAATATCTTTGGGAATAGTCAAATTGTTAACCTGGCCTCAGGGACTTCTCAGCAAGACTGCCGGAACACCTTTCTTACGTGGAGGTAACTGGCAGCAGTGGCTTCCAGCTCAGCATGTTGGAACAGGAATTATTCCCAAGCACCAGAGAGTTCAGAAGCTGGCAAGAAGGGGCACAAATGCTTGGGCTTATGGAGCTCTTGTGTGTGTATTTATGGTTTGTGCATTGTCTGTTCCCTGTTGTTTTCTCATTAATTTTTCCAGCCCCCTAACTGTGGCCAAAGATGAGAGCAATGGCATCCTGGATTCAACCAGGGAGTAGCTGGCAGGGGCCTCTTGGCCATCCGCTACTCCTGGGCTCCTTCCCCTCCCTCTAACACTTAACACAAGGTGTGAGTCAGCCCTGGAGAATGTGAGCCTTCCTCACCGTGGGAACTGGGGCGATGCCACAGCTCCCCTGTGCAGGGTCTGTGTAATGCTTCCTGAGTCTCAGGCAGGGTTTAGAGATTGCGTTGCATGAAGAGTGTGAGGAGCATCTCTGGAACCGCTTTAGGGGATATTATCAGAGAGGGCAGGTGAGCTAACAAGGAGTTAGTGGTGAGTACAAATATTTTACAAAGGGTTAGATGTGTGTCTGGTACCTTAAATAATAGAAACATTTGGACAATATGGGTATCAGAGGAAGCCCTAGGCTGGTGTGGGGAGATGTGACATTATTCTGTGCATTAATGTGCTTTTCCTAATAAGTATTCCACAATGTGGAGTTTTCTGTGACCTATAAGGGTTGTACTTGAGCCTTACATTGAATGTGAATTATATGTAGTTGGATCAGATGATTTTTCTGTGTGTTATTTTGTGGGCCTGGTAGTGGTTTGGTTAGCCCAAGATCAGCATTGCACAAGCACTTTTTGCTCCCAGATCTGAACTCATCTTGGAAGCAGTGGTGGTGTATTTTTACGAAGCCATGTCAGAGCTCCTTGCCTTGCTGGAGTTCTGTAGGTCTCCAGTTTAGGAGACTTTGTTATGGCATTTTTGAGAATTTGATAAACTACTGTGGTTAATGGAAAGCTGCACAGCAGTAGATGGCTTCTTAGAGGTGCTTTCTTCTGTGGATCCTTTTTTAGAGGATATGATAACTTTGGTTTTTTTCCTACATGTGAAATAAGGGGCAGAGATGAGAAAATCTGTTGGTTTGGAAAAGTGCTGGTGTCTGAAAGCTGTTCTTATTTTCTTTTTCTTGCTTCCCAGTAAGTTTGGGTTGTTAGAAAGATAAAACCTTCAGAAAGGGTATTTCAAATTCTAATGAGGAGGATTGCTGTTCCTCAGAGGAAACCAGTGGCTCCCTTCCTACACCCCCCAGTATTTTTTGATATTTAAGTGTTCTGTAGAAAAGAGAATACTTAATTTGGAGCTTGCAGCGATCTTTGTACAGCAAAGCTTGATTCCAGAAATAACCAGAATAATGTGCTGCAAGTATTGGGCTTTAAAAATTATTTTTAATACAGCTTTTTTGTGTGCATATACAAGGAACTGAGACCTATTAATGAGAAAATGTTCCTAAGACCTCCACCAGGGACTGAATTTCCATGTTTTTTTTTTCTTCTGAAAATGATTAATCCATCCTTAGAATAATTGTAGTGTTGAGTATTTTTTTCTACTTTGAGCCTTCAGTGCTATTGCTGAATGTCTGTGTAGATGGAGGGGACTGTAAAGTAGCTACCTGTGTTGTCAGTTCACGTCTTACTGTGCATCTTTTCCTTAGGCAAATAGGATATTTGCTAGGTACTGTTCCTGCCATTTTTGCTTTAAAGGCTGTTTTCCCACCCCGTTTTCTCTTTGGCTGGAGAGACATTTAACTTTACTCCCTTCTGAGGAGCATGACCTGCTTTTCAATACAGGGTCCTAGATACTTGTTGTACCTGAGGGACTCTGTTCTAGAAGAATGTGGGTGGATATGTATGGTTAAGAAGGAACTCACTGTAGGCATAGCTTTCACAGAAGTCTTGCAAAGGAGAGAAAAATGAAAAAGTGATGGCTTAATTCTACCTGAGCCCTAGCAAGTTTTGCCATTATGGTTATCTTGTACCTGTGTCATGTTACTCTAGTTTTGTTCTTGTTCAAAGGAGCTTGAGCTTCCTGAATATAATGCTGTCTTTTCTTATTCTTTGACCAGAGCTGTTTGACAGCTTGCATTTGTCCTGGAGAAATCACTGCATAGTTCAACAGCAGTGAAGTTTGTTGGGGGAGCAGTTGAATGTAGAATAATAAACAAAAATAGGTTAATGGAAAACCATGTTAGTATCTGCTGTTTAAAGGGCAGAGTGTTTGACATATCCTGTGAACAATGTCAGAGGTCTGTGTGATTGAATTCCGTAAGTAGCAGGATGCAGGGCTTTTTTGCTGGCTTTCATAAAGTAAAAGATTAATGCTTGCTTATCTGAATGTTAACAGGTTTCTTGAGCTCAAAAATATTTTGTATTTCTGACTTTCATACTGATGGGTAAGATAGCAACTGCTTAATGGAAGAAGACAAGCTGTGGATCTGAGAACCCTTTCTCTACCTGCTAAGAGACCTGCTTGCCTCTAGGATTCAAGGATGGTCATTTTATTGCAGAGGCAGCAATGCAAAGCCTAGGAATTTATTTCTATAATAAACTAACCAAAGAAGAAATGAAGCAAACCTGGCAGTCTTACATAGTCTGAGCTCCTGTGCTTGTATATTATAAAATCTCTTGAACAAGAGGGATTTGCCCTTAAGGTTCAGAACACTGCATGCAAATTTCTAAAATAAAATTCATAGCACTCAAGATTTAATCAAGATATACAAATGGTTGTGAATGTCTGTAATGGAGCTTCAGCCTTGGGGAAAAGTTTGTGAGGGGTGCCACACTGTCACTCTGTTAGAGCAGGTAATCTTTTGGGAGCAAAGGTACCTGTCTGTTTCCTTCCCTCACAGCCACCCCGAACACAGCAGTTCATCTGTTAGGTGATGCTTCTTTCCCCTGAGCCTTGCCCACTTCTTTAGATCATTATGGCTACAATCCTATTGCCAGTGTGGACTTGGAAAGGTATTCTGCCAGCTGACTTTCAAAGACCTATTTGTATAAGGAACGTGTAGAGCTATGCTGCTAGTGTGGATGGACTTGGCTGACATTCACTTGTCAGTGAATTAGGAATAAATAGGTTTCTAGTATTGAAGACCTTTATGCCTGTCTTAGGACAATGATACAGAAATTAAATTATCTACCTATCTTTTCAGCCCTTGTTCAGACTATGGTCTTTATTTTGTCAAGAACAATATTCCTTAGATTTGCTCCTGGGTTTATTCCAACACAATGTCTTTCTAACCCAGAAGGTGCGCTGCCAAATGCCTTCATGATTCTTAAATGTCATAAACATTTCCCAGAATTTCAGTGTTTTAGAGTTACCATTCTTTGCTTATGGACTGCACATTGTGAAGTTTTATTTAGAGGCTGAGATCTTACTTGTATATTTTTCAAAGGGAAAAAGCTGTATCTTTTAATTAAGATGTGTCTACCATATTCCTTCCCCCCAACTCCCACCCCGGTTTCTACTTGTTCACAAAACTATTCTGAATATATTTTAGATATTGCTTAAAGCAAAGTGCCGTGTGTCACTGCAACTTGTCTTGTACATACAGACCTCCAACATGTGACTGCTTCTCTGTCTCTCACACCCTTCATTTCTATCCTTTTTCTCATGTGTAAATATGTGTTTTTAAGATGGGGAGATGCTGTTGCTTGACTTATTTATATTATTTTCATAAGAATGGCTTCTTGTGATATGCAGAATTTTTACGATGCACAGAGTAGCAGGCCTAGGACTGAGACTGTGTTTCATGTGTTTATCAATCCTTTGTGTTCCTATTGAAGAGAGGCCTTTGAATATTACTTTAAAGGTGCCTTACAGATAGAATAGTGGAAAAACAGTGGGTTTTTTTTGTCTGAGATTAAGCCAGTTCCTCATCTTGTATACCACTCATGCATAGTGTGATGCTAGCTGAGAAGATGACACAGAGAGGCAGGAACATATGGCATTGGACAGGGAGGAATGGTAGTATCAGAAATTGTTATGGTTTTATTTAGTAAAACCCAGTCTGAAACACAAATGTGCATGGTAGCTTTTCAAATCCTTACGTGGTTCCCTTTTCACTTAAACCTTCCTGCTCTTTCTGTGAGAATTTATTTGTGATTCTGCCTTGTGTGAGCTTGTTGCATCAGCAGTAGCATGATACTGTGCTATCGCCTCCTGACTAAAGTGAGTCCAGTGGCTTTCATTAAAGAGAAGAATGAACCTCCTTATTGGGGTACAGATTCAAAAGCACCTGATATACGGTAATTTGAAAAGACTTAGAAGAAAGCTATCAAGTAACAAAAGTGGATTACAAGTGTATCTTTGTAATGAATAATGTAACAAATGGTCTAGTATTTTTTTGACTTAGAAGAAAGCTATCAAGTAACAAAAGTGGATTACAAGTGTATCTTTGATGAATAATGTAACAAATAGTCTAGGTTTTTTTGTATCTACTAGGTGTTTATTTTTTTTGGTTTTTTTTTGCTACTTTGCTATGTTCAGTACTTTCAAGGTAAAAAAATAATTCTGAAATTTTGAATTAGACCATGAATATTTTAATTCCTGCCAGTTCTTTTGTATTGCCCGATTTGTGGTGCTTTGAACACAAATATGTAAGCGGGCATGTGAGACTGGCACAATGAATGGCTCTATCATGGGGGCAGATTCCTTTCTTTGCTGCAAGAAGCAAGTGTTATGGGGAGTCTAGTGTGTCAGAATACATCCAAAATGTTTCAGGCATGTCTTGGTCGTCAGCATGTACAAGGCAATTTACAGTGACATGGTAAATATTAACTAGTCCTCCTAATTTTGATTGGGATTGAGTTAATTTTATTCCTAGAAGCTGGTATAGTGCTGAATTTTGGATTTAGAATGAGAATAATGTTAATAACTCACTGTTTTAGTTGTTTCTGAGCAGTGCTTACACTAAAGCAAGAACTGTTTAGATTTTTGTGCTGCCCTGGCAGGGAGGAGATTGGTGGACAGGAGGTTGGAAGGGGACCCAGCCAGGACAGCTGATCCCAGCTGACCAGAGGGATATCCCACACCATGTGGTGTGATGCTCAGCGCTGAAACTGGGAGGAGGTGACCAGGGTGGGTGTCCACCTGCTGTTCCCTGATCACTCGCTGGGCCCTGGTCAGCAGGTGCTTGTGCATCACATTTTTTCTATATTCCCTTATAATTGTTATTTTCTCTTCCTTTTCTGTCGTATTAAGCTGCCTTTATCTCAACCCTTGACTTTAACCTGTCTTTCCAATTCTGTCCCCTATCCCATTTGTTGGGGGTGGGCTGGGGGGTGAGTGAATGACTCAGTGGTGTTCAGCTGCCTGCCAGGTCAAACCACAGCACTGGTACAGATCTGTTCAGAGCAGTTTTGCAAATGAGTTGCTCTGTGGTTTGGGAGAGGCTTCTGTGTAACTGCTTCATTTGTGGTGCTTCTTTGGAGTTTGAGAATAAAATGAACCTTCATCTAGCAATTAAAATGTATTGCACTATTAATAGAGAATGCACAGAAGACATCAGTGTTATGCTCAAATATAGCAGACTGTTTTCACAAGAGGATTTCATTGCTTCTTTGATAGAAGAGGAGTTAATCATCTGAGGGAAGGTGTGGAAACTAGGAAAGTTGGGAGAAAAGGGTGGGTAGAGTGAGCTGGAGAATTTTGAGCAGAACTTTGGAGTCCTTAAGGCTTAAAAAGGGAGAAGAGTCTGCTTCCCAATTTATACGCTGTTCTCCTGACTTGTCAGAGGAGTTCTTGCTCTCTGATTTCTTTAGCCCTGTTGTGTCCTCCTCTGTTGTGAAGCACAGTGAGGAAGGGCTCATCTGATGCTTTTCTGAAGGGTGGGAGCTGTGGGAAGGAGGGCCCTTCTGATAAGCCCTGAGCAGGGAGCAAGCTGTGCAGAGGAGGTGGGGATGCCAGGTGTGAAGGCAGGTCTTGGGAGGAGAGCAGGGGAGCTGCTCTGTCCCTCTCAGCAAGGGAACAGCAGGGACAGTAGAGAGGAATGGAGATGGCACTGGGACAGTGTGGCACCTGCTGTGAGCCCAGTGCTGAGGAGAGAAGGGCATTTCAGAAGTCAGGTCTTGTTCCTGTCAGCACCTGCCTGCCTTTTTACTTCCCAGATGATGGCTATGGTTTTGTTAGTTGCTGTTGTGGTTTTTATGAGTACCTTGTGAAGGTGGACTTAGGAGGTCTCATGCACTTTTTCTCTTGAATAGTTTCAAAGAGATTTTTTAGCTGGCAAGCATACTAAAAATATAAATGTAGATAAATCTTGCACTGTACAACTACAGTTGTGTATATTGAACACAGTGACATTGTTATTGGCTGTCAGATTATTTCCCAAACACATGTGTGATGGAGGAAAACAAAGAATATACAAAATAGGTTATAGTTGTTGGTGTATTGTGTGAAGAAAACTTGGGTACCTGCAGACCTTAATGATATAATGTGTTTTCTTAATGTATGCATTTGGACTAAGAAGGTCCTCAGAGCTGAAGTGCATCCTGCAGTATGTCAGATGGCAGTGCTCAGTCTCTTCAGGAACCTGGAAAACTTTCTCCTCTTGTGACAATGACTGTATTGCATCATTTTGGCAAGGAAGGAATTCTGGCAGAACAGTTGCTTTGAACCTTGCCTCAAATGAGGACTGTGCAGAAGAGAGTCCATCCTGGCAAAGCAAGCTGCTGCTTTTGTTTGCTGTCATCTCGCCAGAATATTTTGATTTTTCTTTGAACTTAAGAGTCGACATAAATCACTTCAGTTATCTGTAAATGGTGGAGTAGCAAATCTAGGTTTTTTGTGGGTTGCTCTGATGTTTTAAGTGCTTCCAGCTTTGCAATTGTTCCTGACTTCTGCTTGCATGTAAATATCCTGGCATGTGTAGGAAAGGTGATATGCATTCTGCAGTGGAGAGTAGTTTTCACAGGCTTGATTTTGAAAGGTGGTGTTGAGGAGAGGGGAAAAGCACCTTGCACTAATTAAAAGGAACAGAAATATTAGAATATGGTGATTTCTCCAATTCCTTAAGGGGAGTTCTCTTACTGTGCTCAGCTGAGTACACAAATGGCTCTAGCACTTGCATGTTTCAGCTTGAGCCCTCTGTTCCTCTATAGTTAACTGTGTTTAGATGTTTCATCAGATACTGGGCTGGTCCTGTCAGTATTACTGAAAGCTGGAGTTTGTGTGAAGAGCAGCATGTTTTTTTGACACTTCTAGCTTTTCCCAGGTCTTTCTGTTTTTCAGGAAATACTGAAAAATTCTAGGTAATGGGGGAAATTGTAGTGCTAAAAACCTTGGACTCCTTTTGCTGAAAAAAAGCTGCCTTCAGCTGTGTGCCTCTTACTCTTCCTCTGGGATGAAGCCAGCAGGATCCAGCTGGTTGGGTAAGCTGGGGGCAGGTGAGGAGGGAGATTCAGCTATGTGGGAAAGTGATGTGGTGTTTTCAGTAGGTGGCAGTCCTTCTCTGAATCAGTCCAGGGCCACTGGTGAGCCTGGTGACAGAGAGGCAGGGACAGAGGAAAAAAGAGGGAGCAAAGTTTTTCTGTCAGTGCCATCTTGTGGGCCAAGTGTAAACACACGAACCTGAGCACTGGTGCCTTGGGAAGAAGAGGGGTATTCCTTCTGGTCTGCCTGAGTGGTGTCCTGAGGTGGCTCTGCCCTGCTGGCAGCCTTTGCTGAGAGCCTGTGTGTGGCCAGCCCAGGAGCTGCCCTCTTTACTTTTGGGGCCAGCAAGGAGAGGGTGAAGTATTCTTGGGGTACCCTTTGCTTTCTGAAGGGCTGGGGCTAGAGGCTCGTGTTTAGCAGATGAAATCCTGATTAATTCTTTTTTTTTCCCCCAAACTTCAGCTGAAGTCATAGACTTCTTCCAATTTTTTGACTGTTGTTGGCCACACTTCTTTGAATGGAGTGTTTAGAAACTGTTAAGTAGCAGTTGCTTTTGAGTCCAGTTTACAAATAAAACATTAAATACTGAGCCAAGCTCCTTTGATACAAATCCTCAATGCTACTTGCTTTAGCAGCCCTATGAAAGGTAGTGGTGCAGCTGCCTTAGGCTGTGAAATAATAAAGGAAAAACTAGAGGTGAGGGAACCCAAAAACAAATATATGCTATTACTAGCTGATGTAAGGGCATCTTCACAGATCCTCTCCTGCTAGTGCTGAGTGATTTTTTAATATCTAGATTTTTAAAAAAATATTCCCATGCTCTCCACTCTTATTTTCTATCCCCTACCCTGGTGTTTTCCTTGAGGAGGATAGAAGACTTATCAGAGAGAGGACTAGTGATGGTTAGTGAGAATATGGTGATGATATGCTTAATAATTTTTGCCAGATATATACTTGTTCAGTAACTTGCAGGATTCCTGCCTGGTCAAGTCTTCTCCATGTGATGTCCACTCTTGCTTCATAGCAATCCCTGTTTTGCATGATGTTTTCAGGAGAGTGTTGGCTGGAAGTGCCAGCAAAAGCAATTCTCCTAGGCAAGGTACTGCTGAAAACCGGACCACTGCCCTAGCTTTAATTAAATTCTCGTTTCCTCTCCCTCCCCCCTTGTTTAAGTTCCCTCTGAAAAATTTCAAGAATGGGTACTCTGGATATCTGTTTTCTTGTTGTCCACCTGCCTGGCAGTGACTGAGGATGGCAGAGATGGGCACAGTGGTTTAGATCAACGTTGAGTTGCAATGGAAGCACTCCAGCAAAGTATCAGTCAGTTCCATGTTTTACTTTCCTAACAGAGTTGTAACCTCTGTCAGCAAGTGTGTATTGTCTCTATTATTTTTACATCATCTAGATGAGTTTACACTGTTTCATGATTATTTCTAAAGAAATGGGAGTAGAAATACAGCTTGCTTTGTTTTCAGATAATCTGACAGACTCCCAGTAAATTGTTCATTGCTTCCCTGCCAATATGTGTGTTAGGTTTTTCTCCCAGTTGTGACTGACCCTCAGAACTGGATTGGTTGAGTGGTTGGCACAGAGGACTCAGTGGAGAAGGGAACAGTCTGGGGTGTCCTCTTTTGACAGCAGCAGCACAGTCTAAAATAAATAGACCTTTACATACTTTTTAACTGGAGCAGCCTATTCTTCAGATGTTTTGAGGTTCATTCAGTCAGTACAAAGCAAAGAGAGTGGGAGAGGGAGTGGAATTTATCACACCCCCCCCACATGTTCACTTAATTAATGAATAGAAATGAGGTAAGAAAAAGACAATTGTGAATTCTTAAGTCTCTTAGCAGAAGGTGCCTGGAAGCACTTGGTTTTAAATCATCAGGTACAAAGATTCCTACTTGTTAAATTAACTGGTTTACTGTTTAAAACACATTGAAATGCCTTTTTTTTTTTTTTTTGCATGTTCTATATGTTTATTAGCTTCATAGAGTGTCCTCAAAATGTACACTTTAGGAAATTACCATGTTTTGTCTAAAAGCAAGCCTCTGCAGAAATTATGACATAGTTTGTCATAGTCTTTGTTGTTAAAGCATTTAAATAATGTATGTTAAAGCATTTAAGTGTGTGGAGATAGGGTAGTCGCTCACTTTTTTTTCTCTTAATATTGATGCTAAAGGTTTAGGAAAGTGTTTGAATTACAAATGTGGAACAGGATGTTAATCTATACTAATCTAATCATTATTTGAATAGGCCATTTAAATCCATCCACCCTGTGGGCTTGTGAGCAGCATAAAGTAAATTACAAGAAAATGCATTTTCACACCCTTTGCCTTAGGCTAGTTCTTCATCCTGGTGTCACATGAACATTTTGCAAAAGATAAATTTCACGGATAAATGCAGCTAAAGTTATTTTCTGTACTTGGCAGTAAAACTGAAAGAGAATTCTTCATTGTTAAAATACAAAGTTGTAGTAATTACCTGACTTTGATATTGTAAACTGCTGATAGTTAAATTGACCACATCTACCTATTATTTATGGCCTAAGTTAATTAGTTGGCTTGGAGGGCTCAGCAGTTTTGAGGATGCCAGTCAGCTAGTTGTTTCCTGCCTGTACTTGCTTATTAAGATGGCTTATCTCTTAATTTTTTTTTGTTAATATTTCTTGCTAGAGGTATTTCAAATGTCTCTATAGCATTCAAATCTAAGTGAATGAGTGTAATTTTATTTATAGCTGTTGTCAGCAAGTGCAGAAGAATATACATGTACCTTTAGAGCTCTCAAAAAAATCTCAGGTCTTGGGAAAGTACACTTTGAGACACAAGTGAGAGACTGTTGTAACTTAGAATGCTGCAGTTTGTTGTTTTCAACTGACACGCTCAAAACACTGTAATTTGGTGTTGTTTTGCACAGGTGTAAACAGCTTATGAATTAGTTTAGTTTAAAATTGGTAAGTGGAATACTTTGTATTGTAAAAGCATTGCAAGACTGGAACAACTGTGGGCTTATCTTTTGAGGGCCACACTACCCTCAATTCCATTTTTGATGTGGATTTTGCTTAAGAAATTGCTATGCCAAACCCAAAAAGTGTTACTGGACCCTCTCTGTATGTTCGTTTTGCTAAACAGGTAATTGCTCAGTTTTTTGTAGGAACCTTGCCTGGTTCCAGCTGGAAAGCTGTTCATTGCTCTTCCTTTATTCATTGGATGGTCTCAGACTTGGATTTGAGTTTGGAGGCAGAATTAATAGTTGCTGTATGAATGTAGTGCTTTCCACTGTGCTTTTTCTTTGGTTTGGTTTCTGAAGGAGTGGTATTACCCTTGTTTCGTGGTGCTTGAGCTGCAGCCTCGAGTGTCTACGGTTTGACACAGCTCCTCTGGGCCTCAGCTGGAGCTGTGAGTGCGGAGCACGATGCAGAGCAGGCTGTGCTCCTAGGGTAGATAAACCACTGTGGCAGTAGAGCAGCAGTGACACATGCTATCACTTACCTATTTCTTGCACATCCATCTTCTAGCATGGGTGCTTGGCACGTTCCAAGGTGAGATGGTGCAGGAAGGTCAGCTGGTAGAAATAACCCTGCTAGCCTGCTTGCTTTCCTACCAAATTGACCTTGTGGAGGTCAAGAAGGAGCTGGGGCTGGCACAAAGTGTGAGGATAGATTATTGTACAGTGAATAGTAGATGATCTTTAGGTGATCCTAGACTTCAAAAAAAGTAGGGAGAAATAAAGTTCTCTGTGGCAGCTTGGTGATGTGTGGGAGATCTGTGTCTCCGTGTCTCTATCGCAGCCTCTGCACCTGAGCTGTCTGCTTATCTGCCAGTGGTGGTGAGCTCAGGTTTCTGCTTGTGCTGGGCTGGGCATGTTCTCAACTGCTGTGTTTTCTAAGTGTTGATAGCAGAGGGATGATATGACTTGGCTTCTACACAAAGTTCTTAGTAACTGTTTGTTTCTCCTCTCCCATTCTTTTTCTTGTTGGCTCTGTTTTTCCACTTGTGTTTTGAGTTCTGATCCTCCTCTCTGCAATGTTTTCCTAGGTGACTTGCCTCTGTTCCTCATTCCTGTCATTCCTAGCTTAGCATCAGCTGTCTGACCCTGATTTCTGATGTTTCCAAGGTCAGTGCTGTCTCTGGCCAAAGAGACAAGTGTTTTTCTATCTGTTGCAACTGCTTACTGTAGACTCTCTGTGATGCTGGTCAGGTGTTTGAAACGCTGAGAACTATTCCAGGAAAAAAACTGTATTGATTTAGTTTTCAGCTAAGTCACTTTGTTACCACAGAGGGGGTGATGGGCTCAAAAACTAGTGGGAAAGGGAGAATGCAACTTTGTAGCTGAGCATGTAGTTGAAACAAGTGGGTAATGGAAAGGCTGCAGGTGTCTGTAACACAATCCTTTCCTCCCCTTGGCTTCAGCACTGTCTCGTGGATCCCAGCTAAAGTTAGCTGTGGAGAGGCTTCCTGTTGTGGTCAACAGCAAAAACCCCTCCAGAGGATAACCTGTGGTGGGTAGGATCAAGTCTTTAGAGATACAAAAGAAGACAGCATTGACCCAGACAGCTGAAAAATACTGTCCTAAATTTAGGCGAAACTTACGCCTGGCAGTGTTGTTCTTTGTCTGGCATGCTCTCCCTCCTCATTTCTGCATGTAGCCTTTGTTTTACGTGGTTTGAATTGGACAGTTGCTTTCTCTTGGAGGTAAAGCTTGTCAGACCTCCACTTGTGCCTTGTAAGAGACTTTAACTATTGTGGGGATGTGCTGCCATGCTCAGCCCTTCCGATAGGGTCTTAACTGTTTTACTTCACTACTGAAAGAATTCAATCCAGCTTCAGCACTATCTAATTGCTGCCTGTAATTGCTCTCAAGTTTAGTCTGTTCTTGATAGTAGTTAAGGCAGGTTTCATCAAGGAGTGTCCTCACTACCCACTGAATACTAGTAGTTTCACTAGATAAACGACCCAAGGGAAATAAATATATTTTCATGGCAGTGTCTGCCCTCAGGTAACTGTGGTGATGCTTGAAGTGAGATATACTGAGGTTTGTTTGAAATAATGCTGGTTTTAATATTACAGACGACTTTTTTCATCTTTGTGCATTTCTTTTTCTTCTGTAGAATAGGGAGGCTTTGTAGTCCCGAAGAGGAAGCCTTGGGTGCCCTTCTTGTGAGTTAATGAAGGATGCGAAATCACAGCATGAAACTCTCTCCTCCTTTGTTTTCCTGCCTTTTAAAAAGCCTCTCTGAGGGAATTTATGCAAGCAGATGCAGCCTCCTCACAGGCAGTGAGCTGTGGCTTGTTTGACATTCAGAGAACTTGCTCTCAGGCAACTTGGAGAGAGCACAGCTGCTCACTTGCTCTCATGGCTTGAAGAATTTTTCACCTTGGCCATTAGCTGTGGTGGCACGGTGGTACTGGGAAGGAGATACTCTTTATGTTGGGAGACTCAGTGGCTTCTAGTACTTGGAAATTAAATTGTTCAGTAAGCACTAGAATCATGGAGTTTAGGGTGGTGAATTGCCATGAAGCAGGACTTGAATTGCTTGGTACAATCCAGATATTGCATTGTGGCTTAACTCCATTTTAAAAGGTGGCATCAAGTTTGGGATTATGGTTTGAATGTCTGAAAGAAATTCCTTGTAAAAGGTAGTGTGGAAACCACTGCTGCAAGCACAGTCTTCATGGGTGGATTTATTGTTGGAGTACACTAAAACTAACTATGTTGCAGGGCACAAATATGAGGAGTATGTACTGTACCTGTACAGTGTATGTGTATGTGTTGTTTTAGCAGGTGTGTTGCATGGAGCAGCAGTCCCGTCAGTGCAAAATAAGGCAGGCTGTTTTAGAAGCCTGGCAAAACAAATTCTGTCTGGAAGATTGATAGTACAGAACAAGCATGTTCAATCAATTTTTAACAAATGAGAAGTGCTTTTTAATAGTTACTTTGTGTCAGATTTTTAAAAAGTGAGTGTTGATTTCCAGAGCTACTGTTACTAATTAGAGATTAAAAAGAGTGTTCTCTTGATACTGTTTGCTAGGAGTTGTGATCTGTTGGAAAACTTCAGTATTGTCCTAACTTGTGCTTTGTTTGATTTGCATTGTTTCTTGCAGTGTATTTGAAAGGGTTTCTCACCCACAGAAGATGATTTTTTTTGTGCTTGTTTTGTTTTTTTGGAACACAAGTCACTTTCTTAATGGTGTCATCCATAAAGATAAGTTGCTGGCCAGTACCATTTTGTGATAGCTTTGATGAAGGTTTGTAACGAATTCCACTTTGCTGGAACCATGTCTTTCCATTTCTTTATGCTTCTGGAGCATCCAATTGGAAAGATTTGCTGAACATTTTAGCCTGTTTCTAGAATGGCACATTGTACTCCATTATCCACACAGGATGTGATGCTTCCTTTTGCCATACACAGAGCATGTCTGAGTCTGCTCCTCTGAGGCTGGATCTTTGTGATCACAGTTACTGCATTTAACGAACAACCTTTTGCTTTTCTATTTCATTGCATTGGCATATTCTGTGTTAGTAATCAGAATGTTTTGCAGTCCACGTGTCTTGTAGAAGTTAGATGTCCAGTGCTGCATGACTCTGGAAATAACTGGATCTCAGCTAAGAGGATGACATCTTGAGACTGATGTTAGTCACATTAGTGATCTCAGCACGAATTTTACATGGGATTTTTGGGGAGTGTAATGGAAATAATAATCTGAAAAGGGTTTATATGTGCTCTTAATTTGGGTTTTTCTGAAACTTGTGCTAAATGCCAGTGTTACAGCTGTTAATGGCTTTACAGTGATGAATTGTGTTTCTGAGGATGCTATAGATCCATGAGGTTTGGTTGGTATCCTTTTATCTGAGAGTATTATGTAAATCATAGTTTCAGTTTTAAATGGTTCCCTGTAGGGGTTTCAGTTGTACTTGAAGCCTCATTGTTAACTCAGCAAACTTGACTTTGCATATTAGCAAATTGTGAGCCTCCCACAGAAGTCCCATTAGTATAAACTTCAACTCCACAGTATCAACTGTGAAGATGGGACAGTATAATAATCCATGACTTGTTCTTCTAGAGGCTGACTTTTTTGTGGTATTTAAATAGCAAAGATTAAGTGGGAAGAAACATTAACACATGAGAGTTATCACATGAGATTTTTATAATAAAATACTACTTCTGTGCCATAACTTTTGATATTTCTTTCTATTCTGGAACTGTTTCTTCTTGCTAATCTCCTTGCTGTCATTTACGGCTAGACATGATTGCTAGCTAATTGTGAAGTGGTGCAGAGTTATGTCGGTGTTTAGGGGGTGTATTTAGTGGAATTAGCATTACAGTGTTTGCCTCTCTTGGTGGTGAGCAAGGTTTGTTGCACATCTTTTGCTGTGGCTATGGACTGCTAGTCCATACTATTGGGTAATGCCAATAGTACACAGCCCTGCCACTGTCTGTGACTCACCCCATGATTCTGTGATCAGATCTCACACTGGAGTGGTGTGGGGGGCACACCTGTGGGAGGCATTGAGTCAGCACTGGCCATTGGAGTAACAGGGTGTGGTTAGACTGAGCTAGGTACAATGTTCTCTCAGTCTTCTCAGAGGTAACTGCTGTCAGAATATTTCTGTGTCTTCTAATATGACAATTTAATTGCTTAACTCAACTTTTAAATCCCGTAAAAATTGTGAAACAAATTTGATACATGGCGCTGAGAATTTGGGAAATAAATGCTAATTACTGTTACTGAAGCAGTGTTTTACAAAGGATTTTTGTCATAACTACACTAGCATAAAAAACTGTTTACCTAGCTTGGTTTTGGACTTCAAAAATGTAGAAATAGTCTTACTGCCTTCAATGACCTAAGGATAACTATGCAAGTTCATATCAAAGGCTAGCTTACCTTATTTTGTGAGATGCAGGTCTGTAGTAGTTGCTTGGAAGAAAAGGTAAAAAACCCAGACAAGCTGGTAAAAATAGAGCATGATACCTGCTGTTAAATCTTTCCAGCTTCTGACAGTCCATAGCTGAGGAGCTCCTTGTGGAGTCAGGGATGTAACCCTATATATTTAACAGCTCAATGGAACTCCTTCTGTGGTTTTTTAAAATAGCTTTCTAATGCTATTTTGAGCTCTCTTTACCTTCACAGCATCCTATGGCAGTAAATTCCGTGTCTAAATGATGCATTTTATAATAATTTCCTTTTGTTTGTTCAGCTGCTGCAGCTGGTGGCAGTGGGTGCCTTTGTTTTTGTGTCAGAGATGTTCTCCATGCTATATGTGAGTTCATATGGCATTAGGGTACTGCACTACATCCCATCTCTTTCCAAGATGAACACATTTAGTTCACTTTTTCCTCATGTGCATACCATTGCATTGATTTAGTTGGTTTAAACAGTTTGCATCTCTGTAGCCCTTCTTGTTTTGTAGTATCACAGTGGACCACAGCTGTATTTAGGCTACAGAAATAGTAAAAAAGTCTGTTTGTTGCCTCTAATTTTCCAGTATTGTTTTTCTTGGACTCTATGACTTGGCTGATTAATGACCTGAGATTGTTACCTCAGGGTCGTCTTTTACCTGTCAGTGTAAATAGCTAATTGAGAACTCATTTCTGTACTGGTATAATGATGGTGTTTGGGGTTTTTTTCTATTATTTTGCCTTAGGGTAGGTTTTGCATTTTTTGGCACTGGATTTTGCCCCTCACTTTAATATTTGTCTGTTGACAACATTGTATGGTGGCTGTTCTGTGAGTTCAAGTTTTGACTAATTCAAGTAATTTAATATCCCCATTAAAGTTCTCTCTCCATGCCTTGTGTGAAATTGCAGGTACATTGTGTTGAGTAATGTGGCTCCCACGTTGGATCTCTGTTGGTCACTTTTGGTACTCCCTTCATGGTGAAACCCAGTTGTTAATATACAACTGTTTGTTTCTTCTGTAGCACTTCTGAATCTTCTGAAGTCTCCTAGCTCAAATGACCTTTGTTTAAAATAAAACCAATTCTTGTTGTGTTGTCTTTTCAAAGGATATTCAGATGTGATGTATTATCTGAACTGCCCTATGTGTGGCTAATTGCTTTAAGATGCACAGAAGCATTTTGGAAAGGCTTCTTCCTTCTACCAAGGCAATGTTAATTCTTTTATATTTCCCTATTTATGCCAACCTCATAAATTCTTTTTCTTTTTTTTTTTTTTTTTCTGTTACATATTTTAATAATTTTCGAGGCTTAGGCATTTGCTTTACCAGTCTATAGATCTCTGGACCTCTTCCCTTCTTTCCTTTCTTGTTCTTTTAAGGCTTGGTTCATGTTTTCTGACTTCCATTCCTCTGCTGCTGAGGCTGTGCCAAGTATTATGTTGCTTGCTGTAGTTAAAATTTCAATTTAGTGTTTGAATTCTTTTACTGACAGGTGTCATGGAGTCCTGGCAAATCACAAAGATGCTGTGCTTGGTCACTCACTATTCTGTGAATTCTAGCATCAAGATTAATTAAATTTACAGCAGTGCCTGGGAGAAATGCTGTATTTAAAGGAAATGGAATAGTCTGCTATTTCAAGACTTAACAGAACTTGTTACAAGAAAATGAAGGAATTGAGTCCGTGTGCGGTGCAGATAAATTGAGTCTTCTGTCAACAGAAGAGATGAGTATGTGAGATCAATAGGATCTTGGTAACAGGCAGCATGGAGAAAGTGGAAAGGTTATTTTCTGTTTCTCTTTGCACAGGAGCTGAGGGTTACTCAGTAAAAACCAAGCAATTGGTTATGACCAGGCAAGGTCATAACAAATGAAAGGAAGTGATTCTTCACCCTGTAACTGAGTTGTGCAAATTATTTCTGTGGTTTTTGTAGAAGGTGAAATTGCATCTAAAGGTCTTAAATGGATTTTATAGATTTCTATAGTCACTTTGTAAATGATGCAGATAGTCCCTGAGACAAACGATTGGAAAAAACCTTGAGGAAGTACTACTATGTAATATTTGCTTTTCCCTATTCTTCCTTATTGGCAAATCTGAGATGCAGGTTTTGGGCCTGAATAGGCTGTCACTGATTTTTCTTAAGTGCTTGTCCTGGTTCCACAGATGGCATCCCTAGCTGCTGCTTGGAGGAGTGTGTGGCCCTCTGCTAGAAATTCTTGCTGTCGAGGAGCAGCACTTACATTAGCAAGAGGGCTCACACCAAAGCAATCTTTGCCAGTGCCTGAACTGTTGTAACTGGTAGGTAGCATACCTGAGTCTTGCACTGGATTCCAAGCTCCTGTGCCTGTGGGCAGACGCATTCCTGACCATAGAGGCATCAACCACCATGGGCCTGGACTCCTCAGCGTTGGGTGCTGCATTCGGGTGATAGGATGAGGATGTCTCTGTGTGGTTACCATATGGTTACAATGGTGGCTGAGGCTTGCTGTGCTCAGCAGATGGCTATAGGAAACCCAGGATGTGCTTTCTGGATCAGGATGCTGGACCAGGGCCCAGGCAGCACTGGTGAGGCAGTGTGTGTTGCCAGTGAGAGGCTGGAGAGGGAGTGGTTGTGTTTTGGAGAGGGCATTGAAGTTAAGGCATCTGCAGTGGGTGAGGTGATGAGGCTGGGAGAACCCTGGACTGTGGAGATGAGACTGTTAAGAAGGAATTAAGATAAACTGTTGGGCCTGGCTGCTCACAGTATCACCTCTAGCTGCCCTTGTCAGCTTGGGTACCCAAGCCCATCATACAGTGTATCACCTGATGAATCAGAACAGTCAAATGCTTGCAATAGCTAATTTCTTAAAGGAGGTTATCTTTATTTCTTTCTGACTGAATTCCTGGACATTGAATAAGCAGAATTGGTGTGGGTTGAATTTTTGTGGTTGCTTGTAACCTGCTAGAGGCCATCTTTTCTTAGTTTGGAATGTGGAAATTTTTGTAGATAGTCCCGTAAATTTTAAGTTTGAATTTCTTACAAAAACTTACTACTGAATGATGCCGGATGATTTGCTGTGGCTGGACTGTAGCTATGTGTTTGGGGTTGTTTGGTTTTTTTTTTTGTCCCCCTGGCAGATAGGATATTTCTGTCCCATGCATTGGCTCAGGTGCTGGTCTTGTCTGATACTGGGCTGGTTTAGCTCATGAAATTTGCAGCAAGCTTTCTATTTGCTGGATTAGTTTTCTGTGAGTTTACTTTAATGGCCCCCCTGAGTGAAAAATGTATAAGGTGGCATGAGAGAAGGTCTGGGAGATGTTACTCCTGAAATCTTGCACTGATCTGTGGGCTTGCAGATCCTGCGCAGGAATGGTTTTACCTAGACATGGAAAAGGGTGTGCTGGGGAGGAGCTGTAGCTCAGGGATTTATGTACAGCTTTGTGTTCTTCAATCCATTTTTAAAAGGGAAGTATTGAAATTAATTTACTGTAGTTGAAACATGACATGTTGGTTTTGGGGCTTGTTCATTTCTGCTAACTGCTTGAGAATTACTTGTTTTCCATTTTGTGATTCTAAATTGAATGAAAGTTTCCATAAGTTGTATGAAAATTGAGTAAGCCTTTATTCTTAATTTTTGGCACTTTTCGCAGTGTCTTAAGGAAGCAATTGAGATTTTTTTATTATGTCCCTCCTTACCAGAAGGGTGTAACATTTATTTTTTTTCATTTTTTTTTCTTTAATTCTTGTATTTCTTTGTTATCTTTATTCCCCTCTCCCACTTTTTTTTTTACACGTGTTTAATCACATTTAGTCAAATTCTGACTGTTATCAGAATATCAATTCCCCCTCAGTCTTTCATTTTTGGCTACTAGTACATACTTAATGCTACAAGGGTTTTCCCGTTTCTTTTGTTAATATGTTTATTTTAACAAGTATGTGTGCACACAGCAAAAGGAGAGTTCCAAGCTGATAAGCAGCGGGGGAAATAAGCACGCTTGAGGTCAGTGGGTCTGTGCTTCTGGCTCTGTCCGTAGTTCATTCTCCATTGATGCTGAATCCCTGCATCATCTGATCACTTGGCTGCACACATTTGTTCCAGATGAAATGTGAGCATGTGATGGCATTTAAATTGTGGTTGGAGCACGTGGTAGTGTAGTAAAACAGCCAGCAGACTATTTTAGGAGGGAGATGATAACCTCATGTAGTACAGAATCTTTTGCAATAAGATGCCTCCTTTCACCCACCTCCAGCCCTTGCTCTCTGGCATGCTCTGGGCATGCCTGTGTCTCTGGACACTGCTCTTCTGAAACAAGTCTGTCTCAGCAATCCTACTGTGTGCCTGTGGTACTTGGACTTGCAAATGGAGATTTGGATTGCAGGTAACAATCCCTATTTTGGAAGCAGGTTTTTGTAGGTTTTTTTTTCTCTCAAAAATTTTCATTATATAAATTAAGCTTTTTGCTTCATTGTGTAGGCCTCTCTTCATCTCTCCATACAGCATGGCTTTTGAAACTAAGCTGATACTTCAAAAATTAGTTGAGAAATGTTGGCAGAACATGTATCTAGACAGAAGGCATCTGAAATCAGTCGTGGCAAGCCATCCTTCCTGTGTTTTTAGGTAAGAGTATGGAGATGTTCACAGTTTAGCTGATGTGTATTTTTTTTTATTGTAGAAAATAAATCTACAATTCAAGTATGCCAGAAGCAGACTCCCTTTGTGACATTTGAAACCTAGTTGAAAATTTCCTGAATATATCCACTTCCTCTTTCCTAGGAACTGGTTTAATCTGAGCTTTAAAATATTTATTGTGTTCAGTTCAGCCATTGGGAAGGAGATGATTTAATTCTGAGTGCTTATGTTCATTAACTACTTCCAGACCCTGGCCAGGCCCTTTGGGCATCCTGTTTTGGTAGTCTTAATCACTGTCATTGTTGCTCTCGTGTGATTTTGATTTCCACTGTGCCTGACTGATCTATTTCAGGTCAGTTTTCCTTTTCAGTGCTTCCGATACTTTGAGTTAGCATGAAGCGCTGGTCAGGAGTTTGTGCCAGAGACCTTTTTTTAGATTGTTCTTTCATTAAGGCTTTTTCATAACTTGTTTCTTTTTAACTTATTACTGAGGGAAAAAAAAGAGAAGTCAGGAAGAAATTGCGAATGTATGAAAATGATGATGCCATAATGTATGTTTCTCCTCTAAAATGGGAACAGTTTACAGATACTGTTGCAGTAACTTTACTTGAAAATTTCATGTTCTTCTATGAGGATTATGGAGGAGAAGGTGGGATGCTGATCTGTGAGCTATTGTGCTACAGGGCATGATAGACATGCTCTAAACTGAAATTCAGGGAGGTTTGTTCTCCATGCTGCTCCATCATGTCAGTGTTGAACGGGGCTGTTGAAAGGATAAGTTCCCAACAGACCCTGAAGTAGCAGAAGGTGTGGAATCGAGGAGTAGTTTCCCAAAATCATAATGTAATACTATGATTTAAAAAGCAGTGCAGCCACTCAAGGGACCAGCTACTCCCCTTACTTGCTGTTGTTCATGTCTCAGAAGGATTGTAGTCTTGGGAAGGTGCCCAGTTGATAGTGTTAGACATCACATGGACTTGGAAGACCAAATGTGCCAGATCTTCCATTTTTTTGTAGTTACAAGTTATTGACAAACATACTCAAACAGATTACCAGCATCTGGCTTGTAGGCAGCCCTAAAAACTGACTTCACAGGTTTTCTCATGTGACATTGATCTTTAATGGACTATTCATGCAAGAAGGCAGTGGTTTCATGAAATAGATATGTCTGCTCTCAAAATCAGCATCACAGTCCTGGAGTAGTTGTTAGCTTTGTTCTTGTGACGGGTAGGGTTGTGAGGAGAGAAGTAAGACCTAGAAGCTGCTATCCTTCTCTACAGTCTGTTTCATTTGGGAAAATTCTTTACCTTGCTCATGTGGTTTTCTCCAAGAGAACAATTATTTAACCATGTTCTTGTTTACAAGATATACTGGCAGCGACTGCCTTGTGCAGTTACTAGTGAAAATTAAGTTTTACCTTTTTTATCACTGACTGCTTACTCTGCTTGATCTGCTGTATGTCTTCTTACTTGGACACAAGTAAGTATTCCCTTTGCATTTTGGCCTGCATTTCCACATCTGTGTTTCCTGATTTATTTTAGGAGACTAGCTTACATGGCTGTTTGTGTATACCAGGAAGAGATGGGTTTTGCTGGCTGAATAACCTGAATTTCTCAGGGTATGTTTCTGGCCAATTTTCCTGTTGAAGTGCCTCTCTTCATCGGCACTAGAAGGTGCTTATGCAATTGTGTTTCAGCCAAGCATGTAGGTGTAACCTGTTACATTGGCAAGAACTGAGACGTCTCAGCTTCAGTGTCCCAATCAAATTTTCTTTGGTAATTTAATTCCAAGAACTTGTATTTTTGCCTGTAGTTCCAGGAGTGTGAGCTTCCTTAAGCCATGTTACTCAATTGTGTGTTAATGCTGTGTCAGCTGAGATTATCACTTTGTGATATCATCTATAAACCAAAACCTACAGAGCAATTTGAAAGTGTTTTAGGATGAAGGTGTAATAAATGTAGTTTTTGTTTTGCTGTGCGGGTAGAAATTTGGAATAGGCTTGTTCTTACATTTTCTTACTTACAGAAGTGTAGGCAGTGCTAATCTTTCTATTTATGCTTTTTAAATTACATCTTGCTTTGCTACTACTAGCAAAGTAGTTGGTGTTTATGCTCAAAAATACTAAATTCTATGATGTCTTACAAAAGAATTCATTTGAGGATACTAACTTGCAGTGTTATATTCTAAAAACAGATTTGGAAAGCATAAGAAATTGTACAGTTCATCTCCAAAAGGAAACGTCATTTCTTTGTGTTTCTTTTTTTAAATGCTGTTTTTGCTTTTGTTGATGAAAAATAGGTTGCGTATGTAAGAAGTTTACTTTGAAGCACTTTCTTAGGTAAAATGTTTAGTATTTGAAATTAATGTTCTGTAGAATCATTAGTGCTTTGTGTCTGGGTTTGGGCAAAAATTCTTGGAGCTGGAAAGCTTTAGGATTCTAAACCAGGTTATTTTACCTTCGTCCTCTTTGGATTTGTGTTTTAATTGTGTATCTGGATGCATGCACACACAGACGTGTGCACATAGACATTACAAACTTCCATTTTTACAGCTGGTTTTGCTTGTTTTTGTAGACAACATGTTATGTCTTAAAAGTTCAGGAATTAAAACATTACTAGTTGTAGGAATTAAAGCTCTCTAGGTGATGTGTTGTTTTAGTACAGTTAGGTTTTTACTTTTGAGAACAGGCTTATATGAGCAGCAAAATTTATTCCAGACCATCTCTTAAGTTTTATTTATTCTTTACCACTGATGTTTCTCTTGTGAAATGTTATCAAATGGCACAGAAATAATGTACTGCAGGTCTGTTTTTCCAGTTATTTGCAAACCTTTCCTTTTATCTTGCTCTTAATATTTGAAAGGGAACTTTTTTTTTTTTTTTTAGCTTTCTTTTGTGCTGTACAATGCTACATTTGGGCAACAGTATGCTTCATAGAGATTTCCAGAACATTTGTAATCATCTCTTCTCCCCTCACCCCTTCCTTTCCTCTCAGTTGTCATAGTTCCCTGCTTTTCTTATCTCTCCTTTTACTGCTGCAGCTTTCAGATGATAATGCACAGCTCCAGCAGCAGCTGCTGCATAATAGCTGCAGCACCACTTAGAGCTGACCTAATGTGAGAATAAATGAACAAATCTGTGATTTGTTTGTGGGCTTACCTACAGGATCTTTTTTTTCAGCTTGGGTGTATTAGATGTCATCACTGGAAGGTGAACTGTGGATGGCCTCCATGACATCCTCTTTCCAGCTGCTCCAAGGATTGTGGCACAACAAAGAAAGGCGTTGGGATTCCTAGTGCTTTTTGCAATCACCTGTTTCTAGACATGAGTGGCTTTTTTTCCCTGCCACTTCTTTATTCTTGCTCCCGTGGCCAAGAGCAGGGCAGTGTGTGCAGTAGGAACAGGTGGAGCGCCACGGTGCCGTGTCACGCTGTGCTTTGTCAAGCCACCCTGCTCATTTCCTTTCATTTCCTCCGGCTGAGCGAGCCAATGTTCTCCTAAGCTTTTGCACGAGGGGCCTGAGGCTGCAAAACCGAGCTGGGAAGTGTCCTGCTGGTTTAGTGCACATAGCCCAGGCTTCCAGCTTATTTTGGGCTGGCTGGTGAGGTTAGCAGCAGCTGCCCTATCTGTGCTGCACAGATGCCTGCGCTGCTCCTCAGCTGCTGCAGCTGGTGATGCAGTGCTGTAAAGAAAGCTGTCACCTATTTGTGTCAGATGATTCAAGTGTTAATACTCACTGGGAATACTGTACCTGTGTACATTCAAGGCAGTAGTTTAGCATGGAAAAACGTTTCTATTTTACTCTTAACCACTATATGAACTTTTCTTGCTATGACTGTTAGATACAGCCTTACTGATGCTCTGCTGGTTTAAGGATAGAAACAAGTTAAGGTTGGTAGAAGACATGTTAAAAGAAAGTGTGTGTCAGAAGAAAGCTTGGCTGAACTACCCCCAGTTTTTTTTTCCTGTCTTCAGTTGCAGACTTTGCTTTATCAGGGGAAGTACCTTTATTTTAAAAATACTTCCTCCATAACTAGATTCTGATTTTAAGGTCTAAAAAGGGGAGATAAAATAGTATGAAGGTTACATGAGGCCTTAAAACTGACTGATTTGAAGAAAAGGATCTTGCTGCAGGCTTACTGCATGCTGTAGTCTGCTCTCACCAGATGTATTCTCAGCTTTATTTTCTCATTTCCTTTTTCTTTCATCAAGCTCTCTGGTAGTGTTTTTTCCTTTCAGTAGGTACTGGTTGTTGCAGGGACACGAGGGATAAGCGTTGTTATATTAGTTTTATTTCCTTATTGCTATTAGATGAGAAACACTGAACAGAAGTTTCCATCCACTGGGGGTTAGTGGTTTAGAAGACTTAAAATGGTCCTAATAATACATTCAGGTAATTTTGAATGTTATGGAGTTTAAGCAGGTCCATGCAGAATTTAATCATGTTTAGAATCAGAGGGTAAATGTGGTAGTTGAACAGCCAGTATGGATGAAATGAATCTCTAAGGCATTTTGTTTGATGTTGAAATGTCAGTGATGGAAAAGTGAAAATGGCTGTCATGAAGTGAGTTTAAAAACTGGCTTATTAGTAAACTTCATTATAATTCCAAATGGAGAATGACCATCCAGTGTATATCTTGCTGTAGGGGTTTTGCTGCCATTGCTACTTAACCACATTATGTAACATTTCATTAATGATCTGGAAGAGGTCATAGAATTGTTATCAATAAAGTATGTAGCCAGTTGAAATCTGAGGGCAGAAAATGCATATACAGTTGTGGGAAGCCAGCCTTGTGTGCTTGGAATTAGTGTGGTGTGTGGATAGGGAAGCTAGAATCTGTGGGTGGGCGTAGGCAATTGGCCTGCCTTGGCAGTCAGTGACCAAAAGTGCCAGAGTGCTCTGGAGTGCTATTGATAGTGTTGTTTATAGGTGACTGCTAGCCTGGTCTGGTCTGCTTTAGAACATGGTATCCACTGGGGTGGTGTTGTGGTGCAGCCACACTCTCACTCTGCCCTGGTGGGGTAGGGGAGAGATTCACAAGGGTACAGGTGAGAGAAAACTCCCCAGGGGAGATAAAGGCACTGTAATGGGTACAGCTGTGTGTGTCAGCAAAGCAGAACAAGGAGTGAATCCGTGACTTCCCATGAGCAGGCAGATGGATGCTCAGCTATCTCCAGGAAAGCCAGGCTGTATCACTCCTAGTGATGACTTGGGAAGACAAACACCATCACTCTGAGCATCACCCCATTCTCCTCCTCTCATCTTAACACTTAGGTAAGGCATATGTGCATGTGGGCAATTCTGTGGTATTTAATAGCAAAGGTATAGTTAAATAGTTTCTTCAAAAGACTTGGCTTAGCTGGGTCCTCATCTGGTCTGATTTATGATGGTTTTATTCTTGTGTTCCTACTAATGTTTAATCTGACTCTTGGTGAAAAGTAAGGATTGAATGGACAAGAGGGTGAATTGCATCACAGGTAGTTGCCTGGAAGTTGAGGACGTATTGGAAATGTTTTTTCCATAAAGCTTTGTTTAATATCTATATATACCTCTTGCATACTATTCAAAACACAAATATCAATATTTGCAAAGTAATACCTAGGTGCTTTTATTTTTAGGTATACAGAGCTGTAGGGATTTGCAGGTTTGAATTCATGTTGTGCTTCTGCTGTGATTAGAAAAGTGGGTTATGCCAGTATTATAGAAGTAATTTAGTATGCAGACCTTATTATTTGGTAATATATTGTGTTATAAAAATAGTTTGGCTTGATATTTGGATCTCAAAATCCAGCTTTGATTTTTGCAATTGAAGAATTGGGAGTGCTGTATAGTGGAAGGGTGTTGTTTGCCATCCAGCGTCACTGAATGAGAAGTTACTCTTTTTAACATCAAGATAAATTTTGAGAGTCAGTTCTACAGCTGATTGGTCCATAATTCCTAGAATAAAGATTACAGGCCACATGCAAGTCAGACTTACCTTGAAAACCTGGAGTAGATTGTTTTCTCTGGCTACTTGATTTTCTTACTCCGTCAAAATTTTCAGATATATTGTGAAATGAGCAAACCTCCGCTAAGATGGGAGAAGGGTGTAAGTTGTCAGCAGGGTTTTTTCTTGTTTGTTTGTTTTTGTTTTGGTGGGGTATGTTTTTGGTTCTTTTTTTTTTTTTTTTTTTTTTTGGGGGTTTTTTTTTTTTTTTTTTTTTTGTGTGTGGGTTCTGTATTTCTTTGTTTTTTGGTTGGTTTGTCTTTTTTTTTTTGAGATAAGGGTTTATAATCAAGAATTATCCTTAAAACTTTAGAACACTTACGTTATTTCCCTCACCTTTCACCTCTCTAGGTTAGTTATTTCTTAAACATTGGCTGTGTTAGGAGAAGACCCCTCTGGAGGGTGTCATGTCCCCCTCCCCCTTTATTGTAGGCTGCTGCTGAACATAGTGGCCATGAGCTGCTGAGGGTGGCTTCCTGTCAGAGTTGCTTCATGTAAAATCACAAGGAAGCAAGTGTTTCTTGCATCCTCTCATTGTGCTGTTTCCTGTGGAGCAGACTGGATGCATGTCCTGGATACAGGTTTTTTATGGCACTCTACGTGTTGGGATGGTCCAATCAAATTGTTCTTGGTATCCCCTATAGTCTGAGCATAGCAGGAAACGAGGCTTCCTCTCAACCTTTTGTTCTCAAGTTAGCCTGACTGTGGAGAGCTCTTGGCTCTATCAGAATCCAGAATGAAGGTGAGATTAAAACGGATTTAGGATTGGGTTGTTTTTAAGTTTTTGGAAGTTTAAGCTATAATTTGTAACCTTTTTAAAAAATGTTTCCTTTCTTAGTCATTCTCTTTCTCCCTTGTTGTCCCTTTCTGATCCAGTTCTGGTTTCTGCATGAGCACCTGTCTTGTGTATTTAATTCTTTTAGGATCAGGACTAGGCTTTTGTGATTCTGTTCACACTTCAAGTTACTTACACTTCAAGTTTAAAAACTACCACAATAAGTGTGTAGTAATAATGGAAATTTCACACTCTTAATACTTTCTTGTTTCATAGCAGCTTAATTTTTTTTCCCCAATTTGAGCAGTGCTTAAGCTGATCTCAAGCCTGGTTTTGGCTTTATAAATTATGCTGTTAATAAAATCTATCATGTCTGTTTGTTAAATCAATTATTTTTTCTCCTTCATGCCTTTTCTGTGTATGTAGTCTTTTAATATTCCTTGTGTTTGAGGAAAAGCCTTTCAAAATTCACATCTAGGCAATTCCCTGGTGCCTCTCCTTACAGCTTCAAATAACTAAGAGAAGTCTTTTTGAATTATCTGTAGTCCAGTGAAACTTGTTGAAGTAGTTATTTGACTTTATTTATGTGGGCAATAACTGCTTGGATACAACAACACAATTTTTTTTTTTTTTGTTTTTGTTTTTTGTTTTTTTACTGACTAACAAAGTCATTAAATGTTTCCTAAAACTGTTCTACCTTTCCTGTGATATTGCATCACCAGTCAGAACTGGTCTGACAGCCCTTTCTGTGGTTACTTTCATAGCTTTTGTTAACACTTTTGCTTCTCTTGGGTTAAACGAGCCTTTCTTTGTTCCTTTCTCGCTTCTCCCCTGGGATTATGAGTTTTTCCTCTCCTGTCTGTGAAGGCTGTTTTCTGGGTAAGGACTTTCTGATAGTGTCTGTGGGATGGGTCTATTGTCAGAAAAGTGAACTGGTTTTTGTTGACTTTTTAGATAAAAGCTGCTTCATTGCAGAAAACAAAATATCTTTCTGTTTCTTAAATCACTTGGAAGAACTGCAGCAGCTGTCTTTTATTGTCAGCTTTCTAGTCTTGTACAAAGGAGTACTGTGAGTTCTTTCAACCTATGCAGCATCTATTGCAAGAGCTATTTTTGTGAGACTTTGGATGAGTGTTTCCATTACCTCAGGCAAATATCGGTTTGTGGGGTTTTTTCCTTTTTTAAAAAAATGTCCTCTTTTCCCCAAAAAATCCAGCTGTTTAATGTCATCACCCAGTGCTTGAAAGTTGCTGGAGTGTTTTCTGCAAGATAATTCAAGTTTGGATCGCCTTACCACAGTTAAAAAAATAAAAATAAAGTGAAACTGTCCTTTCATCTGTCCTCTTCCTAAACCTCATCCTTGATCTAACCTGTCCAGCAATTAAAGTCTTTTTAAAATTCATCAATGTTCAGGAATGCTGCTTTCCTCTGTGTCTTGTAAAGAGATAGCATGTAGGTTGTAGTAATTCTTAAAGTATTTGTAGTTATTTTCAAAGTACATTATGAAAAATCAGGTATAATGCCTGTGCACTGCTACCAAAAAAGAAAAATATGCCAAGAATAATGGTACCCAGTAATTTTTTTTGGCCAAAATGTCTTAAGAAAACTTCTGATACTTATTTTATTTAACATTCTTGTAACTTAAATTATACTTGATATTTTTACTTTCTCAGTTCTTCAGTTTTTTTTAAATGCAGCTGTTGCTATATTATCTTTCCATTAAAAGTGTCATAGTTTGTTGGGGTTTATTTATGTGGGCAATAACTGCTTGGATACAACAACACAATATACTGTTGTGTGGTTCTGACTGCTTGATGCTGTGTGTGTTGTGTGGCATTGCTTTTCTGAGCTGTAAATGCTACTCAAGCTTGAGGGATGTTGGCACCTGTACAGCCCAGCTAGAACTGCTGCTTTCTGGGACCAGAGGTGATCCTCAGTCTGAGGGGGGAGAAATGAGCATGTGAATGTGTGCAGGTACCTCAAATCCCCCCCCAGTTTTGCTGGTTCATAACAACAACTAAAAGACTGATACTTTGATCATGCTTCTACAATTGTGGTTTGTGTGTATAAGCTTAAAGGCTTGTTTCTATGACTTAACAAGTTGTTTTTTGGTTCTTTTTCAGACTTTTGATGCAAATGACCTGTATCAGGGACAGAATTTCAGCAAAGTTCTTAGCTCTCTTGTGGCTTTAAATAAGGTGACTGCAGGTAAGTAGAGTGCTCTGTCTTGTGCTGGCTTACTGCTGCTTTCACCTTGCATCAGTGTATATTTATACCTGCGTTGCACCCATGATGAGGTGAAAATATGCGGAATTTTAAACGAGCTTTTGTTGAAGTTCATGCTTTGAAAACTTGGCAGTGGCTGTGGGTTCTCTAGTGATGTCTTCTGCAGAAGGAAGCTTTGTGGTAGAGCTAAGGCTAAGCCTTTAAGCTAGCAAACAATTTAGAAAAATTGTGTTTTTCAGAAAGGCCTGTTTTTTAGGTTGTTTTTCTTTTTTTCCTTTCAAGTTTGAACTACTAAAGTTGACTTTTGCTCCATTCTATCATTCTCCTATTTGAACAACTTGGCAACATTTTTGCACTCCCCAGCCTACATTTCCCAGTGCTATCCTTTCTTGCCAATAACAGAAGGATAGCCAATGTCTTTGATCCCTTAAGCCACATATTTCATTCATTTAGCAGCTAGAAGTCATGAACCACTCACCTTAAGCTCTTTGGTGGGAGGGGAGAGAGCTGTAGAAATAACAGACAGCTGAGAGGTGTCCATCCATCATTGTAGGGTGAGCCTGTGCTAAATTATAACAACTGGACCCTGGGACAGCAAAGAGATGTTGACATTGGCCCTTTTGGTTTCTTCTTGTTCCACCATCAGCAGCAAGTTTCAGTAATGGTTGTCAGGTCAGAGTCTGAGAGAGAGTCTAAAAGTGAACCATATGTGTCAGTTTTTGTGTGAGGAAGAAAAGGTGATAGAAAAGTCAGTGATGCATAAGTGTTGCTTGATTTAATACTAATGAGATAAGTATCTTGTCCTATTTATAATCTCTCATCTGTTTAATGAGAGACTTTGTGGTTTTGGTGGGTTATTTTTTTCCCCTTGCACTAGAAAGCACCCCTTAAAATTAAATTTTGCAACCAAATCTTAGTTTTAATGAGTGGGCATGGAGTAATACCATTGACTTCTTTGAAGCTGTTTACACCAGTTGGAGATACTGCCTCGCATCTCAAGTGTAAGTGCAAATGCAAACCAGTGCAGTACATCTTTAAAACTGCTGTACATTGGCCATTGCTGCCTTTGCTGTTGTTAAAGTGGAGAAAAAGTGTGGCTGTTTTGTCCAGATGTCTATGGATTAAGGCCTGTGTCAAAGAGCCACAGCTGCAGCTGGTTGGAAGGGACCTGGGCTGATCCCTTTCGTGGTGGGGGCATGTGGTGGTGGTATGGAAACCAAAAATCAAAACCACATGCAAGCTGTGGTGTTGTCTCGTTCCTAGGGGCAAGCATAAACGTTCTTGTTCTTCCAAACAATTTTCATTAACTGGGTAATTGTGTAACAGACATTTTAGACTGTATCTCTCTGCTCTAGTATTGGAAGGTGGATTTCAGATCCCCTTGTGGATCTGCAAGAATTTCAGGCATACACAGGCTCTTCTGAGGTAGGCCTTCCTACAGTGTGAGGAGTGTGAGTAATGGGCGTGATTACTGCTGAAGGACTTCTGTGGGTTTTCACTGCATTGAAGTATCAATCTCTGGAGTGATGGGATCAAGAAAGGAGGCTGCAGCCAGCACGGAACCTGGCCCTTGGGAGCTGCTTTTGGTGCAGCCCCTGGCTGGCTGTGGCTCCCTAAGCCACAGGACACACCCCCCCTTGTTGGCTGGCAGCTTCCCATGCCAGGGATGTGCCAGCCCAGTGTCCAGGGCTGGGGCTGCCCTGGTGCCTCCAGCTGCCCCACTCCTGGCTGGGATGGTGGGATGAGCCCTGTCCTGCTGCTCCCTCAGTGCCTCCCAGCCCACTGGGGACCCCAGCAGCCCCTGATGGCACACAGCCCTTCAGGTGAACCTATCACGTGGGTGTGCTTCTCAGAGGAGAGACAAATGGAAGAGGGGAAATGCTTTGGGAGGGTGTTGTTTACTTGAGAAGCAGTATTTTCTTCTTCTATTCCTAGTCCTCCCTCCAGAGAAGAAAAAATAGCTTAGTTGGCAAAAAAAACCAAAACTGGGATGAGGCAAAGGAATGTAGGAAAAGAGACAGTGGAAGGAATGTTTTAATTGAGAAGGAGATGGGGGCCTGTGGGAAGAGCTAAGAAACAGATGTGGCTGGCTTCACTTCAACCAAGTTTTATGCAGTCAAAATTCTTGGCTACTAGCTAAAATGATGCTGGTTAATTACCTTTAAATAGACTGGTAGTGAGTAGGAATAGAGAAATACAACCCTAACCCTCCTCTCTCTAAACAGGCCAAGTTGTTTTCTTGTCTGTGGGGAAGAAATTATCAATGTCTCAGGATTTTAGATTATTTATTGCTGTAAGTTTTTGAATCTTGAATTACTGAGTAACTGCAGATACATCAAATCTGCTTTAAGCATGTGAATTTTACAGAGATAAGCAGAAGTTATAGATGCAGGTTGTTAAAATTCTAATATTTAATTTTTTTCCCACTCTCCTACAGACATAGGGCTGGGCAGTGACTCTGTATGTGCACGTCCCTCATCTCATCGGATAAAATCCTTTGATTCTTTGGGATCCCAGTCTTCACACAGTAGAACTTCAAAACTCTTTCAGGGACAGTATCGGAGTTTGGTAAGTTCTGTGTGAATGAAATATGCTGTGGTGTGGGGTTTTTTCCCCCCTTTCTTTTCTCTTTTTTTTTTTAATGAGCTTTGTGAGTAAATTATAGTGTTGCAAAGCAACTGTTTCGTCTTTTTCAGTATTTTTAGCCTGTGAGTTTGTTTTTGCAGCTTTTTATATGGTTCAAAATACATGCAGCTTTTTGTGAACTTCAAACTATTTTTTCCTCCTTTAGTGCTCCATGTTGTCTGCATAGACAGTATCTTCCTGGATTTATGTTTTTCTTCTCAGTGTAAGGACTTGCTTTTCCAAAGGCAAAAATCTCATTTTCTCTGAGTTGAGGGGTGATGATTGAAGGTTATTCAAACCTCTGTGAAGGTGATACTTCTAATTTTGGCAGTAGTGGTAGTTGTTTCTACCACTGTTTTTCTGTTATATTTCGAGGGCGATCCTTCAACTTGCCTTTGGGTAACTGAATTGTGTGGGCCATTGTTTTATAGTACAGCTGAATTCAGGGTTGCATGCCTCATGAAAATTGTGATAAAACATACTTTTAGTCACTGAAGGTTTGCAAGGAGGGTTCACATCCCTAATGAAAGCTGCTTTATCCGTGACTTTCTTAGGCGTGTGATGTGTTTTATCTGGTAGCAGAACCTGTGGAAGTTTTTGCCCTAGGCCACTAATTCGAGCTGCTGCTTTGCTGTTCACAGCCCACTCAGTTTTGCAGATGCAGCAGCTGGTGGGACTGGCTGCTAGCTGGATCACTGAAGTAATCAGAATTTTCAGTGTTTCTATCACTTTGGTGATCTGAGTTGCTCTGTGCAAAGTTAGAGCAGAGAGGTGCAAGAAGGAGGGAAAAAGAGCTAGTGGCCAAACCCAGGAAATTCCTAGTTTGGTTTTGTTGGTGTAAATGATCTGTTTGGAACCTTTTTCACCAAGTTTGTACTCATTTCCATTGCTGGAAAGCCATACTGGCAGAGCATAGGGTTTGTAGTTGATCTCACTGCAATGTTTCTGCTTACTTTGTGGCTTTTTACTGTTTACTAAACCAAAACATTCTCTCTTGTTGAGCAGAGAGGATGAAGACACATAATGTACCAGCAGAGGACTAAGGCAGAGGCACTTATTTGAAAATGTGCCAATCTAATTGTCAAACACTAGGACTTGCACTATCTTGGGACTTTCTGCATGTTTTCAACGTTGTGTTTGCCTTCATTTTCCTGTAGTTTCTCAGCTGCTAACTCTGATGAAAGCCATATTGAATTGTGTTACAATAACATGATTGCTGGGGTTATGAATTAAGCTGACATGTACGATCCTGGCGGCAACATGCAGTCTTCTCATCACCTCAGCTATATGGGCAACATGTAGGTGAAATTCTTCTACATGGATAGCTGACTAGGACTGTTTACACAGTCATTTTCTCACTAAGCTATGTTTTTAGCTGTACAGGTATTGATTCTTGGTTATCATAGAGGCAAACATGATTTGTATTCTCTCAGTTCCAGTGCAATGTTTTTAAAGTTGTCCAAGTATTGCACTTGTTTAGCATAAAGGTTTGCCCAAACTCTCATGAAATGCTTGGGTTTGTCAAAACTGACATCCAAGGACAAAATGCTGAATTTGAAAATCATTAGTTTGAAAGACTAGTAACTTCAAAGAACATTCAGATGTTAGGGCAGAGTGATAATCTGCCTTTGCATCCACGGTGGGGGATGAGCATGTATACATAGTGTATGTGGACTGCTGCAGGCTTCCAGCTTTGCTAGCCTTGAGAGAAATGATTTGGGAGTACTTAGTCAAGGTAAGTTGCATAACTCTTTAGTAGATTTTGTGAAAGAACACTCCTCCTTTTGCAGGCCATGGAGACTTGTACCTTTAGCTTCGGAAGCCGATCTGTTACAGGAAAAAAGAAAAGGAAAAGGTTTTGTGCTGCAAACTCTTGATATATCTAAAATTAAATTAAAGCCAGCTCAGTTTCTCCCTCCTTGAAGCACAGAACTTTATGAAAACACTCTCTAATGTAAGGCCTTTGTTTCTTTGTAGTTGTCCAAGGTAGTTTCAGTTTATGTTAGTTATAGAAAATGTATATGTTTTCTTTATTTTTTTTTTTTTATGAGAGCAATAATTATTCTCATATTAGCTGTTAACCCCTTCTGGTTTGGAGGGGCTGTAATAAGCAAAATATATACTCCCATGACTGATAAAAATCTGTAGATTAAAAATTCCAGAAATGCTGGAAATGCTAAATCACACCTTATAAAGGCTTTTGAGTAAAAATCTGCGGGACTGTTGTGTGTGGAGGAAAGGCTATTTCCATTTTATGGACATTTGTTTTGCTCATGGAAATATTGTTTAAGTCTCTTATGATCATTTTATTCTTTGTTTTCTCTTGCTAGGACATGACAGATAACGGCAACCATCAGTTGGTGGTGAGAGCCAAATTTAATTTTCAACAGACAAATGAAGATGAACTTTCTTTTTCAAAAGGCGATATTATTCATGTTACAAGAGTGGAAGAAGGAGGCTGGTGGGAAGGAACTTTGAATGGAAAAACAGGGTGGTTTCCAAGTAACTACGTCCGAGAAATTAAATCAAATGGTGAGTTTTGAAGGGGAGAGCATACTTGTAGAAATTCTTGCTTTGGGTAGATGTTGATGGTTGATTCATTGAAACTTCTAATGCTTTTTGTTTAAGCTTGATTTTATTTACTGAACGTCATTCACAGCAATGATTAGTGCTCAGGAGCTCTCACTTCCCCACCCCAGTTCACTGTATAGAGTGGCTTCTGAATTAGCAGCAAGCATGCAGAAAACTCCCCATTCTGTTTGCTTGTCTGTCACGTTTGGGCTGCTCTCACTTCCTTGGTCTGAATTCCTAGAGTATGGGAATTCGACTCAGATGCTGACAGCCTTTGTATTGGTGCTTTGGTTTACATAGTGAGAGATTTCCTACAAAAACCCAAAAAATAAACAAGAAAAACCCCCAAACCTAGCAAAAATTTACTCAATACATCCCATTACTTAAAAGTAAACAACTGCAGGAAGGAAACCCAATTCTATCAAAATCTTCTTTTGAAAGCTAATGTATTTTCTTTCTTGTTCATGTGTCTTCAGCTTTTCTTCATACAGGCTTCATCCTTCCGCTGAAGTTCTGTTTTGAACTTTATACAGTCAAAGAGCCTTCTGTAAATGTCATCTGAATATCAGAAGTAACATTCCTTTTTAATCCACTAGGACATTGCTGTGGGTGACATAATTTCTCTGTCTCCTTTATTTCCTTCTTTTACCCCATGTCTTTCCTTGTCTTGGCTTATTTTCAGAGATTAGGGATAAGCCTGGTAGGATAAAATTACCCAGGGTCTCTGGAAGGCTTTACCACTGTTTCCTTTGTTACAGCTCCAGTGAAAACACACATCTTTTGGGGCCATGCTAAAGTCTTTGGCATGGCTTTTTTTTTTTCTTCCCCCCCTTATGAGGCAACTGTTCAGATGCCTGATTCCAGTGAGGTTGTGGGAGCAAAAGTCTATTTTAAAACTTACTTTTTCATCCTTGCATCCTCTTATTTTCTTCCTTGATTTAATATCTCCAGTCTGTTGCTGCAAAATGCTAGTCTTAGATATGCAGCTTCATTGTCCTTTTCAACCAGCTTCTCCCAGATACAGTCACAATGTAAGACTCGGCTTTAGTGTTTTCTTTAGAGATCTCTCAGATGCAGCTTATCCTGAGAAACAATATTTGAAGCCTGTTTTTGGTTTGTTTGAGTTTAACATCAGCCATGATGACTCTCTTTTCTCATTGTTATTCATTTAAATTATTGCTGCAGAGATTTGGTTTGGATTTCAGCAGTTTTGACCTCTTCCAACTCCTGGAACCTAGGTAGGCAATTAAGCTCCAGATTAGGAATGCTTTAACAGTGAACATGCAAGAACCAGAAGTTGCCAGTAACCAGAATTAAGTGGTTCTTGTTTTATTAAGAATGCTGCACTTGGGTGAAGTAAGTAGGAGACAAGCTGTAGTGCCAAGTGCACTCCTTGTGACTCCTTGCAACCCAGTCTGATCCCTGGGGCTGACATGGTTTTTACTTTCACTTCTTGCCCTCAGCAGAAAATTCTCCCAAGTCCTTTTCCCTCCGCTTTATAGGTGTATTCTCCCTGCCACAGCAGTCTATCCCTTCTGGCTTATGCAAGACTTCTTGCGTTCTTGGACTGCTGTCCAATTTGTTCGGTTTCTTCTATGGAAGTTTCTTCTGTTTGTGCCTATGCTTTTCTCGTCTCAGGAAGAGAAATTCATTGAGTATTACAAAGCTGAAATGACTGAGCTGTAGCTCACTAGCTTCCTCTGTTTTCCTCCTCCATTTTAAAATGACTGTGTTTGGCTTTTTCCAGTACTTTATGGAACTTCACTTGTCCTCTTTGGTTTCAGATATGGATATAGCTAGTTCTCTTACTATCAAATCAGCACAACAGGTACTGTGTAATTTATCAAAATAGTAATTTTAACCTGCCTTTATGCATTTGTAGGTATATGTTTGAGTTGCCTGAAGTTGACTTTTTTATGAGGAGGATGGGGGGTGGTAGAAGGAAGGATGACATACCAAGAGCTTCTTAGTCTGTCAGTAACTGTGGAATTGCAGATTATCTTTACCACTTCATGTATGTATGCATGTTGTGGAATGCTTTGTTGCTATGACCCTCATGACTATATTAGCTGTATTTTAAATGGTGACCTGACTTCTCCTGCTTACTTTTGCTTCTTTTTGTGTGTTTGTGGTCAGTGTATATATTTGTAATATTTGCTCCATGTCAATTTGCATCCACTTTTTCTGTTCTTTCTTGGCTATACCACTAACTTTTAAAGGAATTATCATTCTTGTGGGCCTTTTCTGCTTATGTTGTTACTAGTGGGACTTTTTTTTTACCCATATTTTTAAGTTTACTGAATTCTTCTTACTTGAATGTGTTTTCTGTCAGTGTTACAATAGATTAATTTAAAAAAATCCAGATAGGATTGTTGAAATACATGTTCTTGATTAAGGTCTCTGAAAAAAATGTTCATCCTGGACATATCATTTGTTTTCAACATTCTCTGTAAAATGGTCTGGCATTGGCAGTATGACTCTACGCTTCTTTCTTCTCTGAAATGTAGCTGAAAATACTGTAAATACTTAGCAATTCTATATAGGATGATGCATTCTATGGAGAGCTCCCAGGACATGACTAAATAAGCTCCTGGGTTTCACTAAATTAAATTCCCTCAGTCTGCCGTAACCTGACTTGTGCAAATTGAGTAAGAGATGAAATGAGTGAAATCAATTATGCATGTGTGTTTTTGTTTTAATTCTCACAAACTATATAGGCATTAGATGTTTAGATGAATGGATTTTTGTCCTAAATTAAAATCCTCTAGTGTGAAAAAACTGTAGATATGTAATCTTAGCTTTTATGGTGGCTCTGAAGTTATATATTCAAGGAAGGGAAGAAGAGATGTGTGGCAGTGGAACTGCCTTCACTCACATTGATTTCTTAAAGTGTTTAGAAGAAAAGTAAGCTGCGTTACATAAATTACACCAGCAGAGAATGTCACATGATAAGGTATCTCACAGTGGTTGTGCCATGGCTGTAACTTGTTTGTTTAGCTGTGCCTGAGTGATTAGAGTTAGCACACAATGCTAATGAGGTGAGCTAGGAATGGTTGCAGGACACATACAGAGAATGTTGAGCAAAGCAGAGCATTTCATTTTCTTAGGCTGGACAATGACTATTTTTGGGGAAAATAAATCTGGTTGAGATAGAAAATTGTTTTTGTTTTGCTTTTGAATGTATTTATTCTGTCCCCCTCCCTGTCTCAAGGGGAAAAAGAATATTTGTTTAAAGTTGTTATAGTTATGATCAAATATGTAAAAAAAAGAAGTACTGTTTTGTATTCAGGTACATGCCTACACTGTGTGAACTTCAGAAAAAGGGTCCATTTCTCTCTCCCTCCCCCCTGTGCCTGTGTTTTCATTTCCATTCTCAAACCCTCTAACATCTTATGTTTTTAAATGTTCTTGAATCCCTAGTCAGGAAGTACTTTGAAATGAAAGGATTTTGGTTTTATCCTGCTCTACTATTACATGTGACAGAGGGTAGAAAATAATGTGTAAACTTGTTAAGATACTTGACAGCGTGGCCTTATTGAGGTTGTTTTTGCTTACGTAAAATGGAACAGGAAGAGGTGAAGGTGTAGGTGGAGTCTTGTCTCTTACAGTGCTGCTTCTGTCTCACATGGTACTTAGAGAGGTTTGGAGACCTAGTTTTGAGGGTTCCCTCGCAATGGAAAGAAGAGTGGTTAACCAGAATGGGATGCACTTGCTTAGCTACTGTCAGATGTTAATCAGATTTTGAGAAAACCACATGGTCTGTTACTGAGCTCTATCCAAGCATAATCCCTTTAAATGGCATGAGATTACACAGAAGGGAATACAGCTTTGTGCAAACTACATTTGATATATCACAAACTTTATTCGAATTCTTTGCAGAAATTAATATATCATTACTGCCCTAGTCTCCGTTGTGCTTTCTTGACAGTTATTAGTATCAGGCCCAGTGCAAATTACAGTGATAGTGTTTCTTTTAGTTGGATGTTAAAAAAACAAAATCCATGTAGGGAAAAGGTCAGAATATAGTGGAGGAGTAGAGTGTCAGCTTCTTCCATCCTGTGGTGTGTGAGGGAAGGAGAAATTACACTTTTGGCTTTGGAAAAAAAAAAGCGAAGGAAAAAATAACTAAAACCCCATGAAGAATGTTAGTTTTTCTCTCCCCAACCATGTACACTCAGAGGAGTATTTCTTTTCTCATGTCAAGTGTAACTCTACAGACATCAATAAAATAGAGGTTGGGACCAGTGAATGCTTTTGGGGCAGGAGTGTTGGTAGTGTCTGTATCGCAGAGTGGAGCGCTGCAGCAGTACCTGAGCCCCCTTGAGACCTGGGAATGGGTTTAGGTCTGTCCTCCTGATGCTGGACTTGAACTGGTTAGTCTAGAAAGATGGAGCTTGCTTGTGGCACTTTGCTATAGGGACCACACAGCTTTTGGTCTTCTTGTTGACTCATCTTTCCTCCCCTAATGTAGGATGAAATAACCCAAATTGGATCTTTTTATCTAAATTATGCACCATGGCTCAGTAATCACAGAAATACTCAGGGTGTTCTTGTAGCAGTAAGGTCAAAGTGCTTTAGTAAAGTCTGTTCTGAAGGGAATAAATACTCTGTGGAGTAGCACGATGTAGAGTGTTGCATGAAAATTAATATGGCATAAACTGAAGACATGACAGAAGGGAGAGAATGTGGGAATGTCAGGTAATTTGAAGGCATGTAAGATAAAATAGAAAGAAACAGAGTATTGGGAAGGATTGGGTAAATTGTCTTTTTTACAGCCAATAAATAGACATTTGTAAAGAATAAGATAACTTCATTTTAGGGAGTTTGTGGCATCTTATACCACTTAGGGAAAGGTTATAAAAGCAGTTGCTTCCACTGAGGATAATTATTTGCTGGGAAAGTAAAGTTAAAAAGCCTGTGCTACTCTTATTCTCTGATGATCTGTTCAGGGAAGTCCATCTGGTTTGCCACTAGACAATGCATTATCAAGTGTGGCTGAGGGTATTTGAATGTGATGCTTTGATCAAAAGAGATGGACAGGGGTAACTTAGCTCTTAGTTTCAGTCACCAGCAGGATACCATCTCTTCCTGTACTTAAGCAGATGCCTGCCAGCTTTGGATTCGATCATACACTGAGCCACTTTCACCGTGCTTTCAGTGCAAATATAAGGGATGCACATTGTGGCTGCAGAAAAGTAGGGAGATGCAAAAATCTTGTGTGTGGGAAAAGCTGCTGTCTGGCTCAGGTCACTCTCTTCCAGGCTTTGAGAAATAGAGCCCCTGTGGAGTGGGCAAGGTGCCAGGTTTTGCTGATGTTTCAGAAATCTGTGGACTTCATAAAGATGTAGTCTGCTGAATAGGGTGGTACCTCCTTGAAATGTTTAATGAAATATGCTTTGTTTGCAAAAGACTCTAATGTTGTATTACCAAGGATAATAAATGACACTTAACCTAGCATAAACAAAGAAAGTGATTTCCAATGTTCAAGGTCAGGATTTTCTTCTCTGTAATGCATTGTGCAATAAGCTAATTGTAGCAAGACTGTTTCTTACTCCTCATTATGAAGCAAGGCACTGCTTGGAGGCAGAATACCAGACATGATAGACAGATGGACTAATTTGCTGTGTCTGATTCTGTGTTTCTGCAATAGAAATGGCCTTTACATTTTAAAAGCTACATGTTGATTATGACTGTTCAGGCAAAGTTATATGAATGTGTGATTCTTTTTTTCTATCCTGTCTTTAAATCTGAATTTGGACATGTGAATGTCTCTGATGGATAACTGAATCAGCTGAACAGCTGGCAATATAAACAACTCTGTACGTTTCAGCAAAAAAACCTCACACTTTCTTCAGCAGCTTAAGGGAAGAGAGGTATTTTTGCACCCTTTAAAATAACAAAGAACCAGAATTCCATGATCAGCCAGCTTAACAATGGTCAGCCATCTATATTATGATAAATTCAGTGAACAAGTATTTACCTTTATCCTTAAATAACTCTTGTTCCTCCTTTCAAGACATCTGTATTATGATAAATTCTGGGACAAGTATTTACTTTTATCCTTAAATAACTCTCGTTTCTCCTTTCTTGCTTTTTTGGCGCATGATTAATAAACCTTTAGGTATTTAGTGAACGTGAAAGTCACTATAAATTGTAGGATAAGTTCAAGAGCTTCCACAGAGAATGAAAGTAAATTGCCAAGTTTGTGGGAATGGCATCATTTTCATCATTCAGTACAAAGAAAAGAATTTTAATTGTCCCATATAGAGAAGCATTATAGATGAATATATAAATGAGTAGCCATACATATGAGGTGATTTTAGGTCTTTTCACACTGAGTGTTTGATGGCAAATCTGCTTGAGTTTACAGCTTGGTTCTAAGAGGGTGGGAGGAGTCCTGTCATTTGGAATTACTTGGCTGTATAGCAGAGCACATGTGTGTTGCAGGGCTGGTGGCTGAGAGCATCAGTGTTCCCAGCTGGATAACTGCTGGGTCTAACAGTTTTTGTGCTGTGTGTCAGCTTAGATCTGACGTGGGGTGGCTAGGCAGGGGATATTAACTAAAAGGGTTTTACTGTCATCCCTGAATGTGGTAAGGAGAATATTTTTTTTTTCTTTGCACATGTTTGGCCGTTTTAAGACTATATTTTATTTTTAGATTAGCTTCTTTGAGGGGAGTTCCACTGCAATACAGAGCAAATCCCCTCAAAGATACTTGCATTTGTGTGCTTATGGGGCTAAGCTGCTCTTCAGGGGCTGTCAGCTAAAGCCTCTGGCCTGCCAGGCTGTCCTAGTACTGGAGATGAAAGGGTCATCTGCACCTGGAGTCAGCTTGCTTGAGATGGCATCCTGCATGGGCTGCAGCTGGGAGCCTGAAGAAGCCCTAAATTGCTCAGGAGAGGCCGGTATCACAGGGTGTGTTCTGCTTATGATGGTGCTTCCCCGGTCAGCTCTGGTGCCATGGGAATTTTCCATAGCTGGCCCTTGGCTTGGCTGACTGGGCTTCTCCTGGAGAGGTGTTTGAGACTTGAATAATTTATTCTTAGCCTCAGGTATCAGGTAAAGTAGAGTTAAATTATTCATATATCTTTATTAAAATGTGTTTGAAACAGGAGCTTGCTTTTAAAATAAAGGTAGAGCCTTCAGTAGGTACATTTTGGTGATGCTTCTGTGGTTTTGTTTGGGGCAGTTCAGTTGACAATTAATGTTTTATGGCTTGGATGAAAATGACTCAAATGCTTATTTGACATTTGCATATTAGAGAAACCTCATTATTTTAAAAACATACAGAAATAGACAAACCAAAGCACCAAAATGTTCTGGTAAACACAGTCTCACAAGCATTCTCAGTTGGTTGAGTGCACAGTCAAGTGTGAGGGATGAAAAAGAGATGCTGTGAATCTTACTTGCTGTTTCTGCAGCATGCAGCGTGTTGCTTTTGATTTTCTCTCACCTCGTGTTTGCTCCTCTGTAATTGACTTAGAGAAGTGGTAGTGGTGGGAGGGAAGGCTTTAGGAGAGTGTTTGTCTCTCTGTTCTGGGCCAGCACTTGGGTAACTCTCAGGACGGCTTTGATCCTGCAGATTAATGTTACCCTTCTAGGAAGAGCATGCATTACTGAGGGATGGATTCCCTGTTGGTTATAGGAAGGATTTATTTTTATGAAGAACCCTGTTCTCAAATGGATAAGTATTTTTATTCTATACTTCATTAACAGCAAAATATAATTTGTTTTAAAAGATGATTTTCTGGGTGTAAGGTAAGTCACCTCACTAGTATAGTGTTTTGCATCTCTGTTTTGAGAATGAGTGTAATGTCTCACCTCTGGAGTGTTCAGCTTTTGATTGGTCACTTGCTTTCACAGAGTTCATGAAATCAATATTGAAACTTAATACTGTTTTTGTTTGGAAGTGCGTATATGGTTTGGAAATGCCTGTTACTGATATTTTTTTGCTTGTTTGATTTTTTAATTGCAGCCTATGACAACATCTTGTTTTTAAAAAATAAATTTGAAAGTGCAAATTTTAGTAACTGACTTTCTGGTTCCAGGAAAAAAAAAGTCAGTTTTTCTGCTTGCCTTCAATGAGGCTAGGGTTTAATTCATTGTGAACATATTGATTCTTTGCCAGTAGTTTCAGCTACAATTATGTATGTTTCTCAGTGAAGCACCATTTTCACTGTATCTTGGTAAATATTTTAAAGCAGTTTGTTTGACCTCTAGTGTTGAGCTGTGAAATTGCACCCCATTGACCTCAAAATATCTTTTATTTCAGAAAAACCAGTCTCCCCCAAATCAGGTACATTGAAGAGTCCACCTAAAGGCTTTGATACATCTGCAATTAACAAAAGTTATTACAATGTGGTGAGTGATCATTTTTTCTTCCATGTGAGCTGTTATATACAATGTAGAACGTCATTTAACTAAATGCTCTTATCTGCAAAAAAACCCCCAAAGGCAGTCTTGCTTGGAAGTACCAAAACTAGATATGGGTATTGGTGGATTCTCATATAAAAAAAAAATCATTATTAGTGTAATAGAATATCACATGTATGGATTCTTAAACATGATACAAAAATTATAGTCTAAAGTAAGTGAATGATTGGCATTAATGTAATATTATGCTCCTGTTTTGCTAGTTGTTAATTTCCTTTTTTTCTCTCATCCCCCCATGTGACATCAATGTTCCCTGATCTCTATGAATTACTGAAATTCTGCTGTGTTAAACAAATTAAGTATACTTTTGTCCTTTTTGTTGAATAAGAGATTGTTTTAAAATGTTCAATTTGCTTCCTTTGTACTGATACTTGTAAATCAACTGTTTTGTTAACTTAAGGAACCTCTCCAGTGTACTCTGGATTTCACAGCAAGGCAGTACAGGCAGAGTGAGCCTTTAGCACACCTCCCAGGAATTAACCTACTGCCCAGACCTCTCTTTAGTAGATGCCTGTAAGAAATATACCCAACTCCATATTTAAGTGTGTTGTAACCATGTTGAGAATAATTTGAGTAAATACACTGGGAAGCAAAAAGCATCTTACTGTTTTTGTTAAGCACTGCTCCCTGCTGGTGTAAAACCAAACCACAACCTTTCTTTCCTTTTCTTCCAAGCAGCTGTCATGGGTTTTCATTTTCTATCTGTTTCCAAGAAGGATCATAAAGCGTCATTTTCTGTTTTCGTCTTGTGTGGTTGTGGCATGAATAGCACCTGGAAGAACAGAGGTGTTTTGTCTGTAGTCCCTAATTGAAAGCTGTGAAGCAGCCTCCTGCTCCTCCATCTGGCTCTGTTCCTGCCTCTGCCAGTAGCTGCAGTTCTGTGCTGAAGGGAGGGCTGCAGTTCTTTGGCTACTGCATCCCACAACTGCTGGTCACAATGGGAAGTATCCCTGCAGGCACACCCTTCCCTCAAACTGCAGGAAGTAATGAGCTTGCTGTGGTATATCCAGTGATAAAATAGTGGATTGATTTTATTTATTTTTGTTTTCACTGTATCTCTTTGTAGTATTTTTTCTTTAAGTTATTGTAGTGTGTGGATGCAAATTTTAGAGGTAAAAGTGTACTTAAGTGAAAATAAGAGAAAGTAAAATGTTGAATTTGTTCAGGCATCTAAGTTATACCATAGAATTTTGAAATATCACCTTTGGTTTGTGTGATTTTTATAATTGCTCCCTGGATAATCTTTTCTAATCATGGAGGCTCAAGCTACTGTACTTTGGGAAATACAGCTGTGGCTGGCTTTTAAAGTAGTTTAATTAAAAAACAAACAAAAACAAAAAAAAAAAACCCCAAACCCTAGTGACCATCATATACCTACTCTTAGGATTAGTTTATATTATGTCTTGCTCAGGTGCAACTTTCTTGGTACAATTAACCTGATGTAATGAGAAGCCAACTGTTTTGATTGCTAGTTACTTAATAACTGTTGATGACATTGTAGGGGGTGAAAAGGACCAGTTCCTAATAATATACAAATATGTTGTAAATTACAGCACTGACCCTACAGTGCTGGTCTTAAGTCTGTCTGCAATGAATTGGATAATTGTTATTTTGACATTTTTCCACAGTGTGGCAAATACCCGTTTTTTTTTTTTAAGTCACTGTTTTATTCTTCTGGTTTAGAAAATGAGAGGCTGTGCTGTACCTTGCCCATTGTTTCAGAGAAGTAAGACTGCACTGCTGTGTCTGAAAGCTAAATTCGACATGTTGACGTTTAGAGTTTTCTTTAAGTACATTTTGTGCTTCTGATGGCAAAATATCTATAGAATATTTTCAATTTTTATTAAATACATAAGATTTTTATATGTTTTGCATGTAGATAAGACAAACAGCAAACCCATTCACTGAAGTGAACTTCTGAGTTGAGTTTTTGTTCTTAATACCCAAGCTGCAGACATGGCACTTCCCTGTGCTATATGTCATTCGTCTGTACTGATAATAAAGTTGAGGAAAAAGCAGAAGATCTCTAAAAAAACTTTTGGCAACTTGTAGCTGAAAGGATGTAGCAGGAGTGAAGTAGTAGATGTCAAAATCTTTGTTTAAGGTTCTCTTGGCTACTAAGCTTGAGTTGAGACTGGTACTTGGGGACTGTGTACTATTTTTGCGTTGTGGCTGTCCCCACTTGCAGATGTGCTCTGACTCTGTAGTCATCACATTTATTTATTGCTGCTTACCCTAGGGAAGGTTTTGTGCAGGCAGCACTTGAGGATACATTTTTGGCTGAGGACAAAATCAAAGGGCCGTTCAGAAAGTGATATGAGAGGCTTCCTTTCTGGGAGGAGGACTGGGATAGGCTAAGGGAAAATACATTAAAATAGGAGACTGCTTTCACCACTTTCCTCTGCTCTTCTCCCCCTTGTAAACATGTTCTTTATTTCTGTGGATTCACAGCTCCGTCTGGAGCTTGTGAGACAAATCACATGCCTTCTAGTTTGTGTGCTTAATTATTGCTGCTTGCACTACGTGTTGCTGAGAAGACAGACATTTGTTATGTGCGTACATTTGGCCTGGCTCAGGAATTCAGGTTAGTAGAGAATGCTGAGGTTTTGTCCTCCATGAAATGATACAAGTCTATAGTAGTGTGTAATATGAACCAGACTTGTGATGAAGCATTTTCCATGTAGAAGTAATTTAGTAGCCTATTACTGAAGAAGCGGGTGTATTGTTGCATGGTATTCCCTGAAGACAGAGCAGGCGTTACTCCAAATTTTATTTTTGCTTCAGATCCCTTGAGAGTTTATAACTCTGTATCCAGAATAAAATCAGGTTCTCTCCAGATTAGGTAGCTGTTCTAAAAGCAGGTGAAGAAATGGGCAAATTTCTTCACAGTTATGAGTATTTGGATGACCTTGTTTCCTTTTAAGTGTTTGAGAAGTAGTAGTAAATAAACACTCCTTTTGAGGTCACACTTTTAAAGTTGGATCGAGTTGTCTACTGAAGTTCATATAAGTTTTTGAGGCCCCTCAAGATATGGTATACTTGTGCAGGGCTTTACATTGCCCCTCTCAAGGGCCTGTTTTAAGGAGTTCATCATGCAAATTCTTGTGATCCAGGAAAATTACATACTGATCACAGTTGGCTCAACTATGTGCTATTTTGGTTAAGTGCCATAGTACTGTGATAAAGTGTCAGTGTGCTACAGGACCGTGCCCAAGTGTGTCGCTGAACTCTGCCTTTTCTCCCACTGATTTGGAAGGCAATCATCTTCGTGTAGGTGACTTTAAATCCATTTTTGGGTGGTAGGGAGAAGGCTGAGGTTTTGTGTGCCAGAATTGCAAACCATGCTTGAATTTCGTGTGCCATGTGATTGAGAGCTGGTGCTGTATGAGCTGAGTGGTGTGTGCCTGCCTTTCATCAGTGCTGCGGGCTGCAGGGGCTGCCACTTCAATGCTGCTCTTTCGCTACCCGGGCGGATCTGTGCAAATGTTGTGGTGCAGTTGTGGAAACGAGGTCCTGGAGGTCTCATGGGGTCTTGCAGCAGCCAGAGTGCGCAGAAAGCAGGAAAGGGAAGAAAGGTGATTATTAGATCACGCGGACGAGATGTGGATGTGAGGAATGTAGGGGATTTCTGCTGCCAAAATACTGAGTTGCAGTAATGACTACTTGTCACTTCAAAACACAGTCCAATAATCCTCATAACTTCTCAGTGAGGTAGGTAAGTCAAACTGGAAGAATGCAAGATATCACAGAAATTACGTTTTAGAGTTATGTAAGCAAGGTTTTTCTTTAAAGAATGCATTCAAAGTAAAAAAAAAAAAAAGTTGTATGCAGTGAAAACTGTACTTGTTAAAAAGAAATGGTAATAGATTTAATATGTTCTGAGGACTGTTGAAACTGTATATCTCAAGTACTGTGTAGCATTGTGAATTACTAGACTAAGAAAATGTGTAAGTACATCTGTACTCTGCACAGGTTTTGTAGCATAGTTTTATTTACAGTGGCATTAATTTTCCTTTTTCCACTAATTGTCAGGTTACTAATTCTAGTTTTTAAGGTTTCTTGTTATTACCTCTCCCTGCCCTGAAGTCTTTTTCCTCTAATCCTGTGTTCTCCATATGGCAAAGAAAATCCTCAAAGAAAAATCCAAACCAGCACAAGGAAAATAATGAAGTGTGTCCAACATGAAACTAGTTTTATTTCAAGCTTTTCAGACAGCTGTTTGTAGCACAGAATGGTATTAGTCTTTGAGAAAATGGGATAGTGGTGCAGTCTTTCAAGATCTTTAGCAAATTTGTTGATTTTTATCTTTCAGTGTCTTTTAATAACGTTTGGGTCTTCATCAGGACACTGTGGTTTTGTCCCTGGCTTTGTCTCCTTTTCCCTACTAATTTTTCCTGCCAGTGTAATGACTTTGGGCTGGGAGATTTTTATGGGAAAAACCATATTGAAAAAGATTGGTTTTGCACTTGGTTTTGAAGCTCATGGATGACAAGTACTTTTATATTTGCATTTGAGCTATTTGCTTTCTTTGTTTTATATGTATATAAGAGAATATGGAGTTAGTTAGTGCTGGGATTGGCAGAGATATTTTATTTCTCTGTTTTAAACGGTCAAAAAACCCCCTTAGCTTTTTAAAAATTTGTGTGCCCATATTGTACTTTATGCTGTAATTTCCCAGTTAGTAGCCATAACTTTCCCTGTGACATTCTTCTGTCACAGTGTTTAGCAGAGAATGGAGACATTTTAATCTTCAGTTCAAGATTCAGACTTGCAACAAAAGAATGGACTCAAAAATGGTTTCTCTCTCTCTCCCCAAATGAATAGAAGCATTCAAGGAATAAGCAGAATCAGTGACACCAATGAAAGGAACAGTGAATTCTTCATTGACATACTGAACTATTTAAAGTTATTTCATCAGGTTTGCATTTAGGAATGAATGGCTTTTTTTATTTCCTAAGAAAGAGTATTGACTACAACAGTGAATAATGCACTCAATTACAGTTGTTCCTATAAATGCTGAAATGAGATATTACTGTAGGCTTGACAAATATGGCATGTAACAAAATGAGGTTTGTGCTGTGGCTTATGAGCACTGACTAGCAGTAAGTTTTTGAGGTTCAGCTTTGTTCACTAAACTACATTTAATTCTGATGATTCTCTTGCTAAATAACTTTTGGAGGCAAAAAATAAATTGCCTTCTAAAACTACAGTAGAATCTTATATGATTATATTGGAGGATATCCTAAAGCAGGCTCCCAAGAAATGGCCCAGTAAAATGCTTTCCTGTACATACTTGTGATTATTCTACTTGTTTGATTTATATTCAGCCAAAACCCAAGTGTGTGCTGTGTTTTATTAATACCTGGCTTTGCATCAGTCTATTGTAATTTTCTTATGTTAGTGTACTCCCAGTGCAAGGTTAGGCAGCACTATTTAAAAAATAATGTAATAGTGCTAATTGTATTGGTAAGTTAAGTTGGAAATTACTTGATCTTTGTAAATCTGTTAATATTCAGGTGTTCTAGCAGGTTATTTAGTGCATCTGAACAGCCCACTAGCAACATTAGTTGCAATGTGTTGTAATTGAGACTGAGAAACTGACACTGTTCATTTCTCTTGCAACTTCTGTTGTGCTTTAACATCCTCGGATGATCTGTGTCTGTTCTGAAGTACATAGGGGGAATAACTACCCTTGGCTTTGGAGGAAAGCTCTGTGTAACTCAAATTTTGCAGCAAAATGTAGTGATAATCCTGTAAGCTTACCATTTTTTTTTTATATAGCTAAAGGATGGCTCATTTGGTGCAGTGTGCAGTTTTCTTCCCCTGTGAATTTCATAGATGTATAGTATTCAATATTTGCAGATATTTGCATTTTTAAAGTAGGAACTCTCATTTAAGTTTTTCTCATGCTAAATAAATGTTAGTGTGCTTTAAAACTGGTATTGATATATCTTAAAAAGTACCAATTAGCAATTGTCATTTATTGTAGGTGCTACAAAATATATTAGAAACAGAAAATGAATATGCTAAGGAGCTACAAACAATGCTTTCAAACTACCTGCGACCATTACAAGCCAGTGAAAAGTATGTGAGTTTGTTCTGTCTTTTAAATTGAGATCTGTCATGTATTGGGGAGGGTTAACATGGTCAAAATGTTAACATGAGTGTGAATTTACCTCTGTGAACTGTGTGATTCTTGAGGCAGGGATTGCTTTTATTCAGTTTGCTTGCTGACTGAAACAGTCTGGTCCTTGATCTAAGAATCAGTAAGCATTTTCTTTTAATGCAATAGATAGTATTAATGCACAGTTACTCAATAGCTGCAAACCTAAACATGTTTTATTTGCTTTGGCTCCAGGTTAACCTCGACAAATACTTCATACTTAATGGGAAACCTGGAAGAAATAAGTTCTTTCCAGCAAATGCTTGTACAGTCTTTAGAAGAATGCACCAAGTAAGTATCATGCATACTGGATAGAGTAAATGCTAACATGCAAATATCTTCTATTAATTTACTTGTTGCATATTTTGTTGGTCATAGGTTTTTTTTCCTTTTACTTCAAGAGTTGTTGCCAGAGCAGCACAGTAATAGATGTTTGGAGATTGTTTGTACAGATACATATTGCAATTGCAAAGATCGACATTTTGATATAGTTTAAAAGAAGTTTTAGATTTTCATGATGCAAGTATATACCAGTAGGAAAGTGGTAGTTTTGGTTTTAGGGGCATGAATTTTAAATGTTTTTTTCAAAGTAAGAGAAAGAAAGAAGGAATGGAGGAACTTTATGTGATGATGGAACAATGGAGAAGGAGATAAGTGACTTGGATGAAGGACACTGTATGAGAATTCTTGTACTTGGTATTCTTCTGGCCTGAGCAAAAGTGGTCATCAAAGTGTGCTGGGAGAGGTGTGCAGGATAGGCAGAAAGAGCAACCTGAATGAAATAAACCCCTCAATGCTTGTCCTGCACCATATAGGAAGCATGGAGCACAGAAAGGAGGGCATGAAGACACTAGTCTTCCTTCCATAGTTTAGGCTGAAGTGGGAACTTGATATTTTTCAGCTTGTTACCTCAGCACTTGGGCATGTAAGAAAGGTGACCAAACTGCCTTTGGAATGTCCTAATAATTTTCTGAACTCCACTGAAAGTGTAATTTGCATTCCTAACCTCAGTTGTGTCGTTTTCCTTGCCTATATTCTAGTTTTGTCTGACCACATGGTGAGCTAAGGCAACTTCCTAATACAAATTTTCTTAGTTTCTGCCAAGTTAGTAATTTGAAGTGGTACTGAGGGCTTAACAAGTTTGTTTGCTGTGAGGAGGAATTAATGTCTTGGATGGAGAAGAAAATACCTCTTTTGGCAACAGTGAGCTTTGCATCACCTCAGTATGTGTTGTTTTGACCTCTCCCTCCTCTCCCTGAGCTGCTCTGTGTGAAGAAGCAGCCTTGTCATGATGAAGGACAAGCTGCATCTCCACCAGGCAGTAACATGTGCCTGGCACTGTTGTTGACTTCAGATCCCACACCATCCCACCACCTGCCTTCTGTCCCTCCCTCCCTCCTGCCTCTAGATAACTTAGACCAGAGAGAGGGGAAGGGAGGATGGTGTGTAATCTTGAAATAGACCATTCTTGAAATGGTCTGTCTGATGCTGTGAGAATGACCATCCTTCTTTCTGGCAAGTTGGACTTGGTCAAATATTTAAATCTCTGAAAGTGTCCATTTGTTGACATACTCAAATTTTTCCTTTTGTTACTTGTCACCTGCTCTTTGTTGTCTCATTTGCTTGTTACTGTGATTTTGTTTCTTTGTATCAGAAGTTAGGGAAGTGAAATACTTTGTATGGAACAGACTGCCGTCTTTGAAAACTTTTTTTCAAGGTGGTCTTAAAATGAGAGGAAAAGAGGATATACCTTTATAATATACCTTTATATATACCTTTATAATATACCTTTTAACAAATATTGATGCAAACTTCATTTCAACCTGCAATGTAAGTGAGTGATATCATAATGGAGCTTCAAGCTCAGAAAGCTTCATTAATAATTCTGCTTGGCTTAAACTGTTTTAAAGCACCTTTTCATTATGTCCTTTATTTCTTCTTTCTGCTAAGTGAAATGTTGCTGTATAATGAACTAGAGAAACATGTTGGATACTAGTAGGTGGGCAGAGAAAGTGATCCCTAGAGTTACTGAAGCGTTATTGCAAACATTTTGTCTTATTTCCATTTCATAAATATGCTCATCATGCAGAGTTGTATTTTCAGTTTAATTTTCATCATAGCACATTAACTTGAGCATACAGTATTCTCCTGTTTGGAATCTAATCCACTAATCCATCATGATTCCCATCATGTAGAAAAATGCTTGCTCTGCTGCCTTCTTGTTTTTTTCTTGTCATTTTGCCATGTTTTTTTGGCTGGTGAACCTGTTCTGTAAACTCAGACTAGCTTCCAGGCTGAAAATAGATTTATCATTTTATTTTATTTTTGGCAGAGAGCTTATAGTTCCATCATTGAGGCACTTCATATTGCAACATCCGGTGTGGTGTTTTATTCTAACTTGACATGTCAGAATGACCAAATGATGTCATCCTGCCAATTGTAATGCTGCCAGCCTACCTTGCTTGACAAATTCCTTTTCTTGGGCATGAGAATTAAATGTTTTTGAAATTCCACACCCATCTTGAGACAGTTTGTAATTTGAGTTCTCTCTTTAACAAATCCTGGCGTGTAGTTTAGTGGCAGAAATTTTCCTGTGCTTTCCTCCTTTTTGCCTGTGCCACTTTGGCTTTAGTCCTCATGGTGTTAGACATTGGGTTGTGGGGTTTCTTCCAGAACATATAATGCTGTAGTGGTTCTTTGTGTGTTTGGGGGAAATGGGTGTTTAGATATGGTTTGGGTTTAGTTCTGTGCCACTCTCCCACCCTGCCCACAGCCTTGAAGGTCTTCTGGTTCATTGGTAAAGGTTTGTCCTCCTGGAACTTGTCCAGGTTGGAGTTATTTCCACCTTTATAACTTCTGTTCTTAATTTACCAAACAAAAGTGGTGTATGGAATAAATTTAACTTGCATTGAGTGAGAATCTTCTAGCTGATAGGCTTCAAAGGTGCTTTTTTTTTTGGCTGATCAGCTTCCAGTGCACTTGGTTCATGGATGGAGCAGAATTGTAACAGACAAGGCAGAGAGATGCTATTGAAGCCTTCAGTTGTGAAAGAGCAGATTTCTGACAGTGAAACATAGCAGGAGTGCTCTGTGCTCTGGTCTCTTGAAGACAAAAAGTGGTCCAGTGCTCTAGGTCTCATTCCAGATCTGTGGTCCTGTGCCAAAGATCAGTTCTGCAGTAGTTCACACAGCAGAAGAGTCTCTGTGAACAAAGTCAGCATCCATCAGGTGATCTCTGGCCTAATACAAATGATCTCTTTTGCAAGTGTTGCTCTTTGGGTATTTTTGTAGCAGGAGAGTGAACCTGATTTGATCTCCTGCTCCAAAAAAAGATTCTTTTATTCACCTGGAAGTAGAAGCTGTCCGTCCATGCCTGTATTTCTCAGTAAAGAGGGACACATGACACACAGGCTGGCTGGTGACATGAGCCTACATGGACTACTAGATATGATCTCCTGTGGCAAATTGAAGTCTTTTATGTAGTATCACAGGCTTACCTCCTTGCCCTGTAACAGCATAGCTGGGGTTTGTCCTCTCTTTCCCTCATGTCCCTGCTCTTGCAGTCACAGGAACTGTTGTCTTGTTCTGTGTCTAAGTGCAAGCAGATACTTCGTGTTTGGGGATGATCCTGAAGTGGAATGGAATTTAAAAAAACCCTAAGCAGCAAAAACAGAGAGGAGGGGCTAGAGTGTGAGGGGGAGACTATTTAAATCTAGTCCAAAACTCATTAGTATTGCAGGTTTGGTTTTGGAGTGCAGATACAAATTAAGTCTTTTAAATCCCAGTATCATCCTTTACTTTTGGTTATCATGAGTATCAACAGAAATAAGGCTATCAATATTAAGGGAATTTGATTGCAGTGTCTTTAGATATCCTGAAACAAACATGCATAGTAACTGATGTCTGAGAGCTCAGACAATTAGTGAAAGGTGTGGTGGTGAGGAAGGTGAAAATTAGACTGAAGGATTGTGAATAAGTTGAGTAGTGCCTAATTTGTGCAAGGAGTCTCTCTGAAAGTTGCAGTGGCCCCTTATTTCAGTAACCCTGTTTACTGTGAAGCCTCAGGAGATGATGTTTAGTTTCTTCACAAACTGCACCGTTTGGGGTTCAGTTACACTTACATTTTATTCCTTTCTTGAAATTACCATGCACTGGGTGTCACTTGTAAGTCTGGAGAAACAGAACTGATAGCTGTTGGATGCAGCTCCAACAAGCAGACCATGTTAGGCAGTTTTGGTGTAGTCACATGGTGATTCCTCTAGCATGTGTACAACAGCAGAGGCTTTGTTATGGTTCCTTTACATTTGCAAATAGAATTAAAACATGTATCTGGCCTTCTTTTAATGGAAGTTGCTATAACTTAGATATATGTGTAAATATTTATATGTGATTCCTTTTTAATTTAAGTGTTAAAAATGAAAATAATGTTGGGATGATAGCTTCAGAGTAAACTGTAAAATAACTGTGGTCTTTATGGAGCACATTGATTACTAAAAGGTTTATATGATGTGGTGATAAGCATTAAGTTGTTGAATTTTTCAGTGGGTAAAGAAGATCTAGGTAGTTTATCTACTGAAAATAGTAGAGCACTTGCAACTAAAATGCATGGATTAGAAAAGTCAAAGGGGATGAGTTACCACCCCCTTACAAAGTCTGTTAATTATCTTAATTCAACAAAGAATGTGCGGTATAAAGTGGCAATGCATGTGCAACATGTGAAAGAGAATAATGTCAGTCTTTGATTCTGCTAAAAGAACAGCAGACTGAGAAGACACAGATGTCTGCTTGGTACAAACAGCCATAATTCACCCTCCACCCCCATCACTACAGTATGAAATGGGAATTTAACCATTTTTAGCAACTGTTTATTGGAGCCTCTTGCTATTTAATACTGAGTTATATGCCTTGAGTATGTCTTCAGAGTTTGAGACTTTGGCTGCATCTATTACTTGAAGAATGTATTATTAGCTCATGCTAGATTTATTAAAGGGGGCCAGCTGCTTGGCAGGAAATGCTGCTTGGCAAGGCTGTAAGAATAGCGTTCCCTCAGTATGCTTGGTTTTCCCCTAAACACCTGCAAAAGCAGCCACTCTATTGACTTCAGAATTTAAACATGTTAAAAATAAAAGATGCAGACTTAAAATATGAGCCCTAGCCTTTGACATAAGGAGTGTTGATCTTGTGACCTGAGTGTGTTTGGTGTGATGTGTTAGCTGGGGATTCAGCTGTCGATTTCTCAGCGTCTGTAATGAATGTTGCTTTCAAATCAGGGAATGTTTCCTCTGACTCTCATTTGGAACACCTCTACAGTCAATTTTTACTTCATTTTGGGTAGTCTTCCCATACTGTGCAGAGGGACTGAACAGCTTAATAGGAGACAGACTTACTGTTTTGGAATTCGGGGGAGAATTTCTTGGGAACTTTGAATTTTGACTTCTATGAGCAAACCTAAGGACTGGGACAAGATGACTGTGTTTGAACAGAACGGGAACATCCCCTGACTGCAGGAGTGGCTCTCCTGGAAAGCTGAATGGTTTCTTTCCTGTTGAAGTTCACTGGAACATCTCTCACTTTCTTCAAAAGGGAAAATGCTTAATATTGATGTTAAGGAACTTTATGTACATGTCTGGGACAGCTACAGAAAATACTGACTTCTGTAAAATTTTTCTTTCAGGAAAAAAAAAAATTCTTCCAGAAAGAAAGAATTGTTGGAACTAATCTTAGAATGAAGCTCTTGGACTGTGTTAACAGTATTTGCATCAAGTACTTAGTGAGGGCTCATTTAGCTTTACAGCTGATGTGAAGAATGAAGTACTGGTTTTAAGAGTAGTTAAAAAGATTAACAACAGCAGTCAAATTCCACTGTCATGTCTTGCAAAGAAGCAAAAATTCAGCATATTTATGTTAGGCAATGCAGCCTTTATGGAAGGAGAGCAAGTTCATGGAGAAATTGAAACATTTCATCTTGCACATGTTGTACAGTGGTTTAGACAGGGTGTCAGGAGTAAGTTTGTAATCTAGGACTGATGAGAGCTGGTGGCCTATCTTCTGGTTAACTTCAGTGTGGGTTGTGCAATTGGCCATACATCCTTCTGCTGAAGAGGCTTAGTCTTTCCAGTGGGGGCTGCTCTGTAGAAGAGTTTCATCCCTTCTGTTGCCCTTATGCTATTGCACAAATCCAAACCATGGTCCCCTATCAGCCACTGTGAAGAAAATTAACTGTACCCCAGCCAAACCCAGCACACAATACACACTTCTTTTCTGGGCTTTAATTCATTTCTCTGTCTGGTTGGTATTACAGCATTTTCATCTTTATTACTCTGTTTTTAGGTTGCCTGAAGCTCAGCAGAGGGTTGGAGGATGTTTTCTAAATTTGATGCCACAAATGAAAAGCTTATACCTTACATACTGTGCCAACCACCCATCAGCAGTAAATGTCCTCACAGAACACAGGTATGTTAACTTTGTGGTCTTCTGAGTCTGATACAAAAATGTATGTAATATACGCTTGAGTTGTAAAGCTGTGATGCCTCTTTTGACGTGTTTGTTGTGGTAGAACTTGTTTGAGAAAAAAAACCCTACACTTTTAAATAAAAAACTAAATGTCCCATAAAACAAAGCTGTCATGTGGTCAGGACAACTTTTCACTTTCGGCAGTATTATCAACTATTTGGAGAATTTTTTAATTGAAAGAACACATGCTGGACTCTGAATATGTAAAACAATCTTTACTGATTGTGGTCTTTGTTTTAAAAATGTTGAGATAAAAACGAGTTTGTGAAATTATGGCAAAACTGACATGACTTAGGCTTCTTAGACAGTTGGTGCATTGTAACTTAGCCCTCTAAATGCCTGTATATACTTAACTTCAAAGTGTATTTTATCCATGGCTTTGCTTTTGAGTGGTATGAGAGAAGTGTGAGGTTTACAAAATTATTATTTTCTGTAAGAAGTAGGATGCTTAGTTAATGTGATGTAGGCTGCTCAGCTTTTTGGACAGACCTTGAATTTCCTTGAGGGAAAAGTACTGAGGCCAGAATTTGATTAAAATAGTCAGCTTTCACAAGCTTTTGCTATATACTTGTATTTTGGTGACCCTTGTGCTGAAGCAGCTGTTAGTTTGGGGCTATTTATGCTTGCTTCTGGTGCAGGACAGAACCATGACTTCTTGGAAGTTAGCTAGAGGACAAATTCTCACAGGATATATGTTCGTCTTGCTTCACACACCCCTGTCCTTTTTGTCTTGTTGCATTGGACCAAAGTAAAGATATTTTGAATACTCTTAACACTTAGAAGGCCAAGAGGATCACAATGGATTTTTTCCTGTAGTATTAGCTTCTTTCAGGAACTCAAATTTCATTTTAACAGCAGCATTGTGGCATGTCTGTGAGCTTTACTCAATGTTATGAAGACAAAAAGCCTTCTAGTTATCAAATGCTCTTAACTTTTATATATATTAATAATACATGTAACTATATTCCAAGCCCAGTTGGAAAAATCAAGCTGCAAATTCACATTACACTATGGGCAGAAAGAAGATAAGTTTTTGTCATTAAAATTCAGCAAGATACAAATAGTTTTTAGCCCCCATGATGAAATCCCTATGTGTTTTCTTTCTTTCAAATTACCCTCTTAGTACCATTTTCTGTAAATGGTTTTTGATACTCTTGGGATGAGAATTTTTTTGTTTGAGTCTTTATGCTCTTTTCCAGAGGTCTGAGATTTAACCTATAGATGGCAGATGACATGTGACAGCAAAGTAATCATCTACATTTTTTAAATTTGGGGATATCTGTAAGGGATTTTATCAGAACTCAGAGAAATGGTGATAGAAATATGAGGAATGAAAGCTGTTTCTTTCTTCTGCAAATGGAGAAGAGAAGCATTTCTTCTCTTTCATGTTTCTTTTTGTGTAAGATGTCCGAAGAAAAATTCAGCTTCATGTCTCTAAAGTCAGCTTGACATCAAATCCTGGTGGAGACAATATAAGTATGGTAGAGGAGTTAAGTAATTAGGTTGTGGAAGTTTGTTTGTATGAGATAGCTCAAGGGAAGAAAAGTTGAGATGGACAGTTTTCTGTTTAATGCTATTGTGTTACTAGGCATGAGTTAACAGAATTGCATCCTATTCTTTCTAATTACCCCCATTTTATTATTCTGTTACCTTAATTTTTCTTGTTCAACATTGTAGGTAACAAGTGGCCTGACTAAATATTCTGCTTGAGACAGCTGCCATGAAGAAATCAGAAAGTGGCTTTAAGCAGTTCTGAATCTCTGCCTCTCAGAATGCTGAAAAACTTCTTAATTATATCTTAATTTCAGAGCAGAGGAAAAGAGGAGTAACAAAGTGGTTGGAGGCATGAAGAAATGTAAAATACTCAGAACTGTCTCTTTGTCTGTGTTCCTGAAATGATTTTGTTGTGTAAAAAATCCCTTATAAACCTAAATTTTAAAGTTGCTGTGAGGTTTGAGGACAGCCACTATTGTAGTAATGGTGAAACAATTACACTGCAGTTTATACCGGGTAAAATACCAAGGTTTTAAGGTTTTTAAGGAAAGGCAGTGTTAGTTGGCTGTTTTGTCAGTACAATTTTAGAAAAGGGTCCAAACCCATGTGTTTTAATACTAGCAAAAATAGGGCAAAGAACTAAGTGTATGTGTAATACTTGGACTTTATTATTGTGTTTGTAGCATCTGTGCTATTCAGTAGCATTTGAGAGAAGAAAAGGGAACTGTCTGGAACAGTTTGATTTGGAACATAAATTCTTACTGTCTGCAGAAGCTTATTTCTTGCCATGAGCTCTGTGCAATTCATAAACTGAACACATACACTGTTACTGTAGCTCTGAAAGCCTTTTTATGAAAAAACCCTAGCAAATGTCAAATTCTTATATCACAAAATTAATATTTTCTTCTCCATTTATTAGGGTGCTTGTTTTTCTGGGAACCCAGACCAACAAAAAAAAAATCTCCTCGATAATTTTCTGTAAATGAAGACTTTTTTTTTTTTTTTAAATATACTACTTTTATTATTGTTTTTTACTGTCACTCACTGAAAAAATCCTTTAGGGAAATTGGCTAAAGCATTAAATGTATTCTTTCTTCAGAGTGACTGCATCACTTACATTAAAATTGTAAGCAGTTGTCTGGTTTGGTAGTGGGGGTTTTACATGTAATTTTCTGAGCTATCAATGGTGCTCTTCAAGCAGTGTTGGAAAACCTGTTAAAATGTTGTTGACACCTTGTAAAGGCTCTGTGTGTGTATATAGTTAAAACATGATATTAATGTGTTCAGAATTATGGTGCACTTGTAGAGAAAAGCTTTCTTTGAGTAGCATTCTTGTGAAATAGGTTGTAAGTAGCAGTCCTAGGGATGGGGTTGGAGATGTAAAAGGGGCATTCGATTTGGAATGTGACTGTCTTTTGTTTCCTCTCTTTTAAATGCCATCCAGTATGAATGCAAATCTGTTTCCACTTTGTCTTTTGTCATTTGCTTCTTGATCACATGCAGCAGCAACACGGGGGCTTTCACTCAGTTAAAGCAGAATAAGGGTTTGTGTGTGCGTATATGTTCATGTATATGTGTATGTTTATGTAAATACACAGTCTGGGCCAAAGGGGGTCAATGATGTTATTTAAAGAATAAGACATTTATCATGTTCAAATCTTCAAAGCCACAAACATCTTTCATTTCATTAAGTTAAAATATGAATAATCAGACTATTAAAAGACTATTAAAGTAAATGGCAACCTGAGTGTATGTGAACATGAAGAAATGGGAATGAAGCCTAATGCAGCCCATACAGGAGTTCAGGTTCCAGAGCTATATGTTTCTGAAGATGTATTTGCCTCTGATAATCACAGCAACAACAAAATCTTTCTATTAAGTTTGGGAACAGATTCTTTTCTTGGTTCCAGTTGTGGCTTTATAAGTTTTATCCAGGTGCTAAAGTTTGTGTACAAAATAATTTCTCCTATTTTATACTGTCTTCAAATTTCGTAGACTTTTTGTCTCAGGAATTGTTTTGGAGCTATTGCATACTTTTCTTCCCAGAGTTTAAATTTCTTCTGCTTAATGAATCAAGGTTTTTGAAGGATTAAGTGATTTTTCCTCTGATCTGTCATTGTATCTTGTAATTGAGTCTTAAGCCACTGGCTAGAGCTGTAGAGGTGGAGTTGCCAGGCATGGTTGGGTGGTGCTCTGGCAGAGCTCACAGTTTTCCATGTTCCCTTCTCATAGTGGCTGTAGTGCCACACCATCCCTACTTTATTCCACAACAGTTCCAGCTTTTGGCTCCATTGTATCAGGTTTAGTTTTGCTTGAAGATCCCAGTTCATGTCTAAGGGTAGGTAATCCAATATATGGTATTTTAGGAGCTAATTTTGCTTGCTGGTGAGACCAGTACTGCCTTGAGGGTGTAGAGTTTAGTCAAGCTAGCACTGTTCCTGTGTGTGCTTCTGATCATAAACATGTGCTTGCCTTCCAGTAAGAGAAGTGACAGAATGAGCAGCCGAAGGTGTGAAAGAGTGAATGTCCTGCAGATTAAAAACCCAGTTGGATACAAAGTACAGAAATGGGTAATTGGAGCAGGATAAGGAGTGCCAGGAACATGAAATGTTACCTAGCTGGAAAAGATCACAAGCAACAAAGTTCAGTGCAACAAGAAAGTCTAGCAAAAAGAAAAAAAAGAGCAGGCAGAAGCTAGGACTGGGACTTCCTATGGACTATATCCAGAAGTGACAAGAGGAAAGATATTTGAGTAGGGGATTTACTGGAGTTCGGATAACATAATTTAAAAAAAATAAGTGTAACAGGCCCCACTGCTCAGTGGACAAAAATTTCTTTTGATGAAATATGGACAGTACAGACTCCATGTAACCAGCATCAGGTATGTAATTTTGGAGGGGTAGAGTGGGGTGTCAAACTTTTTTACTTTGTTTAAACAGCAGTATATTTATTTTAAAACAGACAGAAGAAAAATCTTACCAGAAGAAAATTTAATTTGATGAAAAGGCAGTTGAACATTACTAACACACACCTGCTTTTTCTTATTTTGTGAAGTGGCAAATATCAAGCCAGTTCTCAGCAGCAAGAAAGCTGTTCACAAATCTTTACTTGTTGAAAATTTAATTTTGCTAGATTCTTCCGTTCTCTGAGATAACATGTCCCAAACATATTCTACACTTGCATCACAGACCTAGCAGTCTGAATAAAATTTATGGAGCTGGAACATGACAATTACTCTGAGTAACTGGAGCGTGGAATACAGATCAGCTTGAGTCAGAAAACTCTTTGTGCTTCCCCCACTTTGGTGGATCCCTGAGCCTGCAAGTGTGCAGGCTGATGTCATACGCTGAGCAGCAGTCCCTGGGAGAGGAGCTGGACTGGGAAGTGTAGCCCTAGGAAACGAAAGCTGCAGCAGAGGGGTTGCTGAGCTAAGCTGTGTCACGACGCTCTCAAAATGCGGTGCCTGTGTGCAGTCCTCAGACCCCTCAGCAGTGATAGCTCATGCTCCATCTATTATAAACAGAGACCTCCTTCAGAAGTGTAAGTTGTGATTTTAAATGTTTGTATTTTTAGTTCCTGGATCTGCTTCCTTCAAGGTTCAATGGCCTTTTTTTTCTTTCTTCTGTTACTTGTAGGCGCATCTGAACTTTGTTTTCTTCCCTCTTCCAGTATGATCTGTGGCTTTTGAGGCAGCTGTTCTGAGAAGGATTTGAATATATTATAGGGCTTAAAGACAGTTTTCATGGTGACCTTTAAAATATCTCAAGCTGTGAACCAGCTCCAGTCTGGGGTGGGAGAACTCTTCAGCTTGAGATTTCAGAATATTTGAAGCACAGGACTTTTGTATGCTTCTCTGTATTTTATTGTGTAAAGGGGTGTGAGTAGTGAATTAAAGTCTCATCTGCCTCTTTCTGAAAACCTACTTGCTTAGGCAGTTGTGACTGAGTTGATGATTTCACTGTTCAAAAGATTTTTCTGTTCAGCTAAATGATAGGTTTTTATTTAAACATACTCTTAGCTGTAGGCTGGAGTTTAATTTAGCACATACTGCCTAGGAGACTGTGGTACTTGCAGGCATCAACTGAAATTGTGACATGAAAGAGCCATTGTCTTTGGTGAAGCAGCTGACAAACTTTATGTTGCAATTAATTACAAAATGCTTGTGAGCTGTTGTCACAATTCAAACAGTATTTAAACCCCCTCATATGTTTTTGAAAGTAAAAGTTTACCCTTCCATTATGTCCTGTATGCTATTTGTCTTTTGTGACTAAATGAAAGACACTCACTTTAAGCTTTGAGCTAAAGTAGCATCCGCATTTTGATGCATATTTTATGTCCACAAAGCGGCAGAGATGCCAGGTTAGTATAGCATGAGTAGAATGCTACAGTGGTCTGCATGATGGAACTGCTCAGACAAAATTTTGGGTACTGTTGTATTAAAGGAGTGTGTGCCCATGTTCAGACTGTAGCTTGAACAAGCAGGCATGTCAGAACTTGTCAGAGGGAAGCATAGAAGTGTATGAAAGAAAACATTGTCCTCTTGGGAATGTTGGAAGAAAACTTCGTCATTCAGTTTTAATTACACCTGTTAACACTGCTCCCTGTTAAAGGCTTCCTGATGATGCCATTGCTAAGCCTGTTTTTCAGGACTTTGTGTATGTTTCAAGTGAGTTGAGGTTTAAACTTGCTCCATAGATTTCTGTATTGTGATTAAGTAAAAAAGGTGATGATCAACACCAAGTGTCACTTGAGCAGAGAATGGCATAACCACTGAGTGTGTTTAGTTAAAGGGATTGTGGAGTAGACAGTGAAAACAAGATAATACCAGCTTTTAAATTCATGTTTCCGAGAAGTCAATTTTAATTCAAGCTACAGTAAATTTACCCCTGTTTTTTCACATATCTTTCATAATGCTGAAATTGAAGAAATGGAACAATGATAATGAAAACTAGAAATGTGAATGTAGGTGAAACAGTAACCAAAGTTTCTCCTACAGTAAAAGAATTTTAAAAATAAAAACAAAAACAAAAAAAAAAAAAAAAACCCAAAAAACAAACAAACAAAAAAAAAAACCAAAAAAAACCCCAAAAACAGTTAGTGGGAAGTGCAAACATTGTCTGAATGCATAGCTCAGCAAATACTAATTGTATAATGCATTTGTATGCACTCAATAGTATGGAGATGGCTGAAGTAACTAGGAATGGGGGGTTTTGCCCCTTAGCAGTCTAAGGGCAAAAATGAAGCCTGTTCAGAACAGTGTCAAATTGAGTAGCCTGTGGTATTTGAGGTTGGCACATCCTATGGAAAATGCAGCTTTGTAGGGGTGAAAGAGAATCTGTGTAATACACTTATGGATTGTCCTTCCTGAAATGGGGAAGAGTAGTAGATACTGTAAAAGGGTGGAGTTGGTACAATGAGGCAGCAGGGGCTGTTTCTGACTGAAGCAAACAAAATGCAATGAATGAGTTTAAACAGCTACTTCCTCTTGGTTCTTGTAGGAAATGTCTTTAACATTAAGAAGATGAAGTATCAAGTACTGTGTGTAACCTGACTTTATGATGCTGAAATGGGTGGGGATGATTACAGGTCCAATGAATGGATATAACAGAAAAGCAATGACTTGCGCATGATCAATGTCATACACATAGAGAATTTAAATTTAAAACCAGTGAGTGCTGTCTGGCAGAAGGGCTTTCCTTGGTGAACTTTGGTAAAGCTTCCTGTGTAAACTGGGTGTCGTTCCTTTATTACTTACTGGAAGCAGTTTCTTTCCTTTTAACTGAGTCAGGAGAAGAGGTGACACCACGCTGTAGCCACAGCCTGATGTTTCAGGGAATTACCCTGGATACTTGACCACGAAGTAGCTGGTAACCTGGTAAACCCAAGACACAGTTACAAGGCAAAATCTGTAGTTTTGTTAGGGTGCCACTGCAGTCTGCTGTCAAGTTCTGAAGTGGTGTGATTTTATGCTAAACAAGGGCTGCGATTAAGGAAGTGTTAGGCAAAGGAGGTCTTCAGCCTCTAGGTATTCAGAGCTGGCTAGCATTACTTAAATTTAAATTTAAGCTCAAAAAGTACTCGTGTTCATCTGTGTTGCATTATTATAATCCTTCATGCAAGGTATTGTAGGAAGTTTTTTGAGGTTTTTAATTTTGGCTGAAACCTGTTTATGTTGCAAGCTGATTTAGAAGGCCTGGAGTTGCTGATACATCCTGCTTAAGAGGGATGCAAGGTCTTTCCCAAATGTGCCCAACTCTTCTCTCTGCATCTTTAAAATGCACAGCAGATGTTGAGAAAGCCCCTCACCCTCTTTCTGCACTCTGTAGTTAAAAGCAGCTGAAATGGCACAAATGCATGCACTGAGGAGACCCTGAGCCTCCTTAGAATGGGGACAGAAAGCTCTTGAAAGAGGTGATGTAAAATGATGATGAACCTGACAATACAGAAACAGTGCTGGCTATACTTAAACAAAGTAGTGTAAGTAAATTCCAATTAACTAATCTGAAGACAAGTAAACTTGCAGTAAACTGTATGGAAAAGTACCTTCTTTCCTGTGAACTGGGTGAAACTTTGCTATCTGGGAGGTGAATGATCCAGGTGGGATGGTGGATAGAGCACTTGCATTGGGATGGGAAGGTCACAGTTCATAGAACTGTGGAATCATTTAGGTTGAAGAAGACTCTTAAGACATAATCCAACTGTTAACCCAGCACTTCCAAGTCCACCACTAAACCATGCCCCTAAGCACCATGTTTGTGTTCTTGTTCTGTTGTCTTCATCTACTTGGACAAATTACATGAATAATCAGTGTCACTTGTTCTGCAGTGGGAAGGAGTGTGTGTGTGTGTCTTGAATGCAGTAAGATGTTACATTTTTAATAAATGACTTTCTGAATTTTTTTACATAGATTTTTGCCTTTAGAATTCTGTGTTCTTTTGCAACTTGTATTTTATTAAGCCTGGCAATCAGCCCAGATGCTGCCATATCTTCCATTCTGAATGGAGAGGGCTCATTTTGTTCTTGGTGATTTAAACTCTTGAAAAGCTAGTCCTCCTCCACCATAGTTCTCTAAAATCTCTGCATTGTAAGCAGAAGATGTAGTTATTGTGTTTCCTTGATAGCAAAGGGAGCTGAAATTCTCAGATCTGGTGTTTTAACTGAGTTGTTGTGAAAGTTGAGGGGCTGGGCCAGTTCTAATTTATTCGAATAACCAAAAATATCTGGAGAGAGGAAGTAGCAATTGATGATACGTGGAGAGAATGGATTTCTTACGGTGGCTTTGCTGTGAAAAGAAGTGTGTTGTATAAGTCCACACTTAATGAAACCCTAGCTCATTAGAGAATAGACTGCACGTGATTATTTCTACCATTTGTATGAATGTTGATAATTTTTTTTGCATTAACACCTTGGATGTGAGATAAGGTCATTAAACATGTAAGTGTGAGGGAAAAAAGCCTTCTGACATGTTCTGTTTTCTTATTAGTGCCTGACACCATGAAAACACCTATTTTTTAATTGTATATGAAGCATTTGACTCATTCTTGTGTATTTCTTGTGTAAGCCACCTGTAGAGTCATATGTGGTTTTACTAGAATAAAGAGCTGAGTAATAAAATACAGCTCCATTCTGTAATTGTTGGTTGAATGGTGCAACATTTAGGAACTGTCTTTGAGCACTGATTGTCTAGAACAGTAAATTTCTTCCTATGTATGTTTTTCCCTGGTTGAATCCCAGACTTGCACAGGGCTTTGTTCCTGTATTTTATTTAATACACAAACTGGTCACAGCACTTAAGTTATACTTTAATTAATTTTTTGGCGTCCTGTTTTATTGGCATAGTTCATTGCAGGTAAAAGATTGAATGATTAATCCAATGTAGTTTATTTGTTTTGATAATTTAATCTTACTTTGCTTAAATATCTTGTGTACACAGTGAGGAACTAGGAGAATTCATGGAGATGAAAGGTGCAAACAGCCCAGGGATCCTTGTACTGACCACGGGCCTCAGCAAACCTTTTATGCGTCTGGATAAATACCCCACGTTACTCAAAGAACTTGAAAGGCACATGGAGGTATATCTTATCAGCATTTATGTTCCAGCTTAATGATGATTTGACAACAATTATTTTAAAGGTACATGTCAAACATGATGGGACCCAAAATTGCATTTGCTTGCTCTTCAGTCAGCCTTCTAAACTACAGGCTGCAGTGGTTTATGTAAAAGTCAGTGCAGTAAAACTTCCTGTAAAAGATAAACATTTAAAGTAAAACTATCCAGAGAAGCTAATCATCACTCCTAGAACAGTCTTATCAGGGTCTTCAGTTGACTTGACATTGAATGTGTCCACTGCACACTACTTGAGGCCACTTTAGCTTGCAGAGGGAGTGCTGCTTTTCACTTCAGTGTGCTGAACACATTGGCAAAACAGTCCCTCTGACCTCTAGTGAGCACTGTCCAAAAGTGATCTTTATAGGACAAGGAGGTGTTTGAGGACCTACTCTTTTCACCTTTGGATTTTATAGGTTGTATGTTTGGAGTGGGAAAAAAGAGAGAAATAGAAAGTGTGGGGGTCTTGTCACAGAGATTGGTTTGCCAGCCAGTGACAGCAGAACGTGTTAGATAGTCTGTAGGAAATCACCTTTGTGACAAAGCTAACCTGCTAAACAAAGCTCTGTTAATTCTTTCCTCTTGAGATTTCAGAATCTCTTATCCACTAGGTCTTGTAAAACTTCTTTGGCTCTATTTTAAGTATAACTAGGACTGTGCTAAGTAACTGTAGTTCTACTACAAGCCAGACCCACCAGTGTTTAATATGAGAAGGCCATGAAGAGACTAGATCAGTCTACAACTTCAGTTTTGCAGAATTGTTTATTTGGTTTTAGTTAAGCCTCTAACAATTTTTAAAATTAATTTTGCTGGAACTGAACCTTTTATGAATGTTTTCTCCATTTTTTTTAGGATTATCATCCAGATCGTCCAGATATTCAAAAATCCATGACTGCCTTCAAAAATCTTTCTGTAAGAGTGATAAAAGAATGGATTATATATTTTAAGTAGACTGTTTTCTAATGACATCTTCCTCTATTACTTAAAAAAGTGAAGCTTTTTCGTAAATGTGTAATAAATTTTTAAAAGCCTGGAAATCAATGCTGTGTGTAGGGAGAGCTAAGGATGTAATTTGCTGGGGAGTTGTAGTAAGTAGACTATTGGTGTAAGAGTTGTGCAAAGAATTTTACACCTCTTTGTCTGCCCTCTCATCATACTTCATCTCCCTTTCTACTAGTGCTTGCATGACTAGTGTCCTGAAGAAGGGCTTCTTTACAACAAATGAGTACATGTTCTGATTTTTTTTTTCCTACTTGCATTCCTTCTCAGGGAATGGCATTGGATTTGAGAGAGGTTGAAGAGAAAAGTGCTAGTGAAGTTCAGAAGATGCAAAACTTCTGGTTATAATTGGAACAGGAAGCCTAATTTGAACAGATAAGCTGTCTGCTACTGTCTTTACAAAAAAAAGAAAAACTATGCTTCAGCTGCAACAAGCAATGATTAATGCAGTCTCAGTTACAAGAAACTGAATGTGTTGTGCTTCCTCTTAAGAATGTATGCTGATGATAACTTGACATATTTTATTTTTTAAATCAGAAATTTAGTGTTATCAGTGTTCAGAAGAGGTTTGTGAGTTACATCCTGTTGGGTGCTATAAAAACAAGAGGAATCAATTCTGTTAAGAAAAATTCAAATAAACAGTAGTAGAGCAGGATGGAGTTACTTAATAAAAGTAGGAACACAAGGTTATAAACACTCAGGTTTGCACAAGTGGCATGTCTCTTCTTACTGAAAGGCGCTTTGTTGTCTAGATGTGTATTTCTGACAGCTGTTACTCTTTGCTGCTGAGCATGTCCATTTTTGGTTAGTCATACCAAATTTTGAAGTGTAAAGGAAGGAGAAAGTTGAGTAACAGAGCTATGACTGAATTTGGAATGGTAATTGAAGTCAATGTATTGAAAAGCCATAATATTTAATTTAGTAGAATTAGTTTATAAAAAATACTGGTAGCAGTCATCTAAATGAAAATGCTTTAAGTAAGATGCTGTCTTCTGTATCTTACAAGCACAGCAGCAGTAAATACAACTGTAGGGGTATTTCTACCCTTAACCCATTCCAGATTGGTAGAGTTTGTAGAGATGATGTTTTCCCTGTGTTTGTTAGGCACAATGTCAAGAAGTACGGAAACGGAAAGAACTTGAACTGCAAATACTGACAGAAGCTATTCGCTGTTGGGAGGGAGAGGACATCAAAACACTTGGCAATGTCATTTACATGTCCCAAGTCATGATTCAGTGTGCTGGAAGTGAGGTAATGTCCTTCTCATCTTTACTGTCACTCTTCCAATTTTGAATAAAAATCATTATACAACAGAAATAGACTGCTTCAGAGATGGTAATCTAAGCTAAAGTCTTTCTGTGTTGATTTAAGGCATATTTTACAAAACCTGAAATAAATTCCTTGAAGGTAGATGGTCTCTTCTGTAAAATTGACTGAAAAGTGACTAAATACAGTAGTTATAAATATTGTAAGATGATTTTTGCAGGGCTTTTTTCAGAGGGCATAATTGAACAAGATTTTCCATGTGTTGTTGTGTTACAGGATCATTGTGCATAGCAGTTCTTACAGTGTGTTTTAAATAGCAAACGGTTTAAAGTTTTATGTTGTAAGGTGTCTGGGACAAACACTTTTTTGGCTGTTATGGGCACATTGCTCAAGTAATTAATTTTGAAATACAAGCTTGAATACCAAATGCTTTTTGAGAAATAGAATAAGAAGATAAATTAGAAAGTTAAAAGTGACAAAGTTGGGTGATTTTTTTTTTCTAACCAAAGAAGCAAATAAAACGTAAAGAAAAAATTGTCCTACCAGAACTGATGTTAAAACAATCAGAAAAGCAAGTGCTAACAGAAAGGCAATGTTGTACAGGTTACTGACATGTTTTCATTGCTTGCTGTTCTGAAAAATCCACGAGGCTTTGAATCTGATGAGAGCTTTTGAATTGCAGCCTCATTCAGTCCATTTCCTCCCTTAGAACAAAGAGGTCCATAAAGTGTTTATGCAACTGAATATTTAGAAGTTAGTCACTTGATATTTTTCTCTCAGATATTTTGTTAGGTGTTAAAGTAAATAAGATTCAGTTGAGCTGATAGTGCATCTTCTGCAGTCATGTCACTTTTTGAAGCCAGCAAAACAAATCACCATTCCCCACTCTCATAATGAAGTAAAATGTCAAATATAATGGACTTATAGAAGTTTCTGTTTAGCATCGCAGCTTTTTGACAAGATACAGGACAACTTCATTTGTGCAACAGCAACTGGGTTAGGTTTTGTCTTTCTAAAAATGATATAGACATTTTTAAATGTTTACTTAAAAACATTAAAACCTGCTAAGGACTTGTAATTTTGCAAAGATGCTTGAAATTAGGATGGTGGCTTTGTCAGTTGATGTACTTATGTTGTTATTAAAATATTACACTTTAGTGCTTCTCCCTTTTATTGTTTATAGCAGTAGATTCAGAGTAAACTTATTCCTCATTCCATAAAAATACCCCAAAACAAAACCACAATGGATGAAACCATATATGAAACCAGAAGATTAAAACCAGAACAAAGTAATGAGTGCTTTTGTTGTGACTATACTAATTATTCCTTTGCTTCTCAGCATAATCCACTGTTTAAAAATCTGATCTCCAATTTGAGAGACCACAGTCTTGATATGACTGTAACAATATCCATCTAAATTATAGGAAGAAATAGATCCAGTATGTAATTTTGGTTTTACTGAAATTGGCCGCACAGTTGTTGTCATATTAAGCAAGGTCAGTATTTCACCCAGACTGTAAAAATCCTGTTTTAAAATACAAGGCTGTACTTTTCTGATAAAAGTATAGGCATATGATAGTAGCACTTTTCAAATAGAAAATAAGTAATTCTGTCTTCTTTCCTTTTTTTTTCCTGTTTTTTTTTTTTTTTAAATTTTTCTAAATACAATGGAGAAATAGTTTTGCACTGATCAAATATTTGTGGAGTAATCATCCAGTTATAATGCTGAGAGCTTTTAGTAATAGAAAATGGATGAGGGGACTTGTGATAGTGTATTTACTTTTTCGTTTTCTTCTTCTAACAAGGAAAAGAATGAAAGGTATCTTCTTCTCTTCCCTAACATTTTGCTGATGTTGTCTGCCAGCCCAAGAATGAGTGGCTTTATCTATCAGGTAAAGTACTACATTTACGTACGTGTGAAAATGTGTTGGGGGTTGTGTTCTTTCCAAATGATATTTCATAGGAAACTTTCTATTTAAACTTTTATATTTATAAATATAAAAGGTAATATCTGCAATAAGAAGTGGTCATGTCTTCCAAAATTCTGCCCTAGAACCCCAGGGTTTGATTTTCTTTGTAGATATGACTATCACCAAGGAGACATTAGTTTTTTTACCTTGCTAGGAGCAGCTGATGAGAGGAAGTATTGGTAGCTTTTAAGATGTATGTGGGAAACCAGTGTTGCTGCGTAGGTTTGTTAGTGCTCTTTGACTGCTGCTTGAGACTTAAAAAAATTGCACAGCCCCCTAAAGCTTTCATTAGTGTGAATTAGGCTGTTACCATCAGTTTGTTTAGATGCATCCACATGAGTGTTTTATCTTGGAATTGATGGCACACTTTCAAAATTCATCTTTTAATATTTTCTGTTTAATGAGCATTGAGTCACAGAGTAGAAGTTGTTTTGGGGCTCACAGACTAGATTCCATCTGGATGAAGCTGAAGTGGAAGGCATGCTCCAAATGTACACTTGATGCTCTAACTATGGGAAACGATAAGTACATGGACTGACATTCAGTTCCTGGCCCCAGCCTCAGGCTCTCCAGTGTAACACCACCTGAAATGCATACAAGGTGGCCCTAGGGACCTTGGCACCAGGTGTTTCACTTCACAAATCCTCTGCTCACAGCCACTAGACAGTCTTTGAGCTCTCTCCCAAGTTTCCTAGCTGAGTACTTGTGGCTGTCCTACAGACCTGTTCCAGAGGTGGAACAACTGCTGTAGTGCAGGGGTGCCATTTTTCTTGGCTCCCCTGCAGCTCTAGGCTCTGTTTCACAAAAACACTTGCATCTTGGGTGTATAGTTTCAAAGACTGCTCAGAGAGGCAAATGTGCAATCCCTGACTTCCCAAGTCTTGTAAATGTTCAAGTAATGCCATTTGGGTTTGGGGCATCACAGTAAAATACCAAAAGACAGGGAAAAACTGCAACCAAGTTCTAAAAGGAGACAGAGATTTCACCTACTAGAAATGCTTCTATAAAACAGACACTTGAACTGTTAATTCCTTTCTCCTGAGCAGTGATTTGCCTCCTTCAAAGGAATGCTGAAGGTTTCATTTGGTATTCCTATGTGATCAACCACAGTCAGTCACAAAAATGACTTTATTTTTTAAATTAAGAGCAATTAAATTCCAAAATTTGTTTGGATTTGTACCTTACCTGCCACAATTGTCGATGGATTTGTCTGAAATGCTGCTGCGTTAGGCGGTTCAAGTGGACAGTCAAGTTTAAGTTTGTGGCACTTCTAATTGTCCCAGTGTTGATGGAAAAAGACAGTAGAAAAGGCAGGTTAGTTGTGTGTTCCAAGTGGCACAGTCAGAATTTCTGGTGAGGATAGATTCTTCTGTACCGATTACAAAGCAGATGACTGGACATTTGGTATGGTAACAAGCAACATGAAATTAAACAGTCCGTCAAGCTTTATTTTTCCTCTCCTATCACTTGCATTTCTTCTTCTCACCCACTTTATCCCCTAGATGTACAGGAATTTTCAATAAATAAATAAGCCATTTTCTCTGGCTTGTCTTCAGCTTCTAGTCAGAATGGCCACAGCCCTTTCTTAGTGTTCACTGTCCAACCATCTCTTGAAAGCAAAACTCTTCATTTCCTCACAACCTCATGTGCGATAGTCCCAGCACTGAGAATGTCTCAGATTTTAATGACGACACAGCAAGGTGAAATTATTTCATCACTGTTTGTGTCTGAGACAGTTGATCAGAGCCCATGTCTAGAGTGCATGATGTGGGCCTTCTGGACATTTTTTTCTGAGGTTCACATCTCAGAACTGGGATGGATATGGGCAGAAGATGATGCAGTTCTCCCAGTCATTCTCAGGGAAATTATGCCAGGCATAATTATGTAGGATGATGGAGGCATCATCCTACATAACACCTTCCCTGCATTTCTGAATAGCCCCCTTGTTGTCAGGCTTCAGATTTTCTGGTTGATAGTGCTGATATCTACCATGTGAGCTAATGGGAAGAACTTTTAGCAGTGGTAAGCTGAAGTCACAAGAGGCAAGGACCATACTTCTTAGGAGGGCTGCGGAATTGTTTGTTAAAAGAAGGGAAATACAAATGATTCACCGGTTCACTTCAGATTTCTATTTTGCTGACTTTGTACTTTTTCTTGCCATGTGGTTCAGGTGATCTGTTTCCAGGGTACCCCTATATTGCTCCCCACCTGTGTCAGCAGTTCTTGCAGGTCTCTCTTGTTGTGGTTTTATGCTGTGTTATTCATGAACCAGCAGACATAGGAAAAAAGGCAAAAGAGCAAATTTTAGCTGCATTTGATAGTGCACATTGCCACCATGTTTCCTTCACTGGGGAAGCTGCCACGAGAGAACTCCTCCTTTCTCTTTGCTATCTTGGGCCTGAGCATGCTCTGTGCCTACGGAATACCAAGTGATTTTTTGTTTTCTAGCTTCTGAGAAACCTTTGTCCATTCTGCTGTCTTTAGGAAAGAGGAAAACATAAAGTTGTTTTTTATTCTTTCTGCTGTGTTGGAGCCAAAATTCCACAGTACATAGTATTTGTGCTTTTGCCAGTATTTGCTGAATAGTGTTTCTGTGCAGGAGAATACAGGATGTCTTAAAGAACTTTTCTTGAAGTTTCATTTTCAGTAAAGCCTTTCATCCCAAAAATACTCAATTTTATTTATTCATCTGTGTTTCTAAAGGGTCAAAAAGTTATCCTAAACTGACTTCTTTTTTCCCTGCTTGACTGGGTTTAAAATGGGATCTCCTGAAAAATTACTATGTTCTTCTGAAGAAAACTTATAAATTTGAAGGTGTTCACTGCTTTTTTCCCCCCTCAAAGTATTTCCATGAGGGAATTTAGTTGTGGCTTTGTTAGAGAAATAAATCTTCAGTAAATAGTTGATGTATTTATTTAGTGAAATACTCCATTATAAATTTACTTGTCCTACAGACCTTATTCTGGGAGCTAATAAGACAGTTTGCAAACAAATGAGCTTGAAGAAGAGTCACTGTTGCCTCCAGTAATATGATCCTGAAGGTCTCAGTTTCAAGAACCTGAGACTGAGGAATGATCACTACTGTGTTTGTATGGATTTTGTAGCCTGAATAGGTATCAGCTAGACTTAATGACATCACAGGTATCATTTGCAGAAGTTGGACACATGAAAAACTCCCATTGTGAGATGTTTGTATGGATTTTTGAATGTTTTTAAACCCATTGGGGTGTATGTGTCAATTTACTGTGAATGTCTTTTTTCAGAGCTTAAAGTTAGTATTTTCTTTAATTGGTAATATTTTTATGTGTTTTGTATTTAATATCGACATCTTTTTTCTTTTTAAGGGAAAACTGCCTATGACAGGAATGACTATTACAAAGCTAGAAGACAGTGAAAACCATAAAAATGCATTTGAAATATCAGGTATTGCCCATTAGTATTTTTATTTACTAGTGATTCCAGCATATACTTTTTCAAACATCATGCTCACTCTGAACAGAGGAAAAAACTTTTTCGTGAGGTTACCAAGCACTGGCACAGGGTGCCTGGGGAGATGGCTGTCCTTGGAGGTACTGGAAAGCTCCCTGGCTGTGATCTCAGGTAACCACTTGTCTGTGCTTGAGCAGTGGGGTCCTACAGAGGTCCCTTACAGCCTCAGCCATCCTGTGGTTATTCAGGCTTTCTAACACAGCTACCCAGAGCCCCACTTGAAGGTTGGTTTTTACTGCTTCTCTTAAGCAGTTAAGGAGCTCTTTGCATGGGATTCATCCTGGAATTTCTGTATCTTAATGAATGGAGGCAGTAGTCTTGGAGAAGATCTTTTGTGATGAAGCAGTTCCAAGTACACTATTTACTGAAAGAACAGGAATTCAAGAGACTCTGGAAGAGCTTTGAGCAAGAGTTTTCTTCTAGAAATTTTCCACCTCTTTCTGAGAAAACGAGATGCTTCTTTAGCATCTCTGATGTTAATGATTGTTGCCATTGTGCTTATAGGTAATTTCTATCAGTTTAGTCATTCATTTCATCATGTATATCCTGTGGCAATTTAAAGGGCAGTGCAGGGTCCCCATGGTGGAGTTTTGTATCTTCATTAATTTCCTGGATCAGTTCTACATCCAAGCAGGTTGCATTGAAAGAAATTTTGACTGTCTCAAGTATGATATCAATGCCATGAGTCACAGGGGAAAGAATTGTTCATATTGAGAAAAAAAATGTGGTTTTTTGCAATAATAGCTATGAGGCTGACCTCAAGGGGAATGCAATGGGTTAAATGGTGTTAAATGATTATATGGTGCAGAAGTGAAAGTTATCTTTGGTTGAGATAACAAGTGAATTTTGCCTTAGCTTTGATTTTATGCCCTCTTCTGAGAGAAAACTGGTGAACTCTTACTATATAACTTTTCCTGTGTTGTAGTGTACAGACTCAACAATGACATTTTAGGCTGTGTTCTGGCTTTGCTGGGGAAGATGGAGAAGCATAAGGCTGGTAGATGAGCTTGTCTCCTACTCTTGTCATTTAAGGTTGTGCTTAATTACTAGAGTTAGAGGAAAAAAGTAGGACCGCTGTACTAAGCTAAGAATAAATACATGGAGGTGATGTTTGTTACAACCTGGAACAGTGGGATGCCGTTGTACTGAAAATATGATTTAAATTTTTGCTTAGTATTGAGAGAACATAAGGTTTTAAGAAGTAAAATCATGTCAGAATCGACTAAACTGTTCTTTTTTCATTTCCTATGTCTTTCTGGTGTCTATCACCTAGGAAATATGATTGAAAGGATATTAGTATCTTGTAACAACCAACAAGATTTGCATGAGTGGGTGGATCACCTGCAGAAGCAAACCAAAGTCACAACTGTTGGGAATCCCACCATTAAACCTCACTCTGTGCCATCTCACACGGTAAGCAAGGAATGAGCAGAATTAGGTTATAATTAGGTTGTCTGGCAAATATAACACCATGGAAAGCCTTTTTTTTTTTTAGCCATTAGTAACAAGAACTGAATTTTGTCACTGTAGTTTAATAGGTAAAAAGATAATAAATGCTTAAAACTCAGTGTAACAGTTAACTGGGGTGAAAGAAAGTTCATTATCATTACTTCTTCTGTTTTGACCAAGTGCATACATCACCATCTTTTAAGTATACTTAGAACAGTAGGTTGTAATTGGTGATGTACTTGACAGGCTGTGGAGAAACAGTAATTTCTTTTGGGTTCTGCATTTGAATTGTTGGATATGAATGGTTCTAAATTTAGCTCCACCCTTAGTGGTGAGAGAAGTGGGAGCTGGGCTGCTTGTAGCTGTTCTATCTTTAGTTTGTGCTCTGTCTGTGGTAGACAATAAAAAAATTAAGCTCCTTTTTTTCCAAAAAATACTTTAGTACAAAATTTTTTAAAGGCCAGCTGTAATAAACAGAAATGCTCTAGCAAGTGGGATTATTTCTTTGAGGACACTATGTCTCCGTTATGATAATATGCCTTCTTTCCTTTCCCATCATGTTTGACAGCTTCCTTCCCACCCAGTGACTCCCTCCAGCAAGCATTCAGACAGCAAGCCAATACCACTGACTCCTGCCTACCACACTCTCCCTCATCCCTCACATCATGGGACTCCACACACCACGATAAACTGGGGACCGCTGGAGCCTCCCAAAACGCCCAAGCCTTGGAGCCTGAGCTGCCTGCGGCCCGCGCCTCCACTGCGGCCCTCAGCAGCTCTTTGCTATAAAGAGGTGAGGTGCAGCAGCCAAGAAACAAGACACTGCCAGGCCTTCAGCAGGAAGTTGTAAATTCTTTTTTTGGTGGCTGTGTGTATGTGACTTTCCTTTAATTTTGTAAATCTCGTAAACAGGGAAAGAGTGAGAGTTGATCTGCAGTGCAAGATTTGTGTTGAAACTTAGCTGCTGTAAGAGATTCTTCTGTTTGGCTGTACTATATGCTTATTTTATAATTTAACTTTAAATCCTTTTATGCTTTCATATGTAGGCCACTAAATTCACCAATGTATTAAAATTTCAATTATCTTTATAGTGTTTATCATATAATAATGTTCAAAACCTACCTTGGTCATCTTTGGTAGGTCCTGCTCAGTCACCTTTTTACTTTCTTGTTCTGTATTTTCATAGAACACGTATTCTATTCTTAAGGTAAAGGGTAGACCAGCATCTTCCTTTTGGTCCTGAAACTTAGTATTGTTCCTGTAAATTACCGTGACCACATTTTGAGCAGAAATGCTGCTGGGTTTGTTGTTTGTTTATGGTTTATGTTTGTTTGTTGTATTGGTTTTAGGTTTTTTTTTCTGTAGACCTTTGTAAAAACAGACTTTTACAGATTTTGGCTTTGAAGGGTGTAGTACCTGCCAAGCTTCCTTGTTAGGTCCTTTTTTACTTGCTTCCCACTAGACAAGTGAAATGGGTTGTCTCTTCAACTGTTCAGGAAAAAGATCTGTTAATGTATTCCTGCCTCTTCTCTTCACTCTAGCTCCCAAACAGACTGAATGCCTTTGCAGCAGGTTTTATGTATATTTCTGTTAATAGAACAGATAAAATACTTGGCTGTGTGTATAGCTGGGGGAAAGGTAGAGAGGAAATCTACCAATTGAAGCGAATTGAACATGGCAAAAAATATTAGTAAACTGAATTTTGATGCTGTTAAAAGGTTTTTAGTTAGTAATTCCTGTATGCATCTTAGAAGTTAAATTCTTGAAATGCTGTCTAGAAGCTCTACTTTTTATTTTTCCTGTACAGGATCTCAGTAAAAGCCCTAAAACCATGAAAAAGCTGCTTCCCAAACGCAAGCCAGAGCGGAAGCCATCGGATGAAGAGTTTGCACTGAGAAAAAGTAAGAGAGATTTGAACAAATATCTACATAATACAAAGGGTGGAATTAACGTCAGTTTAATTTCTGTAAGAGTTAGGTGTACAGTGTAAGCAAGTCATCTGCTTTCCTCTCTCATGTCAGGGGAGAGGGGTAGGTGTCTCCAGAGGATGATTTATTATAGTCATCTTATGCTATGATGGCATTTGTAGAGCTTTACTGATTGCTACAGTGGATGTCTACTGTGAAGTGCCTACTTCTGTTTGTTACAGAAGGAAGGGAGGTTCACTAGAGAGCCAGGTGAAGTTCAGTGTGGTAAACCTATCTTTAGTACTGTAAACAACAAGGTGGAGATACTGAACCACTCTTGCACAGCTAGTCTTCATAGCTGTGTTCTTTAGTTGGTGTTTGTAGGAGCTTCTGTTGTCCCTGGGGGTTGGAAAGCTGGTTATTGCTGCTGATTTGAAGGCAAGTTGCTTTCACAATCACTTCTTCTAGGATCCAACAGTCTTCTCTTATCTCCTGTAAATAAAAGACATTTGCTCATGTCTGTATCTAAGTAAATTGCAGATAGTTAGGTTGCCTGAATTCTGAAGAAAAATGCTGATCTGATTTGAGACTTAGTAATGTACAGAAAGAGAGAGGTCAAAATCTGGATGTTGGGATAATTTGAAGTGGAGGAAGCATTAATGTTATCAAGCAAACACAGTATTCACTTACTTGCCAGCGTTGCTGTAATTCTTCCTTAGAAATGTGAATGAATGAATAATCTGATTACTTGTATCAATAAAAGACAGAGTGTTTTATTGGACAGATTTTTGCTGTTGCTTTTGTTTCTCTGTGTCTGTCTTTTGCTCGTGGGCTTTTTAAGAGTCTGTGCCATGAGTGCTCAGTGCATGAAGTGTGTTTATTGTGGCAGTTGTCTTTCACAGGCTTATATGGAGTTGGAGAGAAAAAGCTTTTCCTCAGGGTGCTCTTGGTTTGTCTGAGGTGTTAGTCCTTCTGATGTTCTGTGAATTTAGTAGTGCAAAGGTTAAGGTAATGAGTAGAATGATTCTCTGTTCATAGATGTGCAGGTGGATGTTGTAGTTCAGCGTGGTTTATCCTTACAGCAAGGAATCTGTTTAGGAAAAATAAAAGTACTGTAATACAGTATCATTTCAGATGTTGGAGAATGGAGGTTCAGTAGTTGTAATGATGATGATGATGAAGCTGTCAACTTGCAGGTTTAGCAATTGTTAAAGAACACAGTGGGAGGAGTTAAGGGTTTTTACTTGGGGGAAGGAAGGAGTCTGTAGTTTGCAAATACATTGTTCTACTCCTGATTCGATAACTTTTATTGAAGGGTATGCTTTGGTGTGTTTCTTACAGATTCTTGGTATTCATCTTCCCTAATCAGTAATTAGAAGCTTCTGTTAGTGTTTCTTCAACTGTCTCAATTTTTTTTTTGTGGAGCTATAAAAGGTTTCTTCAACTGTCTCAATTTTTTTTTTTTTTTTGTGGAGCTATAAAAATTTCCCACTTCTATCGAATTTTAAGGATATTGATAGAGAGGTCTGGCTTTTGTTACTTCCCTTCTCAGGAATCCAGAGGATTTATGGGCTATGTTTTGAGAACTGCTGTGTCAAATTAGCATTTCAACAGAAAACAACTGAGATGTTTCAACTGACTGCCCTCAAAATGCTATTTCAGAAGTGTAGTATTTGTTCTGCTACTGTAATTATATGGTGCTGCATTCTAACTACAAAATCCAATTATTTTTCCTGCCTTGAAAGAGGGATAACCCATACTTTAGGGTTCCTGCATCTCTTAAGCTGTAGGAAAATCGTATTGGGTTAAGATAATTTCTGCAGTAGCTAGCTTATCCCAACAAATGTTTGGAAAGTTGGCTTTGTTGTGATGATTATAAATCACAAAACCCAGCAGGATGTATTGGCTGGCAGAGAATACAACTGCATTTTGATATTGAAGGCTTCTCAGATTCATGTAGTAGGAAATCTTCAAACCTGGTTATTTCACAGGGGAAAAGAGGAAAAATGCTTTTAAAACAACAAATTGTCTTTCTTTGCACATAGACTTCTGCTCTAATCTAAACTAATAATGGTAGAGGTAGAGGTTCACTCTATTGTGAGTGAACAATTTGACACTATTTTTACTGAGTCACCCAATGACATTTGCTATGGAGCTTTACCTTTTGGAAACAAGCTTGAATAGTTAAATTTGTTCAGTAGTGCTGTTTCTGTGTTGAAGTCTGAGTAGTTTAGAGTAGTCACTTTACACAGATATATGTACATGATCCCTTCTGCACGCTGGACTGAATTTATGTTGTTAATTCTGAGTTCTTTTTCAATTCTGTGCTGTTGAAAGGGGTAAATTTGATATATAAAAAGCTATATATGCATACAAACACACACACATATATATATACATACAAACGCAAAAAGTTTTCAAGATGTTTTCTGTGAATTAGTATTCTGTTTTTTGATTTCTTTGATTAAATAATGGAATAGTATCGATATTGAATTGTGTGTTTATATAATAACTTGAGTATATTGGGGTTTTTCAGTAAAATGACTGGTTTAGAATGAGAGTCCTCACACTTCAAAACACATTCTGTACGATATCAGATGCTCATAAAATTTCTTGAATGTGTGGGTGGTTACTCTGAATTGAATTATTTCTAAGCATTTCAAAATAGTATTTGTCTTTTTAAACTGTTACTTTTGTTCATTGAGGTTTGAAGTTTACAGTTGTATTATTAAAATAATTTTAAAGGGTTGATTAGGCTGAACTTTGGACTCAACTGAACTGTACTGATTTACAAAGGCTTTTTTATATTAAGAAATTAATATGTTTAAAATTCTATTTTTCCCATTGATTCTAGGTACAGCTGCTTTAGAAGAAGATGCTCAAATTCTTAAAGTCATTGAAGCATATTGCACAAGTGCCAAAACACGTCAGACATTAAACTCAAGTAAGTTAGCCATTTCTACCCATTTCAGTACTTTCTAGCTAAAACATGAATAAGATAGCTTGCAAAATAGAGTCCTGTATATTCTCAGACCTTTGCAAATAGCAAGTTGGACCTGCAAATAATAATAACCTGTTTCTGGTTTAACATTAATGCCAGGTGTTTATGTATTGGATGCCAAGGATCATGGTTAGAGACTATTATTTTTTCAGTATTTTGAAACAATCCAAAACATCAAAACCCCAAATGTAACTACTTGTCATGGTTTAAAGTTTTACTAAAGCTTTACCAATGAATAAGAGGTGTCTGAACTGAATATAACAGCTAATCATTATGCTTTTGGATAAATTTCAAGAAGCTGGTAAGTAGGAGGAATGAACAAGTCATTGTAATTTTGGAGGACTGTATTTTTGTTGTGTTATGTTCAACAAAGACTTTGTCCATGGACAAATAACCTAGACCTATAAAAATTTATTTAATTTTGTTGCCACTAGTTGTTTTTAGTATTAACTACAAATTTTAATCCCGTCTCATAATTTCAGGAGAAATTGTTCTCAGATGTGTGTTGCTTAAAGCCATTTTTAGTTTCTCAGATCAATACCTAGCATATTGAAAACCTGTAACGTGCCTCTGGGGTCCTACTTCATTTAATCCAAATCAAGGTTGCCATGTGGAGTTCCTCTGTATTGTAAGTAAAACATTGCTCAAAGCAGGGGAGTCCACCAGCATGTGTTCCATTTACACAAGGAAGGAGAAAATGCTGTTGCGTTTGTTCCTTTTTGCACTGTTGAATACAAATTTAATTTGGAGATCCTTGGAACACAGTATAAAGAATTTGAGGTACTTGGCTGGTTTTGCTGGAACTAGAAGACTGGACATCATAACTTCTTGTCCACTAAAGATATTTAAATTTTGCAATATTAATCACTTTTACTGCTGCCTTCTGTGCTCTAGGCCTGTTTTGCTTCCAAGCAAAAGCACTTTGTGCTGACAGTTGAAATCTTAAAACACAACTGGAGACTTAGTTCTTGAATTTTCTTAATACATGTTTATTTGCTATTGCCACCTTGAAAAAAACACAGCTACTTTGTATTCCTTTGTAACTTGCAATGGGAATATGGCAGTTATACTAGACTGTAAGAACTTCTCAAGTAACAACTAGAGCCGTAATTTTAATTTTTCTGTCTTAATGAACTGTAGATCTCTAAGATCATGAAATCAGCTACCACTACTACTTTTTTAATACTAATCTTTTTATACTCCTACAGTCATTACAGTAGTGTGTTTAATTGGATAAAAGGAATGAATGAGTTCAAAGTTCTGAAGATATACTGTTGTTCCAAACCAAATCAAATGAGATGATTGCCATTTAAACACCTCAGCTGTGTTCTGTTATTTCCAAGGATAACGTGACAAGAAATGGTTGGGAAAACATTTGCACTTGCACAGTAGTGTGTGTGTGTGCAGATATGAAGTGGATAAGATTTTTTTTTGCTTGCCTATTTTTCCTGTCTATGTATATTTAAGAAATATACATAGTGCTGTGGGTACATTGCATACATCAGAAGTCAGCTCTTTTATTTGCCCTTAATTGCAGCAAGAAACAATTTTTTATTGATTAGGCACACAGCTGTTTTGTTTGGAAAGCATAGTGTTGTGCACCTAAGACTAGGTTTCAGAAGGTCCATTTGTAAACTGGAATTGGAAATAGGGGAAGAACCAATAAAGCTGAAATTGCTTCTGTTGGAGCAGTAATCAGTGCAGAATAATAGAATGAGAGAGTTGCCTGTCATCTGTGAAGTACGCTGTTTTTTTACATACTCCATTCTTACCTCCCAGTTAATATTCTGCCTGTCCCTGACAGCACTCACTGGGCAATTCCCCTAGTCCACTTTAATCTGCTGCTTTTGGCTGTGTCAGTACAGCAGAGCTATGGCACCAGTGCAAACTGGTAAGGTGTGGTATTAGAGGTAGTAGTGCAGCTTTTCGTCAGTTGTTTGGGTGGGAAAAAATGGGATTTAATTTGGGTAGGTAGATGGAAATGAGGAAGCAGAGTCTGACTTTCTCATGCTTTTTGTACACTGACTTTATTTTGCATTTCTGCTTCAAATGAGGACTTAAAATCCTCTGCAATATCATGTGTATGGTGGCTCATAACATGGCCACTTACATGGCTTCAATCCTTGGAGATTGCCAGGCCTTGAAAAGTTAAAAAACCGGTCCTTCATATGTTCGACCAATGATCCTAGAGATCTAAAAATACTGAACTGGGGAGGTGGACTCAGGCATTTAGGAGGAGGTGTGTGAGGGGTCAGAATGGGCTAGGCTGTGTCACTGTTAGGCTCTTGGCCATGTTTTTCTGTAATTTGCCAAATGGTTTAACAAATAACGAGCGGTATGGGCACAGAAAAAAATGTACTTTGACAATCTCCTTCAATGGGTGCAAGATGTTGCTGCTGATTTAGTAATCAGCAGCCCTGCTCTGCATGAGAACCTTTGCTTTTCTTTTTCCCCCTTCATTTTCCTCTTCACAGTGGTGACACAAGCACTTCTGTTGGCTGTGTTGTGAGCTGGTGGGAAAATTACCTGCTTGAAAAAACTAACCCTACAAAAAATTTTTTCATCTGAAGCTGTTTCCTGACCTGGCTCATGAAGCAGCTGTACAAAAGACTGTGTCATTGCAAGGGAGGGAAAGGATGAGGTACAGATATGTGATGGGGAAGGGGCTGTTGCTTTTCACATTGGTGCTGGATCATGCTGGCTTACTGTGTTTGTTTACTGCTCTGTGCCCAGTCAAATCCTCCCCAGACCAGAACTGACTCTGTATTTCAAAAGAACCTGACTTCCTCTTGAAAAAATTCTGCTTTCAAGCAATATTTTGTTACTCAAAATTCTCAACTGAGACTGCCTAGAAACTTAAAAACCACTTCAAAATTGTATTGTAACCATTCAAACATTATGTGCTGAGTGTAATTTATACCTGAACCCCAAACAAATTAAAAAAAAAAAAAAGAAAAAAAAAGAAAAAACCCAACTTTGGTGCCTTTTTAACAATATTTTCTCTTTTCCTTCTCTTCCCATCACCTTTTTGCTTTTATTTCATGTGTTTGGTTGTGGCTATTCCTTACGTTCTCCTCCTCATCCCACCTCTGCCTATCCACATCCACCATTTCATTTCACCTATACATCCTTAGCATGGCAAGGCACTGACCTGATGCATAATCACGTCTTGGCTGATGATGACCAATCAAGTCTAGACTCCTTGGGTCGTCGCAGTAGTCTTTCTCGTTTGGAGCCTTCAGACCTCTCAGAAGACTCTGACTATGACAGTATATGGACAGCCCATAGTTACAGAATGGGGTCTACATCTCGTAAGAGCTGTTGCTCATATATCTCTCACCAGAACTAATGCACTTCTGAGCTTTTTCTTAACAAATGCTTGTTGTATCACAGCCTGCTTTTCTTAGATGTTTTCTTGCTGTTCCTTGTCTCTTTAATGTAATATTTTAACAACTTCTGAGGGAGCTCCTGAAACTTCAGTTATACCTGGTGGAAGGCTCTACTGTCAATTCAGTACACGTACAAATAAGTCATTCTAAAAAGTGTATATCCTGTTAAGGATGATACTTCTCGAGGGTTTTTTTAACTGACAGATGTTAATTTATAGCTCTGAATGGTCTTTTTATTCTTTTGACTTGGTCAGTGTAGTAACAGGTCCTTTATTTTCTTTTTCTTTCATTGTTTTGGATAAGCACATTTTTATATTTTGTACTGAAGCCATACTGGTTTGAGAGCTGAGTGCCAGCTATATGGAAATACCTTAGTGGTAGTGGTTGAATTTTCTACATATTAACAAAATACATAGCTGGTAGAGTAAGTGAAACGCAGCTTAAAAATAAGCAGTACAAGAGCTGTAAAATCATTCAGATATTCACATATCTGGCCTATTTGTTTGGAAGAGCATTTGCTAATCCATAAAAATTTCTGGTTTTATACTGCTGTCTTTTGCTCATTGCTTAAAACGTTTATATGAAGGACCTTGCTGCTCTTTCCCCACCCCAGTCCGGCAATTGTCATGAAAACCTGGCAGTCCATGCTCATTACATGCAGTGTTTTGGTACTCTCATGTTACCTGTGGTCATACTGTCACTTTACTGTGTGCAGTAGTGTGGCAGAAAGCAGGGTTTAGATGTTTACTTGCCTGTTAAAATACACAACTGTCAACTCTCAATTGACCATTCTTCTTGAAAAGACGAGAGGAAAATGATTCCCCTGATGGAGGCTCCAGTGTTCAGCATCTGAAACTCTAGGTACAACTGTGATCAAATTGGCTTGTTTGAAGTTCTGAATAATAGAATGCTTGGCTTTTGGGTTGTACTGTTTGGAGCATGTCTGTGACAGATTTTATTGTGTCTTGTAACTTCTCTCATAAGCAGGTTTGTTTTCAGCAGCAGCTCTTCACTTACAGTCATGTTGGCTTTTTCAGAGAACTGTGATATGCTGTGCACAGCTGAAGGTCTCAAACCTGCACCTGGGGCACTGCTGGGGTGAACTCTGTGTGTGTGTGTTCTGTCTTGTTGCTAAAGTGATTGGCATCAAAACAAAAATGGCATGTTTTCCAAATCTTTGTAAGCATTAGGGAAAAGTGTGGTGAAAGTGATGAAAGGACAGAAACAGTTCTCAGTTTCACCAGGGCTCCCAAGTGCAACACCCTTATAATTTTTCACATAATCATGTTATCTGGTGTTCAGATACTACTCTATGAACAAGTTCAGAGTAATGGTGATGAAATTTAACTGCAGCCTGGGAACTTGATCACACCGTTTAAAAGGTAATCAATACCTTTCTGTGGGTTACATGATCAGAAAGTTGCAATTGCTAGGAGTGCATGATTCCAGAAGGTGGTCAGTGTGCAGAAGATGTTTCAAAGCAGTTCATGTCTTCAATTTATGTTCAGTCTTGTTTGATGCCCTGCTTATCCCCTCTCTCTGTTGTTGGCATTCTATAATGTGACTAACAAAAGCAGTAGTGCTTACCAAGGAGGGTTTTCAGGGGTGCATTTTACTGCTGGTCATATATTAATGTAATGACCAGGAACTTGTGTATGTTGAACCTTTTGCAAATGGGGGAGTCTTGCTTAGAGAAATGAGAAGTATATGTGCTCCATATCATTTCACAGCACATTTGTAACCCACTTCACTCCCTTCTTCTTTTCAGTCAGTTTTTCTGTTTTGTTTTTTTAACATATGGAAAGTATGGATTGTTTTTTGCCCTGTTTCTTATGATGTGGTGTTCTAGCTGAATAATGTTTTCTGCACTGGATAAATGATAATTCTTTTATGTCTGTTTCATGTTATATAGTGTAAATATGAGTTTGTAATACAGTTGTTGCACTTGAACTTTCCTTACCATACAGAAAGTTTTGTTATCCAGATCCGAAGATTTTGACTTTTTATGCACCAAAGCTTTGACAGTTTACCACCATTAATTATTGTAGCATTTATGTCATTAGGTACTATCATAATTAGGATCTCTCATATTGTGTATTCTCATATTAACATCACAGCACATTTAAAACCATTCTACATCTTCAATGTTACAGGCTGTAAGCTATTGTGAACTGATCAGGAGTATTAATGCAAAATGCTTGAGACAAAAAAAGGACAAATGTGGAAATGATGGTATTCAGTCCAAAGGTTCAGTGTTTCTATTTTTGTGGAACTTTAGTCATGGTAATAACAGTACCTTATGTTTATGCAATTCTGTAAATTGTGTGTGTACAATTACAAATACACTGGAAGGATGGAGAACCTGAGTTGGAAGGTAGGTTCAAGCCATTGTCAGGCCCTCTTCTCATGGCTTATGCAGTGTTTCCATATAAATTAGTACTTACCACAAGCTGAAGCCAACCAATATTGATTGGGTGTTTTGCGTAATCTTGCCAAAACACAGTAATGTGTATATAGTGACGTAAACATAGACAGAGTAATATATATTGTGCACTTCATTTGTGAATGGGAGAAGCCATCTTTAGTAGGTGACTGCCTTTGGAAAATGCAAAATGGATGTATATCTGAATGTTTCATTGTACTGTACAGTATGCATATTGTTTGTGGTTGCATATATCAATTAAGTGTTTTGTTTTATATGAAAAGGACATCTGTTATGTACAGTTGAAATAAATTTTGCATTTGCTAGACTGTGACTTTAATATTTAATTATTACACAGGGGGAAAGGACAGCAGAACTTGTAACTTAACACATCCTCTTCTCCCTATGCCTCCTTTCTCTTCCTCCCTTCTTCCTAGAGGAATCAAATGCTGACATGAAAGACCTTTTTTGACATAAGTGTGTAATCTTTGTTTAATGTAGTTGACATCTACAGGAAAATCAATGTCATGGGAAGTATGTATTCTTCTATATCTTCTTTTTTGGAAAAATAATGTCAAGAGACATTGCCATCTATAGATTGTCTTTCTGTTAATTGGTTTCCTGTTAATTGATTTTATTTTCTTCCTTTTAGTTTTTTGGTTTTTGTTGTTGTTGTTGTTTTGGTTTTTGGGTTTGTTTGGGTTTTTTTTGTGGGGGGGGGGTTGGTGTTTTTGTTTTGTTGGTTTTTTGGGGTTTTTTTTGTTGGTATATTCTCAGTAGAAGCATGGGCTGAATTATTGGAACAATCTAAAACCTACTTCTGCAGGTTTATTGCCAGAAAGAAATTTTATGAATATACTAAGAGTGTATATAACATTATGTGTTTTCATTATTTAATATTACAACATTTTTCTTTTAAAAGCAAGAGTTATCTTTAGTGTTTCTGCTTAAAAGATGCTTACATATGAGTGAATTTAAACCAATCAGTTAGCTAATATATGTGCTAAAATGTTTACATCAGAATAAATTTAATAATCACCCCTCTCTATTAAAAGGTCATAACTTTGTTTTTCTCTGATTGTAGCAGCTCTAGTCCTGCAGCCATGTGCTTGGAAGTTTTTGTATTGGTTACCAAAATACAGGCAGTTTAGTGGATTAGCTCTTTCCAAATGTTGTCTTAGGAATCTCCCATGTCTTCAGATGGTGTCTATCTTCTCAAACTATTCATTCTGTTCTTACATGACCAACAATTACATATATTTTGGTCCACTTTATTGTTTCCGTTTTACTCATCTAAGCATATTGCTGTAAACTGCCTCAATCAGTCATCTGAGTCATGTGGGGTTTTATTCCTGTTTGTGATTCTCTGTTAGTTAAAAAAAGACAAAACAACTTCATGCCCAAGCTTTTTTTTTATTATTCCCAAGAATTTGCAAGCAATGGTGTATGTTATGCAGTGAACTGAAGTTTAGCTGGTATTTGGCTTCTGATTTGTGTTTTCTTTACAAAGATAGCAAAGGATACCCTTTTGATTTTGACAGATCTGTAGCACAGCTTTTTCCAATTTTTAAATCTCAACACATGCAGAGTCTGGGAACAGCATTTTTAGAATTCTTTGTTTTAGGACCTCATGAAAAAATTATTAAGAAAGAGAAGGATAATTTGGCAGGTCTGCTCATTTGCTTTAACATATTTAATATAACAAATGGAGTGACACACTGAATATTTAAAATAACAAGTAATTTTTTTGCCTAACATTTACTTCACTAGGAAATGTACATGTCTGTACATGCCAGTGGTTAATGGTAGATCTAAACAGTACTGTATACACAGACTTGTTTCAGTGGCAAGTCACACTCCTGTCATTGAAACTCAAGTAGATTTAATTTCTGAGAGCTTCTTAGCTTGTGAAGTTGTGAAAAACAGAATTGTATACATACAAGTACTGTTTCAAACTTCTGACCTTTATCCCTGCCTTGTTCCCCTCCCTACCTCTCCTAATCACAGTAAAGGTATGAAGAAGTGAAGAAAACAGCAACACTTCACAGCTGTGCAACAGAGTCTTTGCTCATGGTCTCAGATAATACTGTGCACTTCTTGAAATTACCACCATCCCCACACATCTGACTTCCATACCTTAAATTAGGACACTCATAGTCTTCCATGAGCCTTGTCCCTTTCACCAGCTGGAAGAAGCTGTTCTTGGTTGACTGGGGAGACGTGTCTTTTAACTGATGCCCTGAAATTAGCTACTTTAAGCAGATTATGTGAATACCCACCTCCGTTTTACTCTTGGCTTAAATGGTTCCTGGACAGACAAGGTCTTTGGACATAGGCAGAGATTTAATATCCAGTTAAAGTGGAAGGGTTTCTGAATTTCATCCCCCTTTTCTTCCCTTCTGTAAAAGTTCTGAACTGCCTTCATATTTGTCTGCTAAATGATTCAAAACAAAGGACCAGTCTGTTTACCAGTACAGCTCTTTCTGAAGCCTGGCTTCTGTCAGGAGCCAGGATGGTGCCATACAAAAATAGCATGGTGCCCAGAGAAATTGTGAATGCCCCATCCCTGGGAGTGCTCAAGGCCTGTTTGGAAGGGGCTTTGAGCAGCCTGGTCTAGGGAAAGGTGTCTCTGCCCACGGCAGGGGGGTTGACTCTGTGTCAAACATTTTGTAAGATGTCATGCTCCTTTTGGGGGAGAGTGAATGAAAGGCTGAGGTTGTGAGTTAGGATTAGGATGTTAGACATCAGTGAGAACCTCTGTGACATTCAGTCTCTGCTGTAGTCTCTTTCTGGTTTGGTGTTACGACCATACTCCAGGGCAAGGAGTGGCACTGTACCTGTTTTAGGCAGGTATAAACTGAACTTTTGTTATGAAGTTTTTCAACAATGGAAATACCCAAACAGGTTCCAGCTTTCCTTATTTACAGGAATGCTCAGACTTGCTTGCTTGTTTTAGACTGATTGATATAGCTGGAAAGGGGATCAGACACTGAAAACCAAAAGCAGGGGGCTGTTCCTCACTGGCCTATTCTTGTATTTCAGGTGTTCTACCACATTATGTAGAGGGCATTGCTAAAGCTTGTAGTCCTGCTCTGAATGTCAGGTGGGCTGTGTTGTTAAGGGAGGCTAAATTTGCTAAACCTATAATTTAGGGTATGGTTTTGTCAAAAAGCATTGTAATTCTTTATTCTCCACTCTAGTGCTGAGAGATATTGATATTGAATAGATACCTTTATTTTTTTTAATGGAATTTAATTTATGGAAACTTAATTGACTCATGATTGTAGTGGTCAGTTATTTGCCTTAATTACTCAAAAGACATCTAAACAGTGGGGTTGTTCTTCCAAGACCCTGTTTTTAAGAGTTCCCTATTGAGAACTTATGGCAACTTACTTGGCCTTGATATTTGTTTGCTAATCTTGAAATAATTGTTTGGGTTTGTCAAACATACTTTCTCCTCCCATCTACCTTACTTCCCTCAACACCCACCCCCTCAAAAAAAAACCCCAAACCAAATGAAACCCTGTTTTGTGTAGCTTGGGGTGTGGGGTGTCCATCTTAAAAAAACCCCACAAACCAAAAAAACAAACAAGCAAAAAAAAAACCCCAAACCCAAACTAAACCAAAAAAACAACAACAACAAATCCCCACATGAAAATCCCCTACAAACTGAATAGTACTTGTTATGTTGTCTCAAGGTGAATTGGGCAGTTGTTTGAGGTCAATTTAAATATAGTAATTTGGCCTTTTTGGCTTGGAATAGGGTCTTGTAATAAAAACACAGTGTGAGACTTAGGATGCTTAGGATTGAGGAATAGCAGATATGGCAAACTGAAGTAACTTGATTCTTTCACCCTATTTCATGAAAATGTGGAGTATGTCTCAAAGGTGTTTAGGATTATATGAGCTGCACAAACTTCCTAGACTGTCCTTTCAGTATTAATTCAGTGGGAAGTGCCCACTGTACTGTAACACAGCCCTCTCTTCGTGTCCTAAAGCTGTAGCTTTTGCAGAGGGAAATGGTTGCACAGAGGGTAGGCCTAAAGAACTAGATGAAGGCACAAGGTGAAATTTAGGGGATATTGCTGAGTGCCAGTGATGACTCTGCTTGAAGTTACTTCTAGATGTATGATTGCAAAAAAAAAAAAACCAAAAAAAAAAAAAACAAAACCAAACCAAAAAAAACTTAAAAAAACAAAGGTATAGCTGCTGGTATAAATATTTTAGTTATACGAATGTTGAAAAAAAAAAAAAAAAAAAAAAAAAAAAAAAAAAAAAAAAAAAAAACAAACCCAAACCAAAAAACCTTAAAAAATCAAAGGTATAGCTGCTGGTATAAATGGTGCAGAAAAGGGGGATTTTGAAATAGCTTTCTTTTGCTTTAGAACTTGACCTCAGATTTGACCTCATGTCTGATGTTACTGTGCATGTACTCATGTGATGACCGGATCCTTTGTGGCAGTATACATGTGCTGTGTGTTTGTACATACTCAGCATGTGCTTGTGGGGTTTAGGAAAAAAAAATCTACGATAAAGAAAAACCCTCCAAAGCTCACAAAACCCAAACCACAATCAAGGAGAAAGTGTGGGGGTTTTTACATAAGTATGAACCATAAGAGCAGCAAGAGTTCTGACATAAAAATAAGAGTTTGTATGACCAAGGGTATTGGAGCAGTGAAGGCAAGAGTGGAACTTGTGTTCCACAGTGGTTACTGTCCTGTGGCACAGGAAGGTCAGTGTTGACAGCAGCAGTGTTCCATTGGGTGTGTTTGTGTAGTGTAAGGTCTCCTTTGTGTATAATGGTGGTGAAGTGCTTTGTGTGTCTGTGCTGTGTTGTGTGCTGTGCTCTGCTGTACTTTCATCAGGATGTGCTGCTCTAGACATCTGCTTCACATGCACGTGTGTGTATAACTGAACAGCTGGGACATTTGTTGTCAGGCTGTCTCCTCCACGCTGTTTGTGCTTTGCAAGGACCCGTGCTGCCCTGCCCAGGCTGACAGCTGGATGCAGCTCTGTACAAAGGGAAAAACGTGTGCTCCATTTGGGTGGAGGGAGTGCCTGTTCTCTCCCCTTGGCCTGTGCTGGGCTGAGGTGTGCTCCACATCAGTACAGAGACCAAAAATGCAGTGATCTGGTAGCAGCTGCTGCCAGCTAATTCCTAATACAACATTTAATTCAGTTCTGTGTTAGCTGCAAGGCTAATAAAGCAGAGCAGTAAGCAATTAACTGAAATAAACATAAGAGAGCTTTTTACAGAGACTGACGGCACAAACAGGGAAGTGTCCTTGAGCTCCCTACAGAATTTGGATGTGTTTGTTTTATAGGTTGTTCCTTCTGGAAAATAAGTGGAAGTGTATTAACCCTTAAAAGATTTCTTTGCTCCGTAAGAAGAACTTACAGCTTTTGAGGACAAGACTCTCTCAAATCTGCTGTTCTCTTTAGTCTGTATAATTTTGACAATCACATACTGATGTGTTAGATCTTTACTGTAAGCTTAAGGAAACTTTTCTGCATTAAAGACATTTGTCATTGTTTGCTAAAATAATTTAAAAGGCTAAACATGTACAGCTAAGATAGGATCCCTACAAGCTCACTGTTCAGAACTCAAGACTGCAGCTCTTTGGGAAGTTAATATTTTGCAATGAGTGTGATTTATTCAACATTTTTATTTATTTGTTTATATTTTGTATTTTGCCATGAACCATAAAAGAAAAGCACTGCTAGCACAAAGCAGCTGTTGAGCAACTAATTTCTCTGGACAGGCATGTGCTCTGTAGTACCAAGTTACCAGTTTCAACTGTATGAGACTTGAGAAATTCCTGGTTAATGAAAGTTCACTACAGTGAATTTGTGACAGGTGTACCTTGTTTGTTAAAACTGATGTCTTAGTTAAAAATGTAAGAACTTCAGTGCTTTATCTGCAGTGTTTGAATTCTGAACCAATGCTTAGACACCAATTTATTTACAGACCTTCTTAAAAAAAAAACCCTTGTAATTTGTTGCAGCTGAACTGAATAATGTTTATAGAATTATGGGTGGATGCACATTTCTGAGTTGTAGCTTTTCTAGTCAGAACTACGTTTTTATAATCTATAAGTTTTATCTCGATGTTGCAAATTGTAATGTGTGGAAAAAGTTCTGAAGGTGTTGGGATGTTTTGAGTTTTTATCACCAAACCATGAAGTGCTTTTTAAAACACCTATTAAATACAACGAGTGTGTGTCATTTGGTAGGAATGTATTGTAGGACTAGAAGGTTATCTCTAAGAGGATTTGCATGTATATGTGTGCACACAGCAAGTGGGGTGTTTGCAGTGTTTTGGGGAAAAGGGTTTTTACTTATTTTTCTTTAATTGCTGTGTCATTTGATACCACTATTCTGCTCCTTACTGACAGAGTAATGGGTTTAGAGCAGAATTATGTCTTGAATTTGTATCAGTGTGAGATCAGAGTATGTCCTTGATGCTTAAATCGCTGTTACTTAAACACAGCTATGTCTTTCTCAGTCTGCTGTGGGGAATTTGCACAGCTTTTACTGATGGTTGAATAGTGCAGTGTTCCTTGAACACTGCAACATCCCTACCAGTGACTTGGGAGTTACGTCACCATTGGGGTGGGGGTGTCACACAACCTTTTGTTGTTGTAAGGCTGTGGTTTCAAAAGTAAAAAAGTGTCAGTAACTCATGTGTAGAGGGAAGGGGGAAATGCAAAGTGGTATACCGTGGTCATGGGGGTGTATCATGTGGTGAATCTTTAAAATGCCACAGTGGTATTTGTGAGTTGCTCATTTTGTAATTTATTTTTACAACAGGTTCCCGTAAAGAATCAGCTCCTCAAGTCCTGCTTCCAGAAGAAGAAAAAATTATTGTAGAAGAAACTAAAAGTAATGGTCAGACTGTTATAGAAGAGAAGTAAGAAAATGTTTAATGAATGATGAATTAAAGTAGTAAACTTTGCACTCTTATTCCTCCTCCTTTCTCCCATTATAGTAGGGTGTGTGTGGTATGTTTGTAGTTGGAATAGAGCTGTTTGGAGTATGCTGCCAGTTCTCTAAGTGCAACTGGCCTTCATTTAAATGCCTGGTTTCTTTGTATATGCTGTGCAACCTATCCCACCCATGCCAAGCGGTGACGTGCTTCACTTACAAATAATTTTTCCAAGTGCTGTCAGATTTCAGTGTTAAATTGGTGTCATCCTTCTAGTTAGCATGTGGTGGTGTTCTACTTTTTTGGTAAAATGTGTGTTGGAAATGAAACTGCAGTTGTGTTCTAGAAAGCTTTAACACAGAAGCCAGCAGAGGTCCATAAGTGCTTGAGAGGTGTTTTTTGTCACAGAAGCTGGTAACAAGTCTATGCCTTACTGAATATAAATCAAGATTAGAGACAGGTTTTTTTTTTGTTTTTTTTAACGCAGGTTTGAAATTAGCTCTTAGGTTGTGGGGTGTTTTTTATTTAATTGCATTTCATTAAACAGTTTTGCCTAATAATAGATTTAGATGTGTATTTCTGAAAACTGTTGTTACAGATGATCTTCTTTTTTCATTTTAGAAGCCTTGTTGACACAGTATATGCATTAAAGGATGAAGTACAGGAGTTAAGACAGGTTGGTAACTTGCTACATTTATAGCAACATGGAGAAAGAAAAGATGGAAGGCTTGTTATAAAACTGAATATGGCTTGCAAGTTCACTTTGACACTCAGGAGTTTAAATTTTGGACTAGATTTACTTTTAAAAGTAAAATATTATTTGCCCAAAAAGCACTCCCTGTTATCAGTCTTTTGAGAATAGCATTGAGGATTGCTTCTCTGAAGCGAATTACTAAGCTGTTTTGGATGTTGCAGCTTCTGAAATGGTGGAAGTGTTAAACAAATTCAGTTGTGCTGTATCATCAGCAAAGTAAGCTTACAGAGACTGAGAAGTCATAGTTGACAAAGACCTAAATAGAACCAGATATTTATAGTTCTAAAATGATACAATCTTAAAGTGACCTGAACACCTCTATGGATCAGTTCTTAAAACTGCTCATTTCCAGAGACAAGAGTCCTTTTCAGTGCTTATCACATGGCTTTTAAAAAATGAGGGCGTCACAATAGCTTTGGATGCTTTTTTGTCACTTGTTCTAAATATCCACCATGATTAAATAAAAATATCACCTTATCAGGGCATAGCTTGTTTTAACTATGTAAATGGTGCTGCATGTAGACTTTGCTTAATGTATAGGTGAAAAGAAGCATTGGATTTTCCTCACTATGCAAGATGTGAATTTGCTTACCAGTGTGACTCCAGAAGTTGGATAAAATTTCTTGTGTTAATGTAAAAAGGATTTGTCTTCAAAATTTTTTTTTTTTTTTTTTTTTTTTTTTTTTGCCATCTGTAACCATGCCTAGTATTTCTAAGGATGTCATGCATATTCCTTGAAATAGGACAGTTGATGTGTAGCATACTTAAATTCTGCTGGGTTCAGCTTATAAAGAATGAGTATTCCAGGTTAGAGCTGAATTTGGCAGTCTTTAAAAAAATACACTTCATATAATAAAAGCAGCAATAATAGCCAACTAATACTCCTGTGGCCTCCTGCTGTTGTACAAAGAATAGATCTGCTGCCTCACTGAGGCTCTGCACAGCTCCATGACCCTTAAACAAAAAGTCACCTTCTCCTGAGCTTCATGCAACACCTCTCTTTTCTGGTGCCTTTTCAAATAGATGTTCTTCAGAATCTTACATCTTCCAAGTCAAAATGTATTAAAGCCTGATTTCATTGTCTTACATATCAGGAATTCAGGAATCTTATCTTAAAAGCATTTATTGGTCCACTGCGGTGATGCTGCCAACCAGAGAAGGGGCAGAAATGATCTCTGAGCTGGCAAGGGCTTTTTGGATAAAGGCTCTCTGGGAGTACATGGTGTCCTGGTTGGTGTAGGCACCAGACTGCAAAGTGGGATCCTTCCTAGAGCAGCTTCCATCAGTTATTCATAGCTCTTGTTCCACAGGCAATACACTTGAACTGGTCCTGAATTGGCAGACTTAAATCTGTTCCCACATAAAATAATGAACTTTCCAAGTTTAACAGACTTGAGGAGGGAATGGAGTTAATGTGAAGTTAATGAGGTGACAGACCATGGTTGTGTGTACAGACCATGTCAGTCCATGGTTGTGTGTACAGAGCAGAGAAAAAGAAGCTGCAGAGCAGTGCCATGGAAAGAGACCTGGAGGTCCTGGTCCATGGCACGTTGAACATGAGCCAGCAGTGCCCTGGCAGCCAGGAGGGACAACCCTGTCCTGGGGGCATCAGGCACAGCATGGCCAGCTGGGCAAGGGAGGGGATTGTCCTGCTCTGCTCTGAGCTGGGGCAGCCTCACCTCGAGTGCTGGGGGCAGTTTTGGGTGCCACAGTAAAAGACATTGAACTGTTAGAGAGAGTCCAAAGGAGGCCACAAAGATGGTGAAGGGCCTTGAGGGGAAGCCGCCACGTGAGGAGCGGCTGAGGTCACTTGGTCTGCTCAGTCTGGAGAAGAGGAGGCTGAGGGGAGATCTCATTGTGGTCTACAGCTTCCTTGTGAGGGGAAGAAGAGAAGCAGGTACCAATCTCCTCTGGTGACCAGTGTCAGGACTTGAGGAAACAGCATGAAACTGAGCCAGGGGAGGGTCAGGTTGGATATTAAGGAAAGGTTTTTCACCCAGGGGGTAGTTGGGCACTGGAACACTCTCCCCAGGAAGCCCAGCACCCCAATCACAGCATCAAGCCTGTCTGAATTCAGGAAGCATTTGGACAATGCTTTCAGGCACATGGTGTGATTCTTGGGGTGTCCTGTGCAAGGTCAGCAGATGAACTTAATGATCTTGATGAGTCCCTTCCAACTCAACTCATATTCTATGGTTTTATAATCCCATCCTTTTTCTAAAATGTCTGTAAAGGATAGCTAATGGGAGTCTAGCTGGACCCTTGGATTGAAGGCCTGTGTTTCTTAAACACCATTAGACTTGTCTTGGGGCCTTAGTTCAATGTTATTTTACCTTCTGGTTGCTTCCCTACTGTTCCCAGCATCACCTTGGCCTGTACAGGATTAAACAGTGTAAGTATTTCCTGTGGATTGGTCCCTGTCATCCTTATGGTCCTGTTGTTCATTTATTTCAATATTGCCTGATGGTACTAAACAGTGAGAACTCACTTGTTAATATACATGTGGAGAGATGGTGTTCCTTGAAATTCAGACTTCTCTTAGACTGCTGGTAGTCATCTAAAAAAATCAAAATCTAGTCACAAAACACTTTTCAGAGAACGCATTCGTTTTCAGGATACTCCTTTCAACTATTTACATTCCTAATGAAGCAAGTTGATTTGCATTAACTTTTAAGCTTTTTGGAGAATGAAACCAGTTAAAATCACAGGAGGTTCTTACAGGGGATATTTAGACTGCTTACTGCTCCATTTCCCTTCTCCATTAGCAACAAATATTTTCAACTCCTCATTGATCAGACTTGAGCAGAAGAATTAATGATTAGTGGCCATCTGTTACTTGCACTTGCTGTATAAAGGTCCCCGAAGTACAAATAGGAAGTAGCTCAGTTTCCATTTGGTAGCTTTTGTTGCATTGTGTGAAATAACTGTGTGTGACTTATGAAGTTAATAGAAGCTTTGCTTTTGAACAGCTCATATTGGTTTTACTGGGAAGAGCCTTCAGAGTTTGTAATTGACAGTGTATGTGTAGTCAGATCTGTTAAAAGCCCCAAAATCAACCAGTAATATTTCTGTCTCTGTTAAACAGGATAACAAAAAGATGAAGAAATCATTAGAAGAGGAACAAAGAGCTCGCAAGGACTTGGAGAAGCTTGTTAGAAAAGTTTTAAAGAATATGAATGATCCATCTTGGGATGAAACCAACTTATAACCACTTCTTCTTTTCCCCTTCTTCTTTCTATTGAAAGACCAGTTGTAGAACTGAGCTGGGAAGCCTTCTGACATTAGTCAGTGTTGCATCAAGAGCACTATAAAACAGGATTTAACTGGATCTAGTGATTTCTTGCTCTGAACATACAGAAAGAGTCAAGCCATTTACTGCAGCAATCTGTACTTTAAGCATGGAGACTGTGGATCCTGAACTCTACTAAACTTAATTTGTTTGCATCCAAATTACCTCATTTTGCAGAAAGTGCAGCACCTGACTAAAAGTCCATGTTTTTCAGTGGCTTTTTAATTAAATATATATTTTTCTTGTAAATAGCTGTAATTTAGAATGCATATGTGATTGATGTATCAGGGCTGATATGTTGGGGTTTTTTTCTTGTGTTATTATAATGGTCACAAGTGTTAGAAATGATGGCAGTACTGTCTTACCTAAGAAAGGTCAGAGTTCCTTGTGGATAATTATGAATTAGTTCCAAATTACCCACTCACCACACATGCAAATTTAAACCCCTGTTTTTCCTATTTACCACTATATTTAAATCCTTTGCTGTTACCTGTTATTTTAAACAGTTTACAGTTCCTTAAGAACAGTATTAAAATACAGGAAATTGTTTATTGACAGTAGAAACAATTTTTAACAAATCTAATACCCACAATTTACATTCACATACACTTGTTTGGTAGACTAATCTATTGTGCTTTGGCCACCAAAAGACTGATGTACTTGCCTGCTTTTTATGACTGTGATTTTTAGGTGTTTATGTACTACATTTTCTATTGTTGTGCTTAAACATACAGCTGGCTGATAACAGATCATACAGTTTGTTTAAAGGAAAAAATCAATCTAATCCAAAATTTTGTGAATAAATTGTTGCTATTTATATTTTATGGTCACAGCAGTTAAATGTTAGCTAACCTTTGTGCATAAGACACATGGGCTAGGCCAAACTTCATTCAGAGCTTTGTTTCTATACCACTATATAAGACTCTCTGTTTGGAGTTCCCATACTGTGGAAGCAGTCATTCCCTTCCCACCCTTTTTTCTTTGCATGTTGCTGATTTCTGTCCTACTGGGATTTAAATGGAAAGAAATGTGGAATTAAGATTTTTTTTTAATTGTACTGTAACTCATAATTTGCACTGCTGACAGATTTTAAAATACATAAAGGAACATTAATTCCCTAGTCTGATAGGTGCAATCACTGCAGTTTCTTGTATTTAAGATAGGAGATGATACATCACTGCAAACGGTGAGCTTCAGATGAAGCACTTAAAATACTAATCCAATTAAAGCTCATTGTTTTCATGGATTTCATCAAACTTTGGATTTGACTCCAGACAGTGCAGCTTTCTGAGGGGTTTGTGTTCAGTTGAGTCAGAAGTGCAGGTATAGCACAGACTTGAGTCACACCTTTTGTCATTCTGATTTTCTACTGCTCTTTTAACTCCTGCTAAATGTAATGCTCAGACTTGAGCAAATGTTTGTACGAACTTTAGTGAGTTGGAGCCAGGATGATTCGGGTTGTAAGACTGTCATGCATATTTTGAATCTAATGAAAAATCTACTTTTAAAGCTACCCACTTTTTTCAGTCAAGAACAGCTTTTTTTAAATAGGAAATTCTGTCAATGATTACATACTTGAGAAACAATTCTGTGGGAATGAATGCTTCATAACCTGAGTAGACAAGTTGTCTTTTTTAGAAAGCTGAATATATTTGTAAGTGTCTTGTGTTCCTGCAATTTAAAAATGTTTTCCTTTAATTCTAAAGGAGGAGAAAATGAAAAACATCTACATTACCAGTTTTATATATTCACAGAATTTTAAATTTGTTATTGTTACCAAAATCTTCCCTTGATGTTCGCGGTTGCACAAAATTGTGGACTGATGTTTTATTTATCTTCACATTTAGAAAACATCCTTGCTAAAAACGAAGTGATACTAACTCCTGCATATGCATACTATCATGGCCAAATTTAGACTTGGGGAAGCCAATATAATGAGAATTTTGCTAACATTTTCTCTTTTTGACATCCAGGGTATTTTCAGAGTGATTTTTAATTTTCAATTGAGCATATGCAAAAGGACATTCCAGAGGAAGAAGTATAAAAGGAAAACATTAAGCTTAGCAGTATTTAGCAAATTTTAACTCAGGAACAACTTCCATCATAACAATTTGTTTTGCATTATATTGTAAAGAGTGGTGTTGCTATGTAAATCTGCTGACTCTTAGTACCTGTGATATTAGTAATTTCTGACAGTACCCCTACATTGACATCTAATGAACATGCCTTAAACACTGGGATGAAGCAGTTGTTAAGTATGATCAGGACTTAGGGACTGATTTTATTCAAGGTGCATTGGGAGGACTAATTTTTACAAACACACACACACACAAAAGGAGGCAGAAAAGAAAACTGACCTAATGTTGTAGGTATGTACCTAATGTTTGTCTCCAGTGCAGTGAGCAGCTTCTGACTTTTGGGAACCAAGAAGTACCTGAACTTGTTTTCATTGGCAATTTGTTACAGTGTATATAGATTGTAAATGTCACCATGGACCTTCTGAATTGTTGGAAACTTTACATAAGCATGGATAAATGGGGCACTGTTTATTTAACCTATTAAAGGGTTGTTTGTTTGCTCTCATCATTTAGGGATGAGGAGATGAAGCCATTTCTTATCCTATAGATGTGAAGCACTTTCAGTTCTGACCTGTCCAAAATGTAGCATAACATTTCTCTGTACTTACTGATGTATGTGTGTTTGTCTCACCATGTCATGACATCCTAAAGATTCAATAACTGACTGCTTTTGTATAAACCTTTTTAATGCAAATCATTTAGGGAATTTAGAGTATCTGTTTACAGTGTCTGTGAAGAACTCTAGTTTAGATGTCACAATAATATCCTGGTATCCACTACTAAAGCTTTTATGCTACATTGTAATTAAACCATGAATTTTTTCCCCTACCCTGTGAAGTGTTATGTTTCATCTAATATGTGGGTTATGAGATAAAGGGAAATTGCTTTAATTTTTTTGCCATTCATATAAATAAGCACCTCTCCAATTTAGTAGCTGCTATACTATCTTGAAAGAGCTTTTTCATGGTCTTTTATAATAGTAAATTGATGCCTGGAGGAAAAAAAAAAACCAACAAAGCCAGGGTTGTTTAGAGGGGTGAGAAGGAGGATCTTAACTGTCTTACACTGAGAAATGTTCACTTTATTTGGCAACCTGATCTGCTCAGGTAATGTAAGAAATGGAGGAGATCAAAGACAGAAAATAGTGAAAGGAAATAAAGCAGGAAACACCAGAAACTGCATCAATTGAGTAAAATATGTCTACATGCATGAGTTATCTCATAGACAGAAATTTGTGATGTGTGTACCATAGAGACTTTTTATGGTTTATGGTGCTGCCTGAAATAGGGGGAGAGGGGTGGTTTTTATGGTAGCAGAATCATCAGTATGGCTTTATGCCAGATGGTGGGATGGGTTGAGGAAAAGTGCAGGGAGCCATTTGTTTGAAAAGATGGTTTCAGTCTTTGGTCAAAGCATTTGAAGGGGTTAGTAACATGTTGGGTGTGTGAAATCATAGATTTATTCCAGCTTAGTTCAGCAAGGAGATAGACTTAGAACAGAGGACTTTATTTGTAGCAGTTTATAATTATTCTCAGAAGTCTCACTTTGCAACTTTTCTCTGGGTTCATCACTGTAAAGATGGATATTTGACACAATTTGAAATGGTCATTTCCTTGTCACCTGAAGTGTTTTGGGGATTTTGCTTTTTGAATGCTTTTTATTGTGGTGGGTTGGCCGTTGCTGGCTGCCAGACCCTCATGCAGCCGCTCTCTTACTCCTCTCCCTCAGCAGGAGATGGGAGAAGGAATAAGATGGAAAAGCTTGTGCATTGAGATAAAAACCACTGATATTGTTCACAAACAAAAAAACTAAGCCACTTTTCCCTTACCCCACTTCTTAGGCTGAACTTGACTCTTCCAATTCTGTTGCCCCTGTCTTCCCCTTTCCCCACACCAAGCAGTGCAGGAGGGTGGGAATGGGGGTTTTGGTCTGTCCATAACAATTCCTCTGTCCTGCTCCCCCTTCATGCTTTTCCCTGCTCCAGTGTTGGTCTTCTCCATGGCTGGCAGTCCTTCAAGGATAGATATGCTCCAAGGTGGGTTCATCCTGGGCTACAGTTCCTGCCAATCATCCTGCCCCACTGAAGACTCACTATGGACTGCAGATTCCTTCAGTGCATCTGCTGCAGTGTGGAGTCCTCCATGGGCCATAGGGGAAAACCTGCTGCACTGTGGTGTTCTCTACACCTACAGGGGAGCCTTCTCCAGCACCTGTGGCACCTTGTTCCCCTCCTTCTCTAATCTGGGTGTTTACAGGACTTTGTTGCATTTCTCCCTCACTGCTGCACTCTAAAATGTGTGTTCCTCAAGGCACTACCATGTGTCTGAGGCTTAGCTGTGCCCTGCTTGTTCAAGGGATGTGTCAGTTACATCCTGTTGGACTGCTACACCTACCAGGCTCAGAAATTCAGGTGCAGAACTTGCTGTTACCCACTTTTACACCTTCATTTGCTGTGATAGGTCATGAGAAGGGAAAAGGAGCATGTAACCCTTGATTATGGGAGTGAGGGGCCTGCAATAGTCAGGGGTGGTGTGGGTTATTGTGTGTGTGTGTCTCTGGATACTCCGTAAATCCCACCATGTTGATGCTGAAGGGTCCCAGAAAAGGGAAGTTCACACTTTGGAGAAATGCTGAGATGAAATTTGAGATTAATTTGCTCTGCAAGACATGCTTCATTGTCTGGAAAAGGGATGGAGGCTTGCCCTCATGGAAGGGAAGCTGAGCCTGGATTTGGAACTAAATTGACCTCCAGAGCTCTTCAATAATTTGAGTGGCTGCCTTAAAGGCACTGTCCAGGCCTAAATCTAACTCTTGTGTCCTTAGGAAGAAATGAGAGCTACAGTTCTGCAAGTTACTATGAATAGTTACAACTTGTGTAACAATTACTTAGTGCAGGTCTTCACAGTGCAAAATTTGCTGAGGTGCTCCCATTAGTTCCTGCACATTCTCACTGATCTCATTGTGTTTCTCTGTTGAACATGCCCAGGCTCTCCTTTGTGCATGGCAGAGCTCACTTCTGTGGTATTCTTCTCCCCGTCCACTGTCTTGAATCCATCCCATCCCCCATTTGTGTGGGTGTGCACACCTGCAGGCATATCTGCTGGATTTCCAGTAACATGGCAGTGCTAACCAGCCTGGGAAAGGAAGTGTATTTTGCTGAATCCAAAACTTAGCACTGTACCAGCTAGTGAGAAGAAAATGAACTCTGTCCCAGTTGAAACCAGAACAGACCTTTTCCTAAAGTCCATTCTACTGTCATATGTAGGCCTGGTGAGATTCCCCAAACAATTAATTTTATTTCTTAGTGTATTGCTAGCCACCTTTTGTCAGTCAAGCAGCCTGTGTTTGCAGTAGACAGAGATCAACAATACAGAAATAGCATGTTTTTGCAATATATTTCCAGCAGGGGACTGTGTTAGCTTCTCCTGTGTCAGAAACTACTCACTTTCCCTGAATTTGTTAATACTTCTACTTTTGTGTGCTTTATAACCAAATGGAGTTAGCTTTTTTTGTATATTTTAGAGCAGTTTTTCAAGCTCCAGTAGGTACAGTCTATGAAATACCTTTTGTCCTGTAGTACAGAGGTAGACAGTCACAGTTGAAAGTGTTCATGTAGCATTTGACCAAGCTGTGCCCATGGGATTTGTGGGGGGTTTTTAGCACTTCCCCTTGGCACACATGGCTTGTAACAGCATCTGTACATTCAGCATCACAAGCAGAATTCCAGAGGAACTGAGAAAAATCTACTGCTACAGCATCTAACACATGAATCTCCATTCTGAGACTGAATTGAGAAAACTGGCATGATGCAATGTATGCTCCATCCACTGCACTTGATTTCCTCACTGCTGGGAATTTATGGTATAGGACTATTAACAGTGCTGGGAGGGGCAAAGAGCCGTGCATTGAGGGAGCTTGGTAACTTCCCTGTGCTTGAAGATAAACGTTTGAAAATAGAGGTTCAAGAAAGTGCCCCTGCCATGCCATGACCACCAGATTTTCAACAGGATTTCTGCCAGTGCATCCAAACCTGGCTGCATGTTCTACTGTCCGTCTTGTCTCTACTTGTCAGGTCCCCACTGAGCCTTCTTTACCAGGCTAAACAGTTCCAGCTCCCTCAGCCACTCCTATGATTCATTCTCCAGACCCTTCACCAGCTCTGTTGCCCTTCTCTGGACATGTTCCAGTACCTCAATGTCTTGTAGTGGGGGTCCAGAACTGAACTCAGGATTTGAGGTGTGGCCTCATTGGTGCTGAGTACAGGGGGACAATCCCCGCCCTGCTCCTGCTGGCCACACTATTGCTGGCACAGGCCAGGATGCCATTGGCCCTCTTGGCCACCTGGGCACTGCTGGTTCATGTTCAGCTGCTGTTGGCCAGCCCCTCCTGGTCCTTTTCTTCCAGGCAGCTTTCCAGCCTCTCTGCTCTGCAGTGGTGCCTGGGGTTGCTGTGATTCAAGTGCAGGACCTGACACTTGGCCTTGTTGGACCCTACACCTTTGGCCTCGACCCATCAAACCAACCTGTCCAGATCTCTCTGCAGAGCCTTCCTGCCCTCCAGCAGATCAATATCCTGCCCAACCTGGTCTTGTCTGCAAACTTACTGAGGGTGCACTTGGTCCTCACATCCAGATTGTTGAAGATATTAAACACACCTGGCCCGGTGCTGAGCCCTGGGGAACACCACTTGTGACCATCCAGCAGCTGGATACAACTCCTTTCCCCACCATTCTCTGGGTCTGGCCATCCAGACAGTTTTTCACCCCTTGGGCAGCACACCCATCTGTGCCATGAGCAGCCAGTTTCTCCAGGAAAATGCTGCAGGAGACAGTTTCAAAGGCTTTACAGGTAAACAACTGCTAAACAGCAGGGATGTTGGACTAGATGGCCCGCTGGCAGTACTTTTAAATCCTTACCCCTCTGTGAAGTGATGGAAAGTGTCTCAGTGAGGACTTCCACCAGTGCCCCCAGTATGCTCAGGAGAGTCCCACTCAGCCCCATAGGTTTGTGTGACTGAGTGGTGTAGCAGATCTCCTTGGATTATGGGAGCTTCGTGCTGCTCCCCATCTCCCTCTTCCCATTTACGGGGCTGCTATTTTGGAATCTGTTTAGACTTTAAAACAATTTAGATAAACTGGGTTCTATTAGGAAGTGAAATGCAAGAAATGCAAGATATTTCTTCAATATTTCTTCAATGCAAGAAATAATGTAACATTTCAATGCGTTTGAATGTATTTCCCACTAGTAGGGAAGCACTTGATTGAAAGAAAAAGCATATAATTCTCTGGCTATTCTGAATGACTTCCTGCTCATTAAAGATTCTACCTTATTCAGGGAGAATCAGATCAGCATCAGATATTATCAACATCCACCATGAAATACTTAACATGAAGAGCACTGTGTTCTGTAAGTCTGTATATAAAGATCTCAGATGCATCTGTGTAAGTTGAAGGCACTTGGTGCATGGCAGGAGGAAAAGTAATTTCTACCTTAATCATTATACATGTCTGTAAGGCTGCAATCGTGTGCACAGCCTGATGTGGTATGTGCCAGGAGGATTCTTCTTGGCAGAGACTTTTGAAGGCTAGTTCAACCACCCTGTGGAAACAGCAGTCATGCTTTGAGCTGCACTCCAAACCAAAAGCGTGGAGGAAGTGGTTTGCAAGCAGGGAAAGTAGGCAACCTTGTGCAAAGGTGCACTATGGGGAGGACATGACAAAGGAAACAGGGAGCTGTGACATGGGGCTGACTTGTGGTGTAGGAAAATGCCCTTGTCTCACAATCCTGATAGGGGAAGTACTGCTGTGCTCCTCCAGCAGGGCAGCATGTCCTCTGTGCTGTGCACACTGGGAAGAACAGCGGCGTGAAAACTTGAGTGGGAAGTGGCAGACAAGTTGTTGCCTGGCATTACTGAAAATCCTGGCTATTGGTAGATGTTGGAGTGACAGGATGTTTTTGATGGGGAAGCAGGACTGAAAACACTGTGCAACCCACAGGCGCTGTCCCAGATGAGGTAGAAATCTTGGAGGGTTTTTGTTCACAGAACATGAGCTCCTTATTCTGCTCTTTTCTGCAAGTGTTCTCTTCTATGTTATGCCTCTCATGTCCATGTGCTGACAACTATGATGTTATGTGAAATACCATGTGACCTCACTGAGCAACAGTCCACATTGTGGGGAAAGAAGGGTGGGATGCAGGTCCTGAGCAGCTGGAAAAGCTTCTACCCAGAAACTTTAACCTACTGATCTTGACTGCATTGAACACTTCATTTTTTCTCAACCACATTAGAATCTGTTGTGCCCTTTTTCTGTTTTATTTCCAACTGAACCCATGGCTTTCCAGAAAGTCCTCTTCATAGCTTTGCAAACAAAGTCAGCAGACAGCCATGAAGAACTTTTTGTTAGTGTGATTCCTCACAGCTTCCCTTCAGCTTCCAGGCTTGGAAGTTGCCTCTAAGTCACAGGTCACCATTGACTGTAAATTCACTGTCTGTGTTCAGGCAAGATCTCTACAGTGGAGATCTGGATCTCTGTCTACTGGGAACCTTGTCCAGTAAGATTAAAAAGCAGATATGTAGTTTACTCTGTGCATTCATGCATTGTGCAGGCAGCTACTGTGCACATTGTAATATATTAAACTACTCAGTGATCTATTACTTGGTTCCTAGGCAGAAACCTGCTGCTGTAAGACTGCTCTGCATCTTGCCTTGACTGCATCTTGCAACACTTGGAAGTGCTCTGTGATCAGTCTTAACAAGGTAGAATATTTAATCTTGATTTAAGGAGAACAATTTAGAGTGTTTTTTGGGTCTAACCAATCTTGTTGTTTTATGGGAAATTAAAGAATCCATTCCCTTTGTCAAACATGGTTGAAGTCTGAACCTTCATCAGGAGGTTCAGAAATCATTCAGATTTGGAGGGAGTATGGAAAGCAGAGGAGTTGGCCATTTTTGCCAGATTTTGTGGCTTTTGCAGGTACCTTAGGAAAGTAATAGAAAAACTATGTACAGGCTTGTAATGAATCAAGCAATTTCTTGTCAGTCTTGAAACAACTGAAAATAACACGATGGAGCTGGGCTACATCAGACACCTCAATGAGACACTGGCACAGGTTGCCCAGAGAAGCTGGAAGTGTTCAAGGCCAGGTTTGATGGGGCTCTGAGCAACCTGGTCTAGCAGAAAGTGTCCCTGTCTATAGCAAGGGCTGGGAACTAGATGATCCCCAGGATCCCTTCTAAGCCAAGCTTCTCTCTGTGTCTGTGGGGTGCTGGGATGTGGGTGCCTGTGTGGCAGTGGCAGCTGAAGCCTGCCAGCTGCTGGAGGCTGTGCCTGTGGACAGCCGTGAGGTTATGTGGATGTTTGCAGTTCTGCTAAAACCCCCTTTCTAAAGCCAGTGACACTTTGCTTGTTTAGTTGCCAAGTTCTGTTTCAAGAACAGCTGCCCAACCATTTTGGAATGTTGTTTCTGGGCTTCTGTCCCCCTGTTCAGAGTGAAGTAATGCCATGGAAATATGAAGGAAAAAAGATATAAAAATTTGAGGCGTATTGATTGAGGGAAATCCACTGACTTAGAGAAACCATCTGCAATTTGAGCAAAACTGACTAGAGCAAAACTACACTTATAAATCCCACTCTATGAACTTGTCACAGACTTGCACCCTCTTGTGTCTTTGGTGCATTGGCCTCCTGCTCATGGCTCAGGGTCTGCCACTTCCAGCAAATTGTCTCTCCCTTTGATTGCTGGCTCTTGACTGCAGAGTCCATGCATTTTGTGCTGGCTGATGTGGTCCTGGACAAACTCTTTCATCCAGCTCAATGCCTCTGCAAGAGCTGCTCTTCAGGCAACTCTGATCATGTTTCTTTCTGAACCTGCCTCTTTTTCATCTCTCCATGAAAGCCCCTGGGCTGAACCAAACACTCACAACTGGCTGCTCAGATGCTCTCCTGGAGGGAGCAGTAATTGTACGGCGTTGTTTGTATTCTACAGTTGTTCACAGAAAAATATTTTAAATTTATCTGATTAAATGGATATGAAATCAACATGACTGTCCACATTAAGCTGAGAAGTAAATGAAAAGTTGTGTAAAACAAAAAATAAACCCCCTCCTGTGAGACAGATCTCTTCTTCACCCTGTGTTTTGTGGAAGTGATACATGTACAGGTGAAAACTGCAAAAATGGAATATTTGAGGGACTGAATCGAGCCATTTGCTGTAGCTGATACTGTTGTGCAGGTAAGTATTTCCCTCTCCTCTGCCAAATTTGGGGTATTAAAACATACGTGTAATACAATGACTGACAATCTTGTGACTTTCCCTTCCTTCCAGGCTTTGAAAATGACTCAAAGAAAATTATCTCTGAGCATTTGGCTTTGAAATAGTGATAGATGGGACAAGTTGTTACTCCGTAAGTTGTGGCTTAGGAAGCAAACTGCTTTGGATGAAAATATTTACTTTGGGTTTACATGACTAAAATGTGAAAAGCAAATGCTGTACTTCCATTACATGAGGCCCCAGGAGAATACACAACCTGTCTTCAGGGCCAGAAAAAACCACACTGGATGAGAGATAATTCTGAAATGTAAACAGTCAATATTATAGCACTTCACCGCAATATGGTAGATATTGTAAATGAGTCATACCACACTGCTCTTAACTATGGTAAAGCACTAAGCAGGATCCAGAAGTGCAACGTTGCAGTTCAGTCCTGTACTCATCAAAAAAATAAAAAAGGAAAGTTTTTTTCAAAAGCTGAGTGCTTCTGAAATCTGGTGCAATTGACAAGATTTTCAAACACAATGGACAGATAAGGTTCACAGAACATTTCAGCAAAGTCTAATTTATCTTTGTTCAGTGTATGGAGCATTGCATCGTGAGGAGATTGTGTAGTTTGGTGAATAATCCTGTAGAATGCATTTTCAATGTGGACAAATTTGTAGAAAAAGAAAACCAGGTCTAGAGAAGCTTGTCATATATATCATATTATCTTTGGAACAAGCACAATCCTAACAAAAGCCATGATGTAGGGATACAGGCTGGGGAAGTTGGAGATCTGCTAGCCCCTCTTCTTTCATTTGTACTTATCCCAGTGTCGTGTTATTTGTGTCTGAAGGAGACAATGAAATATGTGTTTTATTCTGATGCTTGGGAGCACTGAGCCGGGATGAATTCTCTAGAGCTCCTGGATAATGCTCTTGGCTACCTGGATACCTGCATCCTCTGAAGTGCAGCTCACCTACGGCTCTGGGAATGCCTGCAGTGAGGAGGTGGGGCTGTTCACCAGCCAGTGGAGGAATTTGTTTCACTACACAAGGAGCAGGATCAGTGGCACACAGAAGCAGTGGTGGGAAAAGAAGCCCATGAAGAAGATGTAAATTAAGGACAACTCATAGAGTACAGGCAGAACAAAGAAACATCTTGTGAACTCAGTATGAGTCCCCAAAGGACAGAGAACAAGCTGCTGTGTGTAATGTTTTCTGCGCTCGACATGAGGGCAGTAGGACCTGGAGGAATCACACCAGGAGCAGCACAGCAGCGTCATGTGCTGTGCTGTGCTAGTGCCTTCAAATTAGATGCACAAGGCCCTGAGAAACTCTGAACTCCAGGGAGACCCCTTCCCATACATCTTCCTCCTGCAAGCCTGGCGAAATCCCACCTGCTGTGCTGCATCGCGCTGTCCTTAGCACGCTGGGCGGAGGGAACAGCTCTCCCTGCCTCTGTCGCGGGGCGCTCCCGGTGCGTGTCCGTACCCTCGCGGGCAGGCGGCACAGCCCGCGCTCGGCCGGGCTCCCGTGAGGCGCCGCGGGCCCATCCGCGGGGGCGGGGCGCCCCCTGCTGGCAGCGCCGCGCCCCCGGGCTGTGCCCAGAGAACGGCAGTCCGGGAAAGGGAAGGGTTAAACAGCGCCGTGCCTAAAATCTCCCAAAGAACCCCTTCTCTCTGCGCCTCTTCCTGTTGCTCTGGCGTTCTCTTCATTGCTCTGTCTGCCTTCCTGTGGTCGAACCCCAGCCGGCAGACCAGCCCCAGGCGGCCGCTCACTCATTCTCCCTCGCTGGGGCTGGGAAGAGGACCAGAATGGTAAAAGTGAGAAAACTCGTGGGTTGAGATGAAGACCGGGGCAAAGCAAAATCCACACAGGCCAGCGAGGCAGAACAAGGAATTCACCCACCGCTTCCTGTGAGCAGGCAGGTGTTCAGACATCTCTGGTGAAGCAGGCTGCACACCCCTCATGGTGACCTCAGAAGACACAGACCATCTCTCCGAATGTCCCCCTGTCCTTTCCTCCTCCTTACCCCAGCTTACATGCTGAACATGACACCATATGGTGTGGGACATCCCTCTGGTCACTTGGGGTCAGCTCTTTTGGCTGTGTCCTCTCCCAACTCCTTGTGCACCCCCAAACCCTTTGCTGGTGGGGTGGATTTGGGCAGAAAAGGCCCTAACATTGTGCAGTCCTGCTCAGCAATAACACTGTGTTAACACTGTTCTCATCACAAATCTAAACATAGCGCCACTATACAAATTCCTGAACAAAATGAAATGAACAAAACTAGATTCTGGTCAAACCAAGTACAGCTTTCAGATACTTCACAGGTTTCTAGAGACTGCATCTGGCTGGATCCCACCTTCTGCATGTTCACTGTCCGTTTTCAATAGAAAATTCTTTTGTTGGTCCTCATGAATTGGCAGATCTGTGGTACTGTGTGGTAGTTTCTGTCACCATAGCTCTCATTTTCTCAAAAAAGTTGACCCATTTTTTTCCCTGCAGGTATCATCAAGGATAGCTGCAGCCCAACAAGTGATATTGAGAACTACTGGGAATTTTTATTCCTAGTTGGAACTGGGATTTGGAACCACTCTCTAGTGTTAGTAGTGAGGCACAGAAAACCTGAACCCATATCGAAAAAGAAAAGCATCCTTCCAAACTGGCTCCTGTTTCAGCTCAAGGATATTTAAGTACCTAAATCCTATTAGATCTTCTTAGAAAATTTCCCCATGGGCCAAGAGAAAGACTGAGCAAGCTGGTCAAGCTGGTCTTTTAATATTTTTTTTTTTTAACTTAGCTTTCTTGCTTCATCAAGATTTGACTCCAGGAAGATAGGCATTAAACCCATACCAAATGTGCTCCACAGTTAGGCTGGGTTCCCAGGTGCTTGCTTTATAAACAAACAAAAAAAAAGAGGTGGGCCTTTGCTGACATTTGCCATAGTTACTACATTCCAGAGCTCCTAGGCCTATATTGGGATTAGAAATTTGACTGTAGCAGGGAGGAACAAGCCTGAATTTGACTACATCATCATCTCCACCTGAGCACTGATGGTAGGATCAGCTGAAGCAGTACAGGCTTTGTTATGGACTAGGTACATTATTAAAAACATTCAGGCTAGAAGGGACCTTGAAAGGTTTTTAGTCCAGCCTCCTGCCCAGAGCAGGGACAACTCTGAGGTCTGACCTGATTGCTCAAAGCTTTGTCCAGTCAGGTCTCAAAAACCCTCAGGGATGAAAAACTCACCAGAGAAACCAGTGGGCTTGAACTGCTCATGCTGCTGAAGGAACTTTACTCAAAACAGGAGTACAGATAGGCTGGGCACATCTGTAAGGCTGCAGTGTAGCTGGTGTTGGTCCTTTCTATCTCAAACAACAGTGTGCTGCTCTCTTGGCTGCTTCGTGCTGAGCATCAGGGTATATACCCCTATACCACAGCCACGTTGTGTAGTGCAGCATAAAATACCCTGGGATGGTGCACTGCAATGCCTCTACTTCCATAATATACATTTAATTTTTAAAATGGGACAGAGCTAATTGGGAATGGGCTTTTTCCCCTTTCTTCTCAGTGGTTAGGGGAGGCAGGTTTGCAGGTCATGGCTATGGTTCTGGACCACAGACACCTCCAAAAACACAGCTCCAAGGGGCTTCAGTTGAAACAAAACCCTTTAAAAATTTTGATCCATTAATGTTTGTGTTCCATTAATATTAGCCCTGCATCTCAGAGATGTCCCCTGATGTGGGTTCAGTGTGTCCTTTCCTGTTGCAGGCAGTGTCCTGTGTGAGCCCTTCAATGAGCCAGAACATAGCTATCCCCCCAGTTTTAGTTTTTTACCTAATTGTGCTGATTTTACAATTCTGTTTCCACTTTATATTATAAAAAGATTTCTTGATTAAAATGTTGAACTACTTGTAAATATATTGAAATTGGTCAGTCACAGAGCTGTACTTTTCTTTATTCTTCTTCTGCAGTACATATTCATTATCTTCCTCCTTTCCTGTCAGAATGGGAATAAAAATTCTATTATATTACACAGGCTGGAAATACTAAAACCTCTGATGTGGATAATTTAAACTTATAATACAGTAAAATGTGGAATAATTACATATTACAAATTGAATCTCAACATTTCTATTGTATTCAGTCTGTCTTGTGTTTTACTGGACTATTCAGACTGGCATCAGGAAGAGTCTTCAACTGAAGTGTATTATGACTTGAAGACCGTGTTGCTATGAATAGTCAATTCTACCTTTATTTTGTTTGCTTCAAACTTTAATTTATTCTACATATGCATTACAGATTTCACTTTCAGTGATTTTGAAGATAATGCAGCCACTTGCAGCGAAGTTAAATGAAAAGCTAATGTTAAATTCACTGCCTTTTTTCCCTCTCTTTTTTTCTTGTTTTCTATTTTGTACTTTTTGAACGCCATGCTTATGAAATACATCACCAAAAAGTTCCAGGAGAGGTGTGTAATCACAGACTGCTCCTTCTGTGGGTGAGATGGTTATCAGATAACTAACATTGTTCAGATGTCAGACTTGCTTCTAGTTTTGGGATTAATGTCTTTTCATGGACCAACTTTGTGGTGCTCCTGTCTTAAGCAGAAAGAGATGGACCTGTGCCCATGAAGCTCACCACAGTCTTTTCTACTCTCATTTTGAGTTATTGATGCCCTTGTGCCCTTGCATCCTCCTCTGATGACTGCCATCACATTGCTCATACTAAAATAACCAAGAGAACTTCATCAACTGCAGGGCAAATGTGGGAGGAAAATTTGCAGGAATAATACCCAGATTCCAATAAAAAATTATTTAAAGGCTCATTATAAAAATGTTTGGGACAGGCTATGTGTGTTGATCATTGAGCAATCAGTCTGTGTGGAGGCAGCTAAGGACTGATAGTGTTCCAGTTCTGTCCAAAATGTAAGCTGGTGCTCATAAGCTGACTTGTACTTGCATTTCAGAGGGCTGGTTTCAGCTTCCTCTCACAGAGCCATGGGACAAGGAAACATATTAGAGAAGAGAACAAAATCTTTATGAGTAAAGGGGCACAAATAAGTTTACTCAGAAAAATGTAGAGCGGACATGTTTTCTCCGTGAAGGAGAAAGAAACCTGCAAAAGAGCACCTTCAGAGAGAAGTGGGATAGACAATTTTCCCTTACCTTTTCCTGTATGGGTTATGTACATCTAAGTTAAATCTGTATTTATGCAATTCCGCGATTCTTTAAATACTGTGTTGTTAAAAATCTTGTTGTTGAGAATATCAGGTTTCCATATAAGAAGTCTACCTGGACTGACTGGAGAAAGTTAACTAGAGCAGTGCAAGAATTCCTTCAAGGACTTCCAGGGATACTGAGCAAGTTCACAGATGATAAAAAACTGAGAGGAACTGTTGACTTCCTTGAAAGCAGGGAGGCCCTGAAGAGAGACCTCAATAAATTAGAAGATTGGGCAATCACCAACTGTATGAAGTTCAACAAGGGAAAGTGCTGGATTGTGCACTTGGGATGAGGCAACCCTGCATGTACAGACTGGGGAATGAGAGGCTGCAGAGCAGTGTTGTGGAAAGGGACCTGGGGATCCCTGGTCGATGGCAAGAACATGAGCCAGCAGTGCCCTGGCAGCCAGGAGGGCCAACCCTGTCCTGGGAGCATCAGGCACAGCATGGCCAGCTGGGCAAGGGAGGGGATTGTCCTGCTCTGCTCTGAGCTGGGGCAGCCTCACCTCGAGTGCTGGGGGCAGTTTTGGGTGCCACAATGTAAAAAAGACATAAAGCTATTGGAGAGTGTCCAAAGGAGACCACAAAGATGGTGAAGGGCCTTGAGGGGAAGCCATATGGGCTGAGGTCACTTGGTCTGTTCAGCCTGGAGGAGGCTGAGGGGAGATCTCGTTGCAGTTACAGGTTCCTTGTGAGGGGAATTGCAGACACTGATCTCTTCTCTGTGGTGACCAGTGACAGGGTCCTAGGGAATGGCCTGACATTGTGTCAGGGGAGGTTCAGACTGGATATCAGGAAAAGCTTCTTCACCCAGAGGGTGGCTGGGTGCTGGAAAGGCTGACCCAGGGAACTGGTCACAGCACCAAGCCTGACAGAATTCAAGAAGTGTTTGGACAACGCTTTCAGGCACAGGGTGTGACTCAGAGATGTGCTGTGCAGAGCTGGGAACTGGACTTAATGATCCTGATGTGTCCCTTCCAACTCAGCATATTCTGTCAGAAGCTTGGACAAATGATAATGAAGAATAAAAATACAAAAGGTATAAAGCCAGAGATAGGAAAGGATTTTTTATAAAAAAAAATTATATTAAAATGAAGACAGTATCTGTGTGAAAGGGGTAATGGGATAAAGGGAAACGCAAGAAGGGGAAAATTACCGACCTACAACTCTTCAGCCTGGAGATTCTTGCAAGTGAGGAACTCATCTTTGCTCAACAGATTTTAATTTCCGACTGAAGAGAAAGGTTTCTGACATACAATTTAGGGTATACAAGGAACACCAAAATGAGCTGCACAGGCATGCTTTCATTTTCAGAAAAATATCCCTGCCCATAGCAGTAGGATTGGAACTAAATGATCTTTGTGTCCTTTCCAATGTCCCTTCCAACCCAGGCTGTTCTATGATCACAGCATTATGAGCTTACAAGACCCAACGTGCCCCTCATTTTATTTTTTTCTCCTCCTAATTCCTTTCTCTTTGTGAAACAAGTGCAAAACACACACAAAAGTGTATGCATGTCCTTCAACACCCTCTTCTGAGATCTGGGTTATCTCACGTGTTACAACATTCACTTCTCTGCATTTCCCCATTTATTTTAATTTACTCATGTTGAAGTAGCAGGTTCATGCTGAGTGCAGGGAAGATGGTGTGTGGTATTGTTTCTTCTGGCATAGGGCACCTCTAACTCAGACTCTGTATGAGGCTTTACTGAAAGAACTGTTGTGCACAGAAAAGGATATTGTTTTTCATACAAATCTCTTTGCCAAAAAAGTGCTGTTTCATTGTGGCTGCTCAGAGTTTCACATCCTGATTGAATCACATGAATAGTTTTGGCCAAAAGAGGGGAAAATACATGACATTTTGCAATGCTTGAATCAAATGACCCATAAAAAACCATCACAGTGCTTCAGGACGGGTTTGCAGAGAAGTGCAGGTCTGTGCAGGGAGAATGCAGTGCTGCTTTTCTCCCTTACTGAGTGGTAAACCCGGGAGGGTTCTGCTGGCCAGTGGGGTTCAAACCTTCCTTGTCCTGATGCCAGTGGGTCTGTAAAGCAGGGATAGAAATCCCTTGATCCTTTGCCTTGGTTGGGTAAATAGAACACTGAAATGCTTCCTATTTGATATAAGTTTATTTACGTGCCAGTACAAAGATATTCAGGGACTTGATTCCTTCATGGTAAAGAAAATGTGTTTTAAGGTGCCTTTGTTACTTTGCCAGTGTTTCAGCAGTCAAACTCCGGCCTCTAAAAACTGGGTTTTTTAAAATGTCATGGCAGTTAAGATAACAATATTAACAGTACCTTTAGTGATACATATGGAGCTCTTTTATTAGGCATCTTAGCTTTTAGCATAAACTTGTTATTTTTTTCCTCAATGAGCAAGGCTAAAAAGTATGTTTTTATGGAAGGTTCCAAAGGTAGAATTATCTTCCTGATTGCAGGAAAAAAAAAGAAAAATCTTGTAAGATCCTAAATAATGATTTTTCTGCACTTTTTTTTTGGTGTCTATCTCAAATGAATCAGTCACCTAATCTTCTAATCAAGATAATTCCCTTGTTGTAAGTCAAAGGTGGAGACCAGACTCTTCATTTAAGGAAAATGAGAAGGAAGTCCCAGTTAAGGGTCTAAATCACCCATATCTATTCCAATAGCACCCTACAAGTGTCTCAAACTTGTGAATAAGTGTCGCATGTTGGAAGAGAAAAACTGTTCCAGTGATACCTGATATTAATCACACCCCTAAGTGTGTGCTGTACACGCCACTCCTGTATGTAATATGCAGGCTGCTGCCATCATCATTTAAAGGAGGAGGAAGAAATAATGTTGAGGAGTTGTAGATGACAGAGTGTAATTGTTTTTCAGCCTTTGTGAAAGTGCTTGCCAACTTGATAATACTTGTCCTGGGCATCTTCATTATATTTATGTATACAGCAGGCGAGTGCTTTCACTCTGTGAAAAAAATGTAATTCTATTGACTTTGCCAAAATTGAATTAGTACCATATATAACTTGATTTCAAGCTTGTAGGGGCTTTCACAGATATTGAAATTTTTTTCTTTTTTTTTTATCCCCAGAAATGTCTATGCTGCTGGCCCAGGGAATGCCGAATGAAGATAGGGTATGTGAACTAGCTGTGTGCTGAGGCACAACCAGGCTGTTTTGAGTATTTTGTCCTCTAAGCTTGGGTGGTGATTCAATACAACTCACTCCCTTCAGCCATGGAAAAAGGATGATGGATGGATTATGACTTTATCCCACTTGAGGGAGGGTGTGAGAAAAATGATTTGTGCCCTTTTGGACAGTCCTGAGCTGCTCAAGCAGCTGGATCCTGCCCTGACGGTGCAGTTCAGCTGCAATTAAAACATCTAAATGTGGGCACCTTTGTGTGTGTGCTAGGTGTCTAAGCTTTCCTGACAGCAAGTCACTATAGTCTGTGGAGCCTAGAGAGGCAATAATCTGATGTGTGCTTTAGGATGTGAGCTGAGCCTTGCTCTGGGATCTCATTACTCTGCTGAAGAGTGGAACTCGTTCCAGTTACCTAAATAAAATATAAGCATGTCTTGACAAATATGGTGTGCTAGGGAGGTAAGACATCTTCAGCCTCATGCAGATGTCTTACAGGACCTGTGGGAAATCTCTGCTTTGCTGGAGAGGAAAAAAAAAAACCCAGAAAAAAAAACCCACTCAGAAAACCCAGCTCATCTCAATGACAGTAGTCACACTGACTGCCATCTGCATAGGTCCTGAAATATTCCTGACACCAATAGAACCTACTGAAAAGATTCTGGTCTCCCTCTTTCATTCATAAAAGTACTTTGTCTATAAGGTACTGGTCACCATTTAAAGGGATCCTATTTCAGTGTGTTCTCTGGGATTTGTGAGGGAATTGTGTTAGTGATTTTGGCCCTGTGGTAAGATATAACTTCTTTATAGACCTTTAGTACTCATAAATGCAGAGAATTTTTATATTTTTATATTTTTATATTTTTATTTATGAATATTTAAAGCCAGATGGGTACTTGTTTTAGCAAAGGCTTTTGAGAATTCCTAGATGGGACAATGAGGAAAGAGGTTGTAAACTTGTTTATAATTAATCTTCTCTTGGTCTTAGAAATACTGGGGGTTGTGAGGTGTGGGGCTGTGGAAAGGCTGAGTGTTGTGATGTTTGCTTGTGGCTCAACAGTGGCTGAAGTCTTTCTTCCTGTTATACAACTTAAACCAATGAAAACAATATTTGGCTCCTCTACACTGTAATTTTTGCTGCATTGTATGGTGACTAAGGTCCACAGGCAACATTTACCACTGCCTTCCCTCTGTGCCTGAGGCTTCCACTCATTAGTAACAGCCTCCCTCTGCTCCATGGGTAGTAACAATTGCTTTACAATGACTGGAGGAATGGAGGTCACTATGGGATGGGCGCAAGGTAAGATGTTGCAAATGTTCTGAGTTCCAGCATTTCTAGAGAGGGTTTCCTGTCCCTCCGGTAGGAGTCTAAAGAATTTACTTCACCTGCATTGACTGATTTCAACTTTGTCCTTCCTGACAGAGGTTTTAGTTTCTAAAGTCATTTTCCTTTTCAAAGGAAGATGCCTATAACATGTTGTTTGCTATCTTGTATGAAGAACTCCTATGAAAAATGAAAAATATGTCATTTTGGTTAAAATACTTTGTCGAGGAATTAAAAAAAAAAAACCCTGGGACTTGTTTTGGGGCTTATCATAAATCCATAATCAATATTAATTTAATAGGGGGAGGCTTTAGCAATCATTCCAATGATATACTTTCATCAAACGTATTTTGATGTTGAAATAATCAAATTATCCAGAGAAATTTAGAGCAGTATCAGCTAAAAGTCAAACTAACATGGGACCATTGGCAGCATGATATCCTCTCATTATAAACTGGCCATTAGTGCCTGGTTAAATGATATATAGAGACTTAGAACATTTATCCAAATAAATTGTTGTTTTTAAAGTCAATTAAATGATATCTGGAAAAGAAAACAATGTGATTGCTGTTAAAACACTGGCTTGTATTCATGAGATAATGGCCATGCAGTTATTCACACTGCCTGCCTGCCTGCCTGCCTGGTGAATATCAGGGATTTTTTGTTTTATATATTTAGAAAATTCATATGCCTTAAAGATGTGATGAGACACCAACATAGAAACTCTTGTTGTGGGTCCAAAGGCACAAATGTTTATTATCACTAGAAATCAGAGAGGGTTTTCAATTTCTTATGTTCCTAAACTAGATGTTGCCCAGTATTTGCACAGAATGCCTATCTGTAGAGTCACATCACAGCTGGATGATGTAATTTGTTATGCTGATGAATGAGCCCAAGCAGACCTCTTCAAGATTGTAAGCTTGGAATCAGCAGTAATAAGGAAAGAAAGAGCATGTGTTTAATTTCCCTGGTATAGAGAGAATCCATAAAAGGAGGGCCTTTTCTAAAAACAGGTTTGAAATAAAGATGAGGAGTTACCTGGTTGTCCTTGTTTCCCTAAAGGCAGGGGCCAGCTCAGACCCAGCCATTCTGAAACTGGTTCTGCAGCTGGTACCTACCACAGAGGCTTTTATGACAATGGGACCCATTTGAGGTCTAAGAAGAGGGATGATTCACCTGACCAAGGGGGAAAATGCCAAGATGACCAACCTGGTATGAAGAATTTTATGAAGGAATAACAGGAGTGAGAATGATGACCACATTCAAGTGAGGTGGTTGGTGGTTGGCAAGTAAAAGGTGCAGGCTGCTATCGTCAAGACAGACTCTGCAAACAACAAATGAGGACTTGAAAGGACCTCTGAGTGTATACACATAAATGAAGAAATACCTACAGGACAGCATGGTGGGCAAAGCTCTTAACTTTTCTGGGCTGTCTGTGCACTTGTGTGCCTCTCTGAAGTGCCTCTCTGTACAGCCATGGGTGCAGCTCAGGAGCAAAGCAAACTGAAGGGTTTAGAGGTCTGTGTGCACTTGCACAGAGACATGGTGGGGTAACTCATGCTCCTGGAGTGCTGCAGTGGAGGGATACAGGCTCTGCAGAGGGGCAGGAGAGAGACTCAGCATTTGTGAGAGAGGACAGCAGGGCTGCATAGAGCTCTGCCTAGGAAAGGATGATGAGCCTGCCTAGCACTTAGAGGATCAGGGTTAGTGGATGGTGTTGCAGTGGGTTTCTGTTGCATACTGCCTGATCAGGAAGAAGTAGAGGTAGCAGCTTTTTCAGAAAACTGCAAAAAGTGGACTTCAGGATTCTTAGAAGAGGGAACAAGTCAAAAAGCCAGACAATAAGCCCAGATTTCAGAAGGGCAGAATTTGGCTTCTTCAGGGATATGCTTAGAATAATCCTATGGGAGATGACCCTGGAGATAAAAGGAGTTCAGGAGATATTGGAGGATTGATTGCCTCCTTCTAGTTCAAGAATAGTCTCTTCCACTGCTACTGAGTGCATACTTTTTAATAGTAAGATCCTCCTTCAGAAAGGTGGGGACCCAGAGGAAAGTTTGGAGCAAGAAAGACTTTCCTTTGGTAAAAAAAAAAAAACAAACAGATTGGAGAATTCTTAAGCAAACCAGAACTGCATAAATCCATGGGGCCTGATAGGATGCATCCATGACTGCTGGGGAAGCTGCCAGATGTTATTGAGAGACCACTGTCTATTATCTTTGAATTATAATAGTGACTGGGAGGATGACTGGAGGAAAGCAAGTGTCCCTCCTATCTTCAAGAAGGGCAAGGAGGAGAGCCCAGGAAATGATAAATTTAAACCATAAGTTTAAAATGCCTTAAAACAAAGGAAAAAGTCACTTGATATTTGTCACTGCGGCACTGGGGTTTGTAAGACATGTTCCAAGCCTTACAAAAGGAGGGATTGTTCTGGGCTTTACATGATTTCAGGCTGCAGCATCTTGCCATGACAAGGTCTTCTCTGAGTAAGGGCAGGCTTGTCACATAATGCTTCCAGAGAACTTCAGCATGGTAAGGGACATGTTCACGGTTTTTGCCCAATGTCAAGAAACAGTGAAGGAAGCTAGAAAGACATTGAAGTTTTAGTACTCTAATTTAATACTCTGAATGTCAAGTTATAATGGGTGATTCTAAGTTCCTTTCCTTAAATATACCAACATTACCAAGACAGGCAGGCTGAAAAAAAAACCCTGTAGCACTTCTTTTAACAGCCTATTTTCCAGGTATGCTCCAGGAAAGGAAGAGACAGAGAGTGAAGGAGGCAGTGGTCCCTCTTTACCAGCCCCAGTTGCTTGCTGAGCTTTTCTACTGAATGGCTCAATACGGTACAGATGATGAAGTAGTTTCTAAGAAAAAAATTATCTATTGTGCACTAATGTAGTTTTCAAGGAAAATCCCTTCTGAATCATCACAAATGTTCTGTAATAGTTATTAGAGGACCTATTTTGCATCCATAAATAGTTTCTTTTATACTTAACTTCAAACCAAGTGTCTTTCCAGCTTGAATTAAAGTGTTGCTTTGTTAGACCATTTGTTGTTGCAGTAGCTGGTTGATTACAGATGTACATCTTTTTTTTTTTCTGGTCTTTTTAGAGGGCAAATCACTATGGTAACCACATTACAGAAAATTGCTTGTTCTCCTTAAAATACCCTTCAGAAAAAGGTCATTTGTTATTAACATTTTCTGACTAAATCCAAAATGTTAACAACATCAATAATATTATCACTGTTTCTATACTTACATGGGTTTTTTTCTTTACCATGCATGTATCAGTTAACTATCAAAACAGGACAAAATATTGAGACTCCAACACAATCGTGAAGCTGTAGACTTTTAGGTATGTTTGAAATATCAAGATTCACTCATGTTGCTGTGTTTCAGCTGTTGGTGTGCATGGCTTTGTTCAATTGTTTGCAGTTCTCTGATTCTGAGAAAAATCTAGGCTGAAGTTACTCTTTCAACCACTGTGTGCCATGATGGAAAGGAAGGGCAGGCAGGCACATGACTATTATGGGCAGCTGTCTGTTGTTGATTTATAAAATAGCTGTTCTGGATAGTCGCTCAAAAGCCTGGAAATGGCTGGTTAAAGGTTTCTGCTCTCAGGGTAAAATGTGTCCAAGGGGTGTTAGATGGGAAAAATCAGGTCTGATTGTAAAAGAGGGTCCTAGCCTGTGAAGTGAGAACATACAAAGTTGTTCTCTTCCTGGCAAATGCCACTTGTGTTCTGCCTGATTGGACATGTTGTTTCTTTGCCATTTTACATTATCTACATTGCCTGCTAAGGATCTTCACATTTGTACAGTTTTTTTGGTTTGCAGATAGCTATTTGCAGCTTTTATCTACGCTCAGTAAACATCAACAAAAAAAAAATCCCCTTTCTTGGAGTTCCATCATTTTGGAATTGACAAACAAGTTAAAAAGGCTGCCAAAAGAAAGCAGGAGTTGGAGGAAGTTAATTCACATTGATGTGTGCATGCCACTGATAGCAAGTTATGCCTATGACATTCTGACATTGCCTCTCAAAAAAGAGAAAGAGTGGAGTGGAGTGAAAGACTAAGAGGATGTTCATTTAATTGGAAAGCCTACTGAGATCTGAGACAGCTGAGGCAAAGGATGCACCCTTTTTCTGCACAATGGCATTGGCTGAAGGTTGTATATAAGGTGGCCTTATTAAAGTGACAAGGCAATTTAATTCTTTTGTGCACAATGATTCTACTTCATTGATTTACAATGGGAAGGATATAATTTTGCTAGTGTTGGCAAAAAGCTCAAATGTCAGGCTTTTCAAATTGCCATACTTGCCTTGTTCAGGATGAATAATGAATAAGTCACCTTTTGTCTACAGTTAAATATTCTTGAATAAATACAAAGAACATAAAAGACATAAATGATTGCCTGATTTATATTTAAAATAAAGATCAACATTGTGATAAATGGTTGAAAATGCTTAGTGTGAAGTAATATGACTATGCTGATAATTACATTATCAATTAAGGGGCAGCCCAGGTGTAGAGTGTTATAGAATGGATGCCAGAGAGAAACCCCCAGTGTGGAATATGCCAAACTTGTCTATCTGGAAAATGTGGGCGAGGGAGTGAAGAGACCCTTAGCTGTGCGGGGGATTATATGTTTTAAATTGGACCATTTCATGTACTGAAACATCCATTCTCTCAGGAGTCTGTGGCTGTTGCTTCTTGCTTTGTCATTAGCAGGATGCACTGGTCTCTTTTCTGGAAACAGATATTGCTTCATTTATTCCTGATGGTTTGAGTGGTCAGAGAAGGCTACTCATCATTTCTCAGGATCTGTCATTAGTCAGAGAGGAACAGATCTTAAAAACCTGCTGAGTCAAAGGTTTATAGCTGGCAAAGTTGTCAACACCTCAGTAAAATCTGGAATAAGTTTGAAGAAAAAGAGATGCAAAAATATACTGTATACTCTTCATTATGTGATTCCTAGACCATGAGCAGCAGGGCTTGCTTCCATCTGCACAAACGTACAGGTTCCAGTTTATCTAAAGTAATTGTGTTAACACTACGCCTGCTCCAGATCTGTTGTTCTTTTTCTTTTAGAAAGATTTCTTTGTCTTTATTTAATTTCTCTATGTCTTAAGGTGATCAGAAAGATGGTGCTGGCTACAAGAGTGTGGTAAGATTCCTCAGCCTCATGCAGGGACAGCATGTGCTCTTCTCCTATTTCTTCTGTGGCAACTTTGATTGTACCATGACCACCCAGGCTCTCCTGATCTCATATTTTCATTCTTCCACACTTTTCTTTGTTTAGTGGGTACAAATATTCTCCTTTTTATCCCTTGTCCCAAATCCCTAATCTTCAGAGCTACCCTTGCTTTCCATGTATATATGCTCCTATTTCTTTTGTCCTATCACATTTCTGACTTTCATGGGATATGTTACAATGCAAAGTGGGAAAGAGCTGTTTCACCCTCTTTCCTGCCCTTTTGCTCTAAAAACCCAACAAAAACCAGTAGCTCAAAGTAGAGTGCTCCTACCATACCCACTATCAGTTTGTGGTAATTGGCAGTGGGGCTGTGGCTGAGCCTCATCCCCAGTGGGCACAGCTGTGAGCAGCACTGACAGCAATGAGCCATGGAGTGCCCAGGGGCACTGACCAACCACCAAAGGGAACAGAGGGCACACAGGTGCAGTGCATGAGCATGACAGGTACAAAAGGTTGGGCTAAAGAGCAAAAAGGGCAGACTCTTGCAGCCTTCTGAAGTGGGATGGTGTTACTCTGTATGGGCATGGAGCTTTCTGATGTGGTAGGGTGTTTGTCTGGGCTGTTACTCTGCATGGGCATGGGCATGGGCATGGGCATGAAGCTTTCTGATGTGGTAGGGTGTTTGTTTGGGTAAATGCTTAAAGGTGTCTGCTATTGTATGGTGGCATCTGTGCATTGTGGCTGTCTCAATGTGACATGTGCTGCAACAAGTGTGCATCTTGTTTATCTCCATGTGGGGTGACAGCAATGGCCAGTACTAGTCCAGGAGCCAAAGGTGCCTTCTTCTTCTCTGTCCTGGAGTTTTAAACTAGATGTTGAAGAGGAACTGGTTTTCCCCTTGCTGTTAAGTGTTCCTGTGAGTGTCCTTCAGCCTCTCTATCACAGGTTTCTCATTACATGACTGTTTTCTGATGGAGTTTGTGTTTTGGCAGGTGCTGTGTAAAAGCTTAAGGTGTTCCCTGTTTTCCTAGTGTTTCCTGCTTTTTCTAGAATATTGTTGGCTGGTGATTCCTGTAGTGCCTGTTTCTGGTGTGGCTTTTACCTCCTAGGGCTGAATAGTTTTAAAGTTATGTTAAATAACTCTTTTCTAGTAGGTCACAGTTAGAAAAGAAAATCTAATTTCTTGTGATATAATCTGAAACAATATATTGATAGGGGTTTATCATTCTGAAGTTGCCAGGTGTGTTTCTTTCTTTGTATTCACTCATCTACCATTGAATAGGATGAAGTTATATTACAAAGAAAGAAGCACGTGACCAGAACATGAACATTGCATGCTACTTTTAGAAATTCTGAATGATTTTAAGCTATCTATGGCTTAAAAATCTTTATTGGGCAAAAAATGCACCCAGTGCATGCTTCCATTTAGCCATGCTGTATGGAATATCATAGCCTTAGCTGTGCCTCTTTGTTCAAAGTTGCTGCTACAGATTTAAATGACTGAGAATCTGCCGTACTTCTATGGCAAGCAAACTGCTTTATGATTTCTTTAGGTCCTGTGATAACAGTACAGTTACGGGGTCTTTACTTGCAAAAGGATTCTTGTATGAGTGAGTATGGCAAGCTACAAGGGGCAATGAAGGTAGATTGGAAAGCACTGTGTAATAACATTCCTCTTGGACTCTGGGCAGAGTCAATCAGTGCTTTATCTACAAGAGTTGTGACATCATTCTCCCAATAAGTCTCCATGGGCCAGCTTCTGCTCAAACCTTGCTTCCTCTGGTTGTGTTCTAGGTCCATCTGAGATCCTATGTTCGGAGATTTTGATAAATCTTTTTCACTGCTATTTTTGGGTAACTCCAGCTTCACAATAGGTCTCCTCTGAGACAAAGGAGTGAGGTGGTTTTTCTATATAATAGAACATCAGACTCTTCATAGAAATCTAGTAAGAGACTGAAATAACATGTCTATGTTCACACATCCATTCGTTATGATTAATAAGAACCCCTATGGGATTGCTCTTCACTTTTTTTTTTTTTTTTTTGCCACTTGCTATCATGAAAATCAAATGTGAACTATCATCCAGGACTTAACTGATAGTGTAACCAGAGTAATACATGTTGTTTGAACACTGCTCCTCTGCAGAGGGAGAATGGGCAGATGAGACATTCTAGTGAGGACCAAATGGGCACTAAATTTCCATTTTCACCCAAAAGGAGACTTATAGAGGGAAATAATTTCTAAATCAAGATCCATTAAGCAAGAGAATCTAGTATACAATGACAATTTCACAGAATCATATACTGGCTTATGTTGAAAGGGATCTCAAAAGATCACCTGTACCAACCTTTGGTCTAATGAAAAGGCTGATAGGAAAAATAACATAATTAGATTCTTTAGAATTAGAATTCTTTAACTCCAAATACTTGGCATGCATCCAGAAAGTTTTGAAAGAATGGACTATTTAAAAGATTCCCTTACCTAGCAATACATTTCAGGACTTCTTTGCTAGGTTTGTTTTTACAAGAATAGATACAGAAGGATCTCTTTTAGTACTGGGGACTATTAGTCCTAAGAGCCCAAACCTGAGCAAAGGAGTTTTGCCAATTGCATCAGTTTCTGCCATCCTCACCTCTCCCAGCTCCATTCATTCACCATAAGAAATGTCCTCTAAGGTGTTTAAAAAAAAAAAAATCCAAACATTTGGTAAGGTGGTTTATATTTCAAAAAGAAAGACTGAGGAAACTGGGAATATAAAGATGCATACTGGTTTTTATTCACTTAAGTGATTCAAGCATCTCTTTTTGTTTTGACATTAAACCAAGTCTCCTGAGTAGAAACTGAATGTTATACTTGTAAGATGCCATTTTTAGGAAGGTTTTTTAAAGAACTGATCAGGTAAGTGGCTCTCCAAATCTTTTTTGTGAGCATTGTGTGAGAAACCACTGCAGTAACAAACAGAAAGTAGACTGCATTTTCTCCATCCTTCCTTAAGAAAAATTCTGACAACTGTGTGAACTCCTGGACTTATGTGAACTGCATTTTTTCAGGTTATTCAATTACTCTGATCTGTCAGCATAGTTTAGGTGTAATTTGTAGTCTGGGAAGAGATCAGTGATTGCTGTTCAGAAACTGTCTTTTCTGTATACAAAGATTTCTTTATAACTGAAAAACTCAGGTTAAAAATAAAAATTAATTCTGTTCAAAATAGGAAGTCAATGTATCTTTTTTTCCCCAGATGGAAGTGGGTTGTTTTCTTTGTGCTTTAAGGATCTGCTGAAGTAAAGCAGTGTGTGCTACATTGATGTTTCCCAGCAACTGAGCTGGGTCTCTTCCTTCGTGCACGATGAAACACCATGCACTTGTGGCCTAAATCTTTTAGTTCCTCATCTTCAACTTTTACTGGAGTATTTTTAAGGTCAATGTGATGCTTTGTCTCTTCTACCTGTCCCTGTGGCTGACTTGTGAGAAATATTTAACCTTTTTTTTCTAAAGCAGGAGAGGTAATGTGTGTATATGTCAGGATAGGAGGTCCCCAGAAGAAGCTCCTGCAATGCCATTGCAGAAGGCAGTTTTGGCAGTTGTGAATCAGTTCTGTGAGGAGATTGTAAGCAAATAAGTGCCCTCCCAGCCACTCTTTGCTAGCCTATCTTGTCCCCTCATAGTCTTGTGTGCTTCATTTCTGGCCCTCTCAGGGGCATGGGCAGGAGCACAGGGAGAAGCTGAAGAAGTGTTATGGGTCTTTGCAGGGACTTGAATTTCAGCACTTGGGTTTCTTCTGAAACTGTGGGAAAGGAGGAATTGATGGGAAAGGTGAGTTCCAGGTGCTTCAACTCATTTTCTGTGAGAAAGAGAATGTCTGTGACTGTCAGCCCCTTCTTGTGTGAACACCAGGTGACATGAAGATGTAGTCTGGGTGAGAGACAACTTAACTCCCTACAGGCTTTGTGCATCATCAGGACTAGCAATGAGGGATTGTGCTCTCAGGTCACTGGAGGAGCACAGCTCAAGTTCTGGCTTCAACCTCTTAACTGAGAATTTTGCACATGGAGAAAAGTGGTTTTAAAGCTCTGTTTGAAGATTGCCTTTGGCTGATGTGGTGCAAATGCTAATACACATGTTGGCTTCCTGTAAGACCAACACTTGTTCTGATTTGATTTGCTTTTAGGAAGCCCACGCAATCAACAAAGGCTTATCTTGCCAGCGAGTAAAGACCAATGGGAGCAGATATGCAATAAGCAGGAAGAAAAATAATGAGCAGCTCCTCCTTCTTTGCCCAAGAGTCATCTGTAAATTCCAGTCTAGGCACAGTTTTCCATGTTTTCTGAGCCTGGTTGTTAGAGTAGACTGTCAATAGCATAGCCTAAAAGACTATTAGTTTAGCAATGAATCCTTTTTCCTCCTTTTCAGTACTTGCTTTGCCTTCTGCCTTTTTTTGGATTTAAATGTTTGTGATTTTCACCTCTTTATCCATCATGGCATACCATTGACTGAATAATACACTTTTATTAAGCTGCCCTCTTTCTGTGAAATAAATGCCAGCAATAATCAGTCAATCATTCAATTCATATGAATGTGGAATTTAGATGTGGCTGTTTGAATTGGGTTTATAATATACCATTTCTTGGTACAGCATGTTCTTTGATAGTATTCTTTTAAATGACTGTTTCCAACTGCACTGGAAAGCACCTATGAAAGAAATTGTTTGTGATGCTATACTTAGTTTAAAACGTCCTTTTTTCTTCAGCATTTCTGTCTGTATTTCATTTCTATGCAAATTATATCTTTGTGAGTTAGTAAAATTTTACAAACCAGTTGAAATGCAGCTATGGAATGAATTATCAGAGAAAATTTGGAAAATACGCCCATGAAAGGAAAATTGAGGAAAACATTTAAATCTAATTGTGTATTATTCAAAGAGAATTCCAGAGCAACTCTTGGGCAAATATTACATAAATGTATACCTACATTAAATGATTAATTTACCACAGGTAATATACTTGAAGGTTCAGGGACTATTTTCACGTTAGCCTGTGCACATAGCACTCAGCTATGCTCAGCTGAAATACAGCCTAGGTACACAAATGTACTTCACTTGCTCATGGGGAATTGCAGAGAAGGAGCTGTAAGTGTAATGCTGTCAGCAGCTACAGAGCAGTGGCACTGCTCCCCAAGATCCCAGTGCTTTGTCTCCATTACAGCAACAGTGACTGAGTTTAGCCTTGAAGGAAGTCAACCCTTGATGACCAAGAATCATTTAATCTCCTCCCAAATATAAAGTATTCAGCCCCTCTAAATTCATTAGCAGCTGGCAGATCAATACTCGATACTCTGAATAACTACCAGAGTGAGCAATTGATCTCCAAAACGGGAGACTTGATAGCTGTGTCTTTGTCAGCCAAGAATAGTTTCCATGATTTGTGCCTCCATGAGATATATGCTTCCCCTCATGAGACAGACTGGCTTTGTGAGTGGTTTTGCCCCTCACTTTACCATTTGCCTAGGAAGACTGTGGGCTGATGTGCAGAGGCAAAAGTGCTAAGGGCCTTCAGAGCCTTTCAGAGCTACCAGACGAGAAAGCAACTGAAGTCCAATCCAAAGGTTGTGTTGGTGTCTCCAGAATCCAGGAGATACCATAGCAAAGCTCAACAAGAACCTCTTTTTTTTAGTATGTATTTTAAAAATGGCTAATTCTACTCATGCCTCCCTATTCACAAGTCCTGAGCTGCATGTCCAGAGGGCCTGGCTAGAGTAGGAGGATGATGGGTGCCAGTTATCTTCCACTCCTTGGATCTCCTGGGCTTTTCAGCATGTGGTCAAGGTCAAGCTGAGGTCACCAAGATGTGCCTTTAAGGAACCGACTGCAACTGTGGTCTTTTGAGACATCTTGACCTGTTTATTATTCCCTTTTAGCTTGTTATATTTGCCTCAACATTCCAGCCCTGCCCATTACCTTTCTGTCATCTCCTCATAATGCACACTGCCCTCTGTTTAAGTCTAGCTGCCTCCTCTGCTTGGGTGCTCTGTGAAGGTGTGTGTCTGGATGCTGGGAACTTGCTTATCTGGGTACTGTTGACACCTGCCACTGTTACAGCTCTGCTTCTGGTTTTTCTTTCTTTTCCTTCCTTTCCTTCCACATTCAGATATGCCCATTCAGTCTCCATTCCTACCAAGCTTAATACTTTTTTACAACTTTTTTTTTTTTTTTTTTTTTTTTTTTTCCCCCACGGATGAGTTTAATCCGTTTGAGTTTCTGCAACCAGCAGAATGTCTCCTCATTTCTTACAGACTGTTGGTCTGCAGCCTGTTTCTTCTGTGGTGCAAATACACCCAAAATCCTGAATTTTCTGGGTTACCCATGTAGCTAAGGACCAGATTAAGTAGAGCACCTGGGGACAAACTGAAGTGCAGAAAGATTTAAGGCAATGAAGGATATATTGCACCCCCAGCTCCCTCCTTCTAGTAGCCCACTCAGCCTGGAGGTGTATATGGTGTTTCCAGCTTGAGTTCCAAGCTTCTCTGATGGCTCTAGTTTGAGCAGGTGTCTGCTTAGATGATGCCTAATATGGCTGAAGGTCTATCAGCACCTGCACCTGCCTCTGAAGAACTTGGTTTTCCGGGAACCGTGCCACACACGCCTCAGACAACTCAGTCACTGGTGAAAATCCACAGGAATTCTACCTCGAGGAGCTGGATTGGAGCTGCTAAGGTCACTGCCTGGGGGCTCCCAGCTCAGCCCATGGCTCCAAAAGGAGCTGTGGTGCTGAACAAGCCATTCTGGTTGACACTTCAGGGGCCAGGTACCTTACACTGGGCCTTCCAATGAGGCAGAAATGATGTACAAAGCTTCCACTAAAAACATGTGCCACAGCTCTGCAGTGAAATCCACCCATTTATGAATTGTCATTGACTATAGCAACACTTATCCTGAACAAAGACAGCATAAAGCTTACACATTCCTCTTATTTAAATAGTCACAATAGACAGTAGTCCTCACCAGCAGTAGCTCTAGCATGGTAATTTTTTTTTTTTTTTTTTTTTTTTAATGAATGGCAAAGGAAATTTAATCTTTAATTTGAGTTTCCATCAAGGATAACTTACGTTGTAAGCTAGCAGTGAGGTTTCAATGTCTGCCAGTATCTGAAGGGAGGGTGTCAGAGGATGGAGCCAGGCTCTGCTCAAGGGTGCCAAGCAATGGGACAAGAGGCAATGAGCAGAAACTGAGGCATAGGAAGTTCCACCTGAACATGAGGAAGAACTTCCTTACTGGGAAGAGATTGTCTAGAGAGGTTGTGGGTTGTCTCTCACTGGAGATATTCAAGAACCAGCTGGACACCATCCTGTGCAATGGGCTTTTGTGTGACCCTGCTTGAGCAGGGAGGTTGGACAAGATGACCAAATGTGGTCCTTTCCTCCTGACCCACTCTGCAATTCTGATTCCATAATACAGAATAGAGGGTTATGTGCGTGTGTGTGTGTTAGGGTTTTTTTCTAGAGTATTTTCTACTATGATGGGTATGAAAAAAGGTCATGTTTTTAAAAGAGCTCATAATTCTGTACTGAATGCATCAAGTTTGTACATCCAGTATATTAATTATGGGAATACAACGCATAGCAGCTCATAGGTATTAGACTTTATGTTAATTTCCAATGCTCTCGAAAAACCAAGGGGATTCATTAGTTGGATGCAATTCAACAAAATCATAAAAATTAATGAGTGTTCAAATAATAGCCATATTCAGACAATATTTTTCAGGACAGTAAAAGGATTAATCTTAGTAAGTTTAAATTAGATGTTCAAGTCCACCTTCAAGGTTTCTCCAGGCCTTCTAGGAAGCATTTAGAGACAGTCATCTCCAACTGAATTGGAATGGAAGACTATAAATTTGCAGATGATCTAGAAAGATGACAAGGCAATTATTACTCATTGTTTTTCACAAGAGAAGGGCTATGGAACACATAGCTAAGTCAACATCCTGTCTTTAAAATGAACATGGTGTGTAATTAAATCATCTGTCACAGGATCCAGTAAAATAATTTAAAAAATTATTTAAAAAGCTGTACAGAAGTTTAAAAATAGGTCTGTTGCTGGGTTATTGCATGTACTTATTTGACTTTGCTGCATGACTTGGGAAATCCCTGGGCTTCTCAATGATATGGGGAGGATATACTGGGGACAAATATTTCCAGCTGCTGTCCAGCATCAGGAACAGGATATTATTCTGAACTGATTTTTGCCCTGATCAGTTTTGGGGTTTTATGTTCCTTTGTCTCCTTACATCTAAAGAGTATCACTGAAATAACACTGCAGTAATACTGCGTAATCTCAGCACTGTCAAAATCTTTGTAAGCATTATGTTCCAAGAACAATTTATTGTAATATTTCTAAAGGCAATTCTCAGTTTGTTTTTCCAAGGGGGCTCATGACAGCAAGAGCAAAAGCGGACTTCCTCAAACACAGTGACCCTGGACTTATGAAGAGAAAGTATATGGCAGGTATGGATGCCAAGTTCCCACTGAAGCCTTTCTATCGCTCCTTCCTGAGTGGAAGTCTTTGATTTCTACCTCTGCATTGCAGCTAGGGAAGCTGGAACTCCAGGTCTATGCAGTTGTCTAGCCAGGCTGTTCTCCATCTGCCATGTTCCAGTTTCTCCTCACTCAACCATTGTACAGGCTCTAGGTACCATAGGCCATGCTTTGTATGCAGAGTGGGACAGGACCAAGACATTTTCTCTAGAAATACAATTATGAAGAAAATTGACACCAGAATATATGAACATCTCAGAATAGAAATGGAAATTTTTTCTCCAGGCCCCCAGCAGAGTGCTATTCATTCCAAACAGCTGCTCTTTTCCCCAGATATAGATAAGGAGATTGATAACTTGATTTGCTATTTCTAGAAAAGTATTGAAACTTTATTCTTAGGAGCACCATGGTCAGTTTAGAGTTCTTGGAATCTGTACATGTAGGATTTCTTAAATTTCTCCGCTGAAGAGAATTAATGAGCTGAGTAAGGTTACAAAGGGAATCCTTTGCTGTGTCATTTTCATGGAGGCAGCTTTGCAAAAATGAAAATTCCAGTTACCTGTTTGCATAGTTGGGGATTTCCAATGCCACACCACTTTTCTACCAGACTGCTTGAGGCCTTCAGCTGGTCAGCTCCCGGGGGGCTGGGAGGACAAGCAACTTATTCAAGTGTGCTGGGGATGTGTGTAGTACAGAAAGAAGAGTGAGCAGCACTGCTAGTTCAGATCTATTTGTCCTCAGAATAAGAAAAAAATCAGGACACGTTCTTGCTGCAGAGGCTTGAATAGAGTCTTTCTCTTTAGAGTGGCTGAAAGACAAATTCAGCCTAAAAGTAAGAGTATGATGAAGGAAACTCTAACAGTACAGAAAATTAACCATTGTTATAATTTATCAAGGTCAGCAATGCCCTTCATTGAACAAATTTTAGCTCTGTATTCAGGCATACATTCCAGTACAAGAAAGGCTTTTGAGCTTGAAATAGCACATAGAAAGACAATCTTAAAGTGCCATAATGCACAAGGTTGGACTAGCTGATTTTCTTTTTGTCCTTCAGGTCTGTGAGTTTTATGTAGTTCCTGTTTGCAAGAAAGAGAAGCCTTTTTAGTACATGCTAAAGGTGTAGTGTTTTTCAAATGAGCACATGTGCAAATGGCATCACTGTGATGGGAAATGGGGAGACTGGTTATAGGGTGATAAAAAGCAGCTGGTGCTAGGATATTAAGACATTAAAAATACACCTTTCTCCATTACTAAAGATAAAACAACTCAATTTGCATAAAGAGGAAGCTAATGCAATGTGGTAATGACCAAATACTGAATGAAAGACAGAAACACAATAGAAGAGAGGTCAGCAGACCAGAGAGGGATTTAGGATAGTGAAAAGCAGTAGAAAGAAGAAGTGACTGTGTTTGCCAAAGATGCTGCTGTGATACCTGTGTGTGCAGAGTCCCATTCAATGAGAAGAACTGGATCACCATTCTTTGAAATGTCTTTTTTTTTTTTTTTTGGTGCTTGAGAGTATCACTTAAGATTCACATGTCTGGTACATCACACATACCTGCTTGAATGCCTTTCTCCATGAGAAAAATTGTATCTTTCATCAAGGTAATGTATTTTTTTTAAACTGTCAGAATCATTCGAATGAAATGCATGAAGAAATCAATAGCAGAATTGTATTAAAGAAAAGCCACAGCTTTCCTCACAGTTAAAGGTTTCAAGTTCAATAATGTTGGACTTTAAAGAGAAGGAAAGAAATTTCCTTCATTTTTACTATAATGCACTTAATGCACCATACAGAGAAGAATAGAAATGCTGTCCAATAGATCCTTTGTGTTTTCCTCAACCTTTGCTGTCAGCCTCCTTCCCCGTTTCTTTTTAGTTCTCATTCATTTTCAAAAAAGGCCCTTCCACTGTGAACAAATTTAATTCCTTCCAGTGGCACTGCACCAGATATCACTGCATCCTGTCACAAACCATATCTGTGATGTTTAGAGAACTATCTTTTATTTTGAAATATTGGTAGAAAATATATTCCTGGTTCTGTTCTTCCTGAGGTAAGAAAGAAAAAAGAAAGATAAAAGAGTGGGCTACTGCCACAATGAGTACATTTTTTTCAAGCAAACCTGTTTTCAGTATGTTTATACACAGTAAAGAAAAGAACCAGATAAGCAAGATGTAATTTCCTTCTGTCAGAAATAAGACTATTTATTGAGGATTGTTTTCTTAGGCAAAGAAAACAATCTTTCTTTTCCTTTTATGTCAGAAATGCAGGACTGCCCTAAACCAGCTGCTTCTGTTTCTCAACTACCTAGCTGCGATTCCGGCTATACCTTAGGGATTGTTGTCCTCAGTGTTTGTCTCTTTGGTGTCTCTAAGTTGTCTTTTTCCATTTAGATGTACTTTAGGCAGTGATTTATCACAACCTGCCTTTGAATCGAGCTTGCTTTTTTCTCTTGCTGTCTCTGAGTATTCCTCCCACCGACAGCTACTCTTTCTTTACATTCTTTTTACATTACTTTGCGTGGGTTTTTCTGCCAGCTACCTCTTACAAGAGAGTTTTGCTTTCTGAGTTGAAATAGCATTTCTAATAAATATTATTTATTTTTCTACAGTAAATACTTTTCTGGTGAGGGAGAAAGGGTTTCAGCCATGGAGCAGACAATTGCCTGTATCCTTACAAATACTTAAACTGGGGTTTAGGTTTGCATGGTTCAGGTTCTGACTGTCTCTCTGTTAATAAATTGCATAGTTGCTCAACACTTGCCTGTCCCACTCTAACTTAAAAACTGATTACTTTCCACCAGGAACAAACCCTGATCTGGTTTCCAGCTGAAAATCAGAGTCTCTAGGAATACTTATGAGAACATGAATGAGATTAAAGACCTGATGTCCAGGGAGACCACAGTCAATAGGACTGACGGACAATAAAGCCTTATCTTCACTTGTTCCCACATCCATGGCATTGCTTTGGGCTGTTCACTCCCCACACCAGAGAACAGTTTCTGTTGGATACAATGGGATCTGAGTCCATCAGCAGTTTTCCCACCTCCTGCTATAATGCAAACAGCCATGACAAGGTACCTCTTGACTCTTTTTCCAAAGATCCCATTAAAATTCCCCTCCTTTTAGGAGAGGGGGGAAAAAAAGGTGCTGGTGAACCCTTATTTACCTCCTCACATGCACAACAGTAAAGCTGTTATCCAGTTTGTACCAACTTCTCTCTTCATGAACTTAGACTGGATAGAGGCATGATCTCTGCTTGAGATTCCCAAACTGGTGAAAAAGTGAGCAGCTGTGCTGGCTAAAAGGCTGCTGGAAAGTTTGCCTATGGTAGAATTATGAAAATTGAGGGGATGTTTACTTTTAATTTAGTAGTGAGTCTAATGCATTTTCTAGAGAGCAGACAAAAATAAAAAGGTGTGGATAATAATAATTCAATAAATCAATTAATCTGACTTACATGTATCTGATCCCAGTTGAATTGGAGATAATATCAAAAGAGAAACTTAATTGTAGTTTCAAGTTCTGTAGTGCCTATCCCTCCCCCTTCTGTAAAAAGCCTCTGTGATGTCCTGTGTGTAACTTGGCATCCAAGTGCTGAAGTGCAGGCTGAGCTGGGATCTGGGAGAGCAGGTGGGTGACTGACAGTGCTTCGACCCACACTTGTAAGGAATGATGCAACAGTGAGCCTGTCTCTAAAATGTTGACATTTGCCTAGTACTAGCTAGTTCAAACGGTTTAAAATGTGTCACCTCCTTTTGCAAAGCAACAGTTTCTCAGTATTGGCCAAGTAGTGAATTTACTACTCATGTTCCAACAGGTCAGACCCTCTAGCTTTTTTTATTTCAAGGTAAGGGCAGCTCTTACATTCTAGCTTTGCACCCAGAGACACTTATTCCCTGTCTCTCCTGTGCCTGCACTCTCACTGCAGTTACTTAAGTCAGTGGAGGTGAAGGAAACAGGAGGGTCAAGATTTGCAGGGAGAGTCAAAGCACAGCCTTTACCTGCGGGGGAGGATGTGGTGGGACAAAGTTTAAGGCTGCTGCTGGAGTTAGATGTGACAAGGAGCCCACTGGTCTGGTGGAAGGTGTCCCTGACCATGGCAGGGAGGTTGGAAATAGATGATCTCCAAGGTCCTTCCCACCACCATCAATTCTGATTCTATGAAACACTGAAAGGGTCTATGGCAAAGGCTTGTGGAAATATTAAAGATCAGGAAGCCACCTGGAGCAACATAGTGTCTGCTAGAAACCCTGTTTTTGGTATTGCTCTTCTGTGTGCCCGGCGGTCTCTTGATCATAGTTTGTGCAAGGATGAAGGCATGGGAGGGATAAATCTGTATCATCACTCTTGTGGAAAGATTAATGATGAAGACCTGATACAGGCAAGTCCATTTGCTTTAAATAAGCTCTTGTACTTAACTGGTGGCTTGGCAGCTTCCCTTGTTTTTTCCTGTGTAATGCTCTAATGAAATAGTGTGGACAAATCCTGTGACTATTTCCCTAGTTACTGTTGTCCTGGCAGAATGCTTAATGCACATTCATAACCATAGCATTCAAAGACATCTCTCAGCTCCACGACATCAGCCTCTTGTGAGTGTTGAGGGATTGAAAACTATCATGTGATTCCACCCCTGGTCTCTTACGCGGGAACTGTCCACTGGTGTAGCAGCATGCCAGCCATTCCTGCATTCCTGAGTGGGGGTTTACCAAGGAGACAGCAGGCCGTTTGCTGCTGGTTTGCATGGTGCCTCGTGTGAGGGACTTTTTACACCTGCCCTGATCATTACCCATCCCAAAGGAAGACAGCAAGTGTTAACAAGAGAGAAGAGAGACAGGGTGCACCTATGGATTATTAGAAGGCTCCAAACCCACTGTCAGCTCAGCCTTTCAGGGAGCAGCAATATATTAAAATACTGTCTATTTGTAAGACCTCGCAGTCTGTCAGATCATCTCTGTTTAAAAAATGTGGGATACGAGACAATAGATATTTTCAGAAAGCATCTGCCGTAAACAGAAATGTGCATGTGCGTGTGGCTGCATGTAATGGTTACAATTACATTTGTACAATTACAATTGTTACAATTCAATTTCTGAGAGTGCTGCAAAACCAGCTAGATTTTGTGTGCAGATATACATAGAGACCACTTTTATAGTCTGCATGTGTGTGCACACACACATTTAAGTACACAACAGTATGAGATCTCTTTTGATGCTCAATATTCGTCTGGTCTTCAGTAGTTTTTTCACTCAGAAATGGTGCCAAGAATAACTGAATTTGTGGTTAAAAATGGTGTGCCTGGGCAGTGGTATTGTACCAGGTGCTCTTACTACCTTCATGTGCCAACAAACCTTGTGAATAGGAACTGGAATTGCTCTATGTAGACAAACAGTTTTTCTTAGTTTCAGTACACTTCCCTAAAAAAGATACTAGTTTCCAGAATGTAAGTGGTTGTAGCCATCCTGTCTTTACTCTGATATACCTACACAAGTGTATAACATTCTCAGTGTTTTATAGGTGTTAAATTTCTGTGGAATTAGAACTTCTTGAATTTGAAAGCCATTTGAGTAATTGTTCATGGTCTGTGGTCTGTGCCATTCTCTTTTTTTCTTCCTGTTTTTGGTTTTGTTTTCTTCTTTCCTTGGTTTGGATGCAAAATTTTCCAGTTTCCACATCAGTTTGCCAGAGACTGCCACCGACTCTTTAGAAAAGTTTCAAACACAGTAAAAAAATGAAATGAAATAATGAGAACACTTGAAGACGTGAGTAAGATGAGACTGTGTAGCAAGCTGTATGTTGGAATTTTGAAACACTCCTTTGTACTCAGCTCCTGTGAGCTGACAGTGGTCTATGCGTACACTGAATTTCGTAGCGAGCTACCCAACTGTCAAAAATAGCTGTAAAAAACCCAAACTGCACCATTTCCCAAAAAATCAGCTCTTTTTAAGTACATGCTCTTTTTTTCTGGCACTGAAGGAGGGGTTTTCAGCCTTCTTTGCCTTTATAAACTCTCCAGATATTTTTCAGTGAGAGTACCCACTGAAATGTACACGAACAGGTTATTTTTTTATCTTAATTGCAATTCACAAAGGACTTTTGCAGTCAGACTGTCCCAGTACAGAAACTCTGACTCACTGAAGTGAGCATCAAGAACCCAAACCCTTTTGGACCTAGAGATGAACCTCAGGAGTAGCGTCTGCCTTTAGCCAGAGCTTAAGCCTTTCGCTTTTCGCTGTCAGCTGTGCCCATTCTGAAAGAGAACCAGAAAGGAAGTTCAGATTATTCTGAAATTCCAGGTTTGGACCCCACCAAAACCAAAGATAATATTTTCTTTCCCCCTGAAATCTATATGAGATTAAGAGGAAAGCCTGAAATGTGAATCTCTGCTCAGGACAGGTAATGTTAAAAATGCACAATGAAGTAAAAGGTATAAACACAGCATGAGCCGAGACTTGTTGGTTTACTTGTAAAACTAATACAGTTTTGGGGTTTTTTTAAAGGTTTCTGCGTTAAATGAAGAGCCCCAAATGGGCCCTATGGTAGCAACTAGAGTTTATTTTCCACTTTAGCTTTTCAAAAGTTGATGTCAAACCATTGAAAGATGAAAATGAATTAATGGCATTTTTACGGCAGCTATGAAAAGAGAGAATTAGTAGCCTTAAATTTGTCTCTGAATTAGTAGCCTTAAATTTGCTGCATTTAAGTCATTCCAATCTGCTGTATGTGAATTGTTGCGGAGACTTCTTAATTTAGTGACTGAGCCAATTCAAATTGTAGTAGTACGGAGTCTGCTCTCATAATGTGGCATCCAGGTGTCTCTGGCAAAGTCCATGCACTAGCAGTTCAATTCTACTCTTCTATCATACATATCCTACAAAACATTTAAAAAAAATTAAAATCTTTCTGTCTGATACAGCAAAACCAATTTATGCCCTTTATGGTCTGACAGCTTAATTTTTATTTCTTGAAGAAAGAAAAATCATTCATTTCCTAAACCCAATTTGGAGTTATACAATTTGTTAAAAGCCTCAGAAATTAGCAAGCAGCTTTTAGAAATGTTTAACTTAAAAACAGCCAGGAAGGTTTGGGTTTTTTTTACATTTGTTTAAAAAAATTATATTCCCTCAAAATGAGACCTTTGTGCCAAGTTTTATTCTGGAGCAAAGCTTTACAGCTGAGCTAAAACCCCCTATAATAGGAGAAAAGTGACAGACCCTTAACTATAGTAGCATGAACAGCACTGCTATAATTCCTGGGTGAACTTTGTCCCTGGATGTGTGTTTTTGGAGTGTGCCGGGGTGACATTCAGCCTCTACATTCATTTTTATGATAATTCAGAGTAAATTGTGGTGCAATAAACTCTTCAAGCCTGTCTTTCTTGTGAAAGCCATGAATCAATCAGCTGCAGGCTTTTTTGGGTCTTTTCAATGTATAGTGATCATTTAGATTTGACATGCATTGTGAGACCTTGGCTTAGCTCCTCTCTATGGTCTGTCATTAATTCCAGCCTTTACTGTTCTGAAGTACAGTGAAGGATGACTGAGAAATCATTGCCCCTCTTCAGCTCTGTTATTGCACAAAATAGCAGCGCAATAATTTTTTGTCAATGTTTTACTCTAAAAGCTTTCTACATCAGTTTTGAAAAGGAAGCAATAAAGCCCATTCAATGGTATGAATAAAAATCCTTTGAGGTTTAGGCGCAGGGCTGCTTTTCTTCAGCTGGTAATCAAATTGGAGCTAAAATGAAATTGAGTTTTCTTATGAAAATAGCCTTTGTTGCTGGGAAGGCTGGTAATTCATAAACAATAACCTGCTCTTTTGTGTGGATAATAATATATTCATGTTCTTTCAATAGGGTAAAAGCCAGACCTAGTGCATTATGGTACAGTAAAAATAGCAGAAGGAGCTTGCTGGAATAATCTTGAAGAAGAGATGTAGCATTCGGTGACTTAAGCTTTCAGCTCCCATCTGAAATTGTACTTTGCTTTTATTTGCGAGCAGGGTTTTAGTTGTTGATTTGTTGCCGCTATACAATATTTGGTTAATTGTGGAAGATCTCAAGCTGTGCTCATCACTGCTCCTGCGAAAGCTGCTGCCAGCTGCTAGAAACAGAGCCTGCTGCTACAGGATGTACACTATTCACAGGAGCAGCCTCTCAGCGCTGATTATCACTGAAGAGTTGCCTGCTCTCCATCACTGTGCGCCCTGCACGCAGCCGGACCGCGGAGCGCGGGGAGGCAGCCTGCCTGCCCTCTCCTCAGGGTAAGGAAAGGCGTGCGCCGGGAGAACTTGGCTGGGAATTTTCCAAGCGCTGGTGGGGAAACAGGCTCCCAGCCCCTGGGAGGGTGGCGTGGGCTCAGCCGCTTTGGAGCCAAGCAGGGGCTGGAGGAGGATGTGAGGGGCAAAGAGTGAGGGTTTCCAAGTGCTCTGTGAGGTGCTCTTGGAAATGTCGCTTTGGGGTTAGGTGTTTTTTCCTTCTTAGCCGGGCGAGTCTTCGGAGGTTTGATTCGGCTCTGGTTCTGGTTGAACTGGCATACCTTGTTGTCATGTCTGTGTTTTGTGACTTGATGCTAAAAGTCTTGGTATGGATGGAGGTTGCTCCCCAGATAGGCTGTGTGAGCAAAGGCAAGAGACTGGCAGATAACTCTGGGAGCATGTCCTGTCTGTAGTGACTCTGTTTCTTTGCCTCATCTTGGGGGGGAGTGGAGGGTAAACTTCAGTCTGAGTACCTGAAATTACCTCCTTCTTGCTCCTCTCCCTCAGTTTATGCTTTTAAATTGTTGATAGCTTTGATAGTGTTGAGCTCTGAGTGGTGACAAATTTGCATGCAGACACAGACATGCAAAAATGCTGATTTGGAATCTGTTTATGTGTAAGATGCAGACTTGATCAGCCTCACCAGTGCTGAGGTGAGAGATTGATGAAAGATTTAGCTGAATTTTGACTAGTTTTCCTGCCTGGATTATGGAACTAATACTAAAGCCCAGGGAGATGCAGGGTGAGGCACGATAGCTGGTCAAAACTGTGCTATTACTTGTGAATTTCAGTGGCAGGGAGGGCTAAGCGTGTTTTGGTGGCAAGTCGGAAGCAGCTTTGCAAAGGGCTTTCTTACGGTGGAAGGGATTGTAACCCAGACTCTGCAAGCCATGCTCTTTTTAACTGAAATAAGGAATGGATTAATACCAGGTGTATTGTTCTCCTTATAACTTACCCAAGGGTTTAGAAAAGTTTAACAAACCCACCCTCCCTTGCCAGACTAGAATGTATCCAAGGCAGATAAAAGTAAATGAGAATGTAAAGTGCAAAGTCTTACAATGGGGATTATTTTCAAAGTAACATTGACATTAGATCTGTACCATATGCAAGGCTGTCTTGAAGTAGTTGCAGAGGTTTTTATTCATTTTTAACAGTGAAATTACATGCTTAACAAAAGGAACTTTTAAAGGCACAGTGGTAACTGACAGTCAAAGCAATATATGTCATTATCCAATTAGTACACACAAATGTGTTTTTATTATTCACTTAACATACCTCTGTGTTTGGCTCCCAGAAATACAGTGTTTTATTTCTCCAAGTGTTTTAAGACTGGTATAAGTTTTACTGCTGCAGTTGGAATAATATTTGTGAACATTACAAGTATTTATATTATTGTTGCTCATTGGGTTAACTCTGTCTAGAGAAAAATATTTAAAATCAAAAAATTGTGGGTAAATGCTGGTTAGACAAAATGTAGCATGCACTCAATTCCAGTTTTATTCACAATGGGAAAATTTGCTTTATATTACATTTAAAGTTGAATTGAGATAAATAACATTGCTTGTGTTTAAAAGAATGATAATATAACTAAATTTTCAAGTGCATTTGAATGGAATGTATGTTAGCATATAAAAGAGCATCTGTTGGTACTTACTAATATGAGAACAGAGAGTCTATTCAACAGACCCAATCTTTTTGTTTTGGTGAAAACTATCTAGCAATGTGGTTTTGCATTTGTTTCATTGGGAAACTGACATGTGGTGGTGATATTAGCTTTTTAATTACAAGTTCTGGTACATTGCATTATCAGTTTTCTTTAGAAGGAAACATTTCAGTTGTAGTTGGACAGTGCTGTTGTCCTAGCACCAAATGCACACAATAGGTACAACAAGTTTGCCAAGGAATCCACTCTGTCTACAGCTTTAGAAAGAATTTTCCTTCTCTTGCCTGATTTGAATACGATTTAGTGAATTTGTTTGGAGTATGCTTCCTAATGTTTCTGGTGTTGGATTCACTTTTGTCATGGAAATGCAGGGTTATTTTTCTGGGCTTCACACAGAAAGGATGCTTCATTTAGGTATGAGGTGCTCCAATGAAGCTCCGGTATGTGCACAGATGTCCATGAAAACAAACCATGTCTTTAAATTTCACTAGCATTAGACATTTCCCACACTGATAGCACCAGAGTGGGACAGCTGTACACTAAAGAAAATACAAGCTTCCCATGAGAGAACTGCTAATGCATCTCATGCCCAAGTATTATTCTGTTATTTAGCAGTGTTATGAATTAGGAAGAAGTACCTAACAGTGAAATACTGTAAGACCTCCAAACTAATTTCACGATGCCCATTTTCGACTATATTATAAACAAATATGATGTTTGCCAATATTAACTTTATGTACTGCTCACAAAAGCAGATATTTTCAATTGTAATTAGCATTTCTAAGTTTATAAAGGAACACATTTGCAGTCTATGCAGCCATAAGTTACAGCCTACTTATAACACACAAAGTTGTCCCCTGTTGACATAGTTGGTGGGATGATGCTCTGTACATTTCCCTTGAAATTTTAAGTTTCTGCTGATGCTGGAACCTAAATTCTTTAGAGTATGGTTTCCCCTAGAGATACAAGGCAAATTATAATAATTATTTTGCAATAAAAAGCAACTTCCAACCATTGCAGACAGTAGTGTAATTGAAGGCCATCAAACCCTGTAGTAAAATAAAAATTAATGTATTCAGGTTTGGCATATCTTACATAATGAATGCACCCTACCACTGGGGAAAAAAAAGTCCTGACCTTTTACACAAGAAGGTAAATGAAGTGAATTAAGTATAAACATATTTTTGCATATTTACTGTCTCTGTACTAAATGTATTTAAATTTTCCAGCCTTGTTTTTCAAGTAGTTTGGGGTCGCCTTGGCTGGATTCGCATGCAGTTGTTTATTAAAAAAGAATCTTCAGTAAAGGCATATCTGGATAATTTACTCATATTAGAAATCTGGTGCTAGAATAGCTCTGGCACCAGGCTTATCTAGTAGGCTTTAAAATGTGTAAAAATAATATGTAAGATGAAAAATATGTTAAAGGATTTTCATCAATAATTATGATGATGAAGGTCACAAAGTGCGACCTATATTTTGTGGGTGAATGTCTGTAGAGTGCTGTTTCACAGACCTTCCTGTTTTTGCTCTTCTGATCATTATGTTTGCTTAAACTGGGCATATTTTAGTAAAATGCTGTACTTCCTCATGTAAATTGCAGATATAAAAGTTGAGAGCAGCCTGAAGTTTCAATACTTTCATGTCTGTCTACTTCAATCCTTGAAAATTGAGAGCTTATTTATGGGTGTCTTTTTATTTTCAAGTTAGGTGTAAGGTTAGCAGACTTCAATGTTTATTGTGTTCTCAGCTTTCAATGCACTCTGCCTTATCTGTGTACTTGAATCCACGTGGTGCCTCTCAGTGGAAAGCCTTGAGTATTTTTATTAAGACGTCCAGCAAGAGCTCTGTAAACAAGGCTTTGCCTTCTAGAGCTCAGACTTTGCATTGTCACCTGTTGTAAACACACTCTTACTTCCTCGTTATGAAATGTGGCCAGAAAAAAGAGCAGATCTCTGTGTGTGGTGCCTTCTTAATGTAGCTATTTGAATACCAATGTTCTGCTTTGAAATAGGAATTTTCTGCTTTATGAGGAGGGCTGGTTCCTCAACTTTTCTTAGTGTGATAGCCTGAGGGTAATGTTATTTTACAGTGTAATTCAGCTCATTTTATCCAAACTGTTCTTAAAGATGGCTGGAGCAGCAGCTTTCTGGCTCTGAAACACAGTACAAATAAGTCAACAAATGTAAAATTTTTGCTGGCAGTTGGGCTACCTAATGGGCTTCAGCAGTTGAAAGAAAGGAGGTATTCCACTTTTATAGCTTTTAGATGTTCAAAATGGGCTAGAAATAAGCAGAGGAAAACCAACTAAACAGTGAGCTGAAGCAAAATTCCTCCAATTTGCTGTTACAAATGGGAAATCAGGATCCTTACCCTCCCTGTCTAGTACTTTGCTGTTTCTCTGGTGATTTCAGAGAGTAGGTAAAAAATGGAGCCTGGCAAGGCAGCTGGGTTACAGTTCAAAGGCCTGGGCATCCTCGAGGTTAGATTATGAAGTTGGAGGAGGAAATGGTGGCTGGGCACAAGTTTTTGGGATTGCAGGCTACCCCACAATAACAGTGGTATAAATGTACAAAAAGCACCCGCTGCAACTGTAAGGAGTTTTAAGTCACTCTGCACAGCTGTGAAGAATCAGATGTTTAAGGAAGTAAATTCTTGATGAAATGATCTCTCAGAATATTTCTAGCACCATCTCTGATGCCACCGGCCAAAGAGAATACATGCTGCAAAATCAGACTAATGCATATTGGGTATATTGAGTATGTACATAGAGGAGGAAATATAAACTGGCAGTGCTTAGGAATCTGGAGAAGACTACCATAACGCATGAAATAGTCTTTTTTTTTTCTTAAATTTATGATGTGATGACATTTGTGATGGCCTTTGTGATGACTGTATTTTTTTTTCTTTATCCATACATGGATTTTTTTTCCCCACTGGTTTTCTCACCTCTCTAAAAACAATGAAATCTTCCCTTAGTTTTAGCTTATCATTGCTCAAAGCACTGGTCCTAATTTCCCCAGAGCATTCCATCATTTAAATATCTGTAACTAATTTTAAATCAGATGTGAAAGTGATGGGAAACACTGGGAAATCAGGTGTGCACTCAGACTAAAATGCTAGCTTTGCAAAAGTTTTTCAGGTCTCTTTTTTGTCAAATGTAAAAGCATTGAAGTTGAACAGCCTTTCTCTTTTGCTCCTTAAGCCATTCATGTTTGCTAGTGTTAAAGTCATCTACAAAAAATTATGTTCCCACTACCACACTGAAGCCAAAAGGTACCAGCCATTATTTCAGCATAATGGGAGCAAGAAGTAATTGGTGTGCACACTACACAGTACCATAGAAAAAGGAAAAATTTAAGGGTACTCATTATTGTAACTATTATGGGTACTCATTTTCATGGTCTAGCACATCTGAAGCATTAAACAGCCTTCCTCAGACAATTTATACAGCCTTTTCCCAAACACTGCTTACACTGAAGAAAGAGCACAGTTTATACTTCTACCAATCAGCAAAGATACAAAACTTAGAGAGTGTTACAAAAATGTCATTACAGTCTCCCTAGGAAATGGAACATCCAGCTGCAAAGCATTTATAAAGTACATCAAATACTTCATATCTCATAGCAGCTAGCAAAATGTGTCTTGATTTATCTGTTTGAGAGCTCATCTCCAGTGTCTCTTTGGAACTGGTCTTAATCTTTCATCAAGGTCTTTCATGGAAGTTTTTAACCATATTGGAATTGTGAAAATGATGTGTTTAAACCATATTGGAAATGTGGCATTATATTGCTTTAACTGACAATTTTTTACAAAATCAATGTAAACATGCCCATAAATGTTAAAGGATAAAATGACATTGGACTCTTCAGTTGTTTTATTAGGCTGAGCTGCAAATATGTTAAGATGAATAATGGACTACTGATTAACACTTGACTTCATAAGCTGACATAACTGTACTGAAATCATTAAAATAATTTGTCAGCTCATAAGAAGATTTACCATAATGAGTTTTTAAAGTGAATAGTTTCAATAGGTCTCCAAACCAGAACAGCACTTTAAATGAGACTACTGCCTGTTAATTTAATAAAGCATTTCAGCACTTAAAATCAGGTAATACTCTGGTTAGTCTAACAGAATAGGAATGTGGGAGTTGAGTTACTCAAGTGTGAGATGTGCATCAGAGACTTTGACATTGATGGCCAGCATCGTCGACAGTCTTGTGGCTGGAGTATAAAAGTACTGTGTTTAATGGATAAAGAAAAAGATCCAGTTGATACAGGCCTCTGATCTAGTGGGGACCTCACCATTTCAGGTTCAATTTTGGGTGACCAATTTTTGTCTTTTATTGACAGTGAAAGCACATTTTGCTGAAGACTCTTCCTCAATGTCTCAACACTAATCTAATCCAGAACAGACCATAATTTTTTTTGTGGTACTAGATAGATAAACATTCAACTTTGGATGTGTCTGAATTATTATCCTCCTAAGAAACCATTTGGGACTCAACTTTTTGATGTCAACCCACTTCAGAATAACACCAGTACATCATCTTACAGAAATTCTGTCCAGTTAGGTATTTGTACCTCACATTGTGTGAGTAGGGGAAAGAGGGCATTGATCCTCTTTCAGTATTCCTCTCAACATTGTAGGAAAGCTTAGAAAAATGAAAGTTTAATTATTTATAAAGATAAGACCAAAGTTTTTAATGTAATAAGGGAGCTCATTTTTTGGAACACTGAATTTCTGCTGACCCTAGAGATCAAGTTTTGTGTGTGTAAATGCTGCTTTGGATGGCAGTGCAGCAAAAGGAAAAAGTCTTGTTCAAAGAAGCAAAGAGTCTTTAAGCTGCGAGAGTCCATGTTATCAGAATAATGTCCTGTCTGAAAGTAGGGATGTAGATGTGTGCAGAGGACCTGAGTCAAAGGACACACGTGGTGATGAAAGGCTGCTGAAAGTCCCATCCAAAAGCCACTGTAGAAACTGGCAAAGCTATACACTGTGAACTTTTGCAAACTTCCTGCCACGTTTTTGGGGACATGTCTTTTCATGGGCATTACACATATTCTGTGGATGTACTGTGTGTTTTTAAAGGCTCTCTCTACCTGGTCAGATGTGCTCAAGCTAAGTACTCTTGCTCAAGTACTCTTTGTTATGTAATTCATCACACTAATAAGATGTAGTGGGTAGTGCAGGCTTGAGCAGGAAGTCAGGAACATCACTGCACAGTTTGTGGCATGGATCCAGCACTGAAAGGGAGAAGGAATTTTCAAAATACTACTAAATAGAACACGAGAGACTGTTTGAGCTTTATAACACAGGAAGGGGATGTGTCAACTCTGTGATTGAATAATTGTATTCATTTTCCAGGTAGCTGGGAGAGGGTGGCTGTTGCTGTGCAAAACTGACACAGTATAAAATCCTCTGAAGACAACATTAGACTTGTTTGGAAAGGTGGACCCAACTGTATCTTTTGTGTTATAAAAATGTGTGAATTTAAAGCCTGTGAGTTGTTTTCCTTTTTCAACTTAAGAAAGTCACAAGTGACTATTTTCCTGGGTAATGTTGACAAATAGAAATGCTTTGAGACTAGCTTTTCCTAAGGGATAGCCCAAGGCACAATCATAGGTGGCAATAACTTACAGCTGCTCTCATTCCAGACTGGATATGACATAAAATCCTAAAGATAGAAAGATATTTGTTCAGTTACTAAGCTCTAGCAGCAGTGACATGCTGTAGTGATTCTGTATCTGAACACTGGGTTTCTTTTCTGAATGTCCAGGGGACATAATGCTTCCCATGCTTTTCATTCTGCAAGAGAGTGAAATATCCACTAGCTTTATACACTAATGCTTCTCTCAGGAGAGGATGGGCTAATGTCTTATGCTCCATTGAAGCTGATTGCCAAAAGCAGCAATGAGGGCTTACCAGTTCTTTTTGGTAGCTTGTCATGTGGATGCTGACCTTGTGCAGCAGTGGTATTCATTATCTGGTACAGGACACCGGCAGGCTGCACAGGAATTAGCACTCCCTGGGAGGACACAGCCTTGCAGAACACTACAGTGGGCTCCCCTCCTCACTGGCACCCTGCCCATTCAGTGCTTTCCTTGTTTTGGTTTGTGCTGGATCCTTAAATAAAGAGAAGAAAATGCTGTCAGGGCTCACCTCATTTTAATATTGAGGAAGAAGAGGGAAAAGCAATGAGTGTCTCTGCTTTCTGCCTGACTTCCACTGCGAGGAAAGGGAAAGCCAGCAAGCATGCAGGACTTGGTTGAAAAGGAAACAATCACCTCTCTTTATCAGTAAAATCTTCTCCTTTTTCCTTGCTCTCTCTTCTGTTGCCAGCTTTGTTACCTGCTGGCAAGGAAGTGTTGGGATCCTTTAAGCTCCACAGAGATTATCTTTCTTTTGATCTTCTACCTTCTCTACTTTTAGCAAAGGAAGAGACAAATCTCTGCATTGTTTTAATTTCCTTTAAATCCTGCTAGGTCCTTCTAGGCCCTTAAGCTGTTGACAATCTAGTGCCAGTCTGAATTCATGCTGTCACCTCTAACCTGCTGGGAAGATTCTGTGATTTGGGGCTCTGCAGTCACATTGGCAGAGCATCTCGAACTTCTTTGATATGTTTGTGGGCATGAGTTTCTGGAGTGCCTTCAGCTGTTCATTGATAGCAAGAAGAGAGCTTTTCCATGCTACTGACTCATACTCTGATGTAGGATGGAGCTCTGCAGAAGCTGGCTCCTGACTTGTGCAGAGCTGTGAGTCTGAGGTACCAGGTGCAGGATGTTTTGCTTGCTGACCTGACAGAAAGGTCCTTGTTTCATTGCAGCTACAGTTAGAGTGAGCCTGCTTTGGGTTCATAGTAAGACACAATTAGGGCTGAAGTTCAATTTAGTGCTTTAAGTAAGCCCTGTGCATGTTTTAGCAGAGGCATCTGCTAGATCTGCTGGTACTCAGAAGTGAGTTCAGATAAGTAACATGATCTTTAAATAATTTTTCAGTGAACAAAGCAACTGAATGGGTTATCTATAGAAGGCTTGTAATGTGATGTCACATTATTATTATTATTATCATTAGAAATTGACCAATTGGAGAAAATCTCTAAGTCACTAGGCTTCAAAACTTTAACGAGGTTTTTCAAAAAACGTGTATCTGAGCATCAAAACATCTCTGTATTTCTGTCAAGCTGCCCAGCAGGAACATCACATGGCCCATAGAAGCAATGGGAAATTTATGCTTTCCCCCCATGCTTATTTTTGCATTTTTAGTATTTTCATTCCCAGAAGAATTAAATACAGATGAGGATGAACTCACATCATTGGAGAGGTTTCATGTCATGCCAGTAACTTCATTCTGCTTCATTGAGGAATAAAACCTGCTCATCTCTCTTAAATGATTAATGTGCATTTGACAATAAAATTTTTTTTTTCAAATGATCTTGTATATTTCTGTAATCAAAAATACTTGACACAAACAGCTAAAGGACATAAACATATGCATATCCTTGCTTGCTCTTGACGGAGACTGGATGTTGTGCTGATCCACTACTCAGGAGAAAAGCAGATTTGGGCAAATGATTTGGGTATCATCTTCATTCCCAGCATAGCTTTACAGGTGTAGCTATCTATTGTTTTCCTCTGTGCATTGAAGCTAAGTAGTATTGCCAGGTTTTCACATATATTGGTCTGAGGGGGTTAATTTTGCAAGCATTTCTCAAATGAAATAGGCATGATGAAACCCAGCAGCAGTTAGAAACAAATACCTGAGGCTCGTGACTGAAGGTGTGTTACAATTGACAATAGGAATATTCCTGAAACAGTCTGATTTTCATCAAGTCAGTGTAAGATTCAACAACATGAGCCACATGATCCAACAATGATTGTTTAATAATATCATTATTATTATCATCTAATTAATGAAAGCCAATATATCAAAATAATATCAGTAATTGCAATACATTAGTTGCAAAGATACTGCTTTGGAAATATTGGTATCCCATACTATGTTGTAATTCTTGTAGAAAGATAAAACCCACACTATCAGAAAGATGACACTAAAAAAATTTGAGAAATATGAGAAACTCTCTTAGTTTATTTTGGTCTACCATTATAAACTTCTCCATTTGATTACAGCAAGACCTGTAATTTCAAAATAAAGAACCAACATGGAATTTAATTTCTTATGCCTGAGTGTTTCAGCAGATATTTTCATGAATGCAATATGAGCACATCCTGGAAATGGATATTGGGCAGTAATATCTCAACAATTTTAAATCTTGAAAACTGGGACTGAAACTGATGAATGTAAATTACTATAAATATTTCAGTGAAATATGGTAGATGTTAGCTGAAATGTTTTAAATTAATACAGCAAAAAAAAAAATCTTAATTATATTCAAGATTTCTTGTTTTATGGATTGTGACTATGTTTTTTGGTTCTTCATTTTGTATTTAACAGATAAAGTTTGGAAATTGATAAATAGCAACTTGTGCATCCAGTACAGAACTTTTGTGCAACACTGTAAAATAGTTTTAGTAGCATTTACATAAGGATTTGGTAAAACCAGTAGCACTGTGCTGCTGAGCCATCCAGTCAGGTGCTGATGTGTGTGAGAAGACAGAGCTCTGCAGGTCCCTCTGCTGTCTGCAACTGCTTGTACCAAGGCAGGTACTGTATCTCTCTGTGGTCAGACCACTGATTTTAGGGCTCGTACAGTGTCATATAGGATAATTTCAGTAAGAAAAAAAGCTTGAAACCCCTGTGTAGTGATGAAGAATGAGGTTTGATGGAGAGTATTTTAATATAAAGGTGTTCCCCTGGTGTTAATCTCCATTAACTTCTGCTCCTTTTAGCTTTTCACAGCTTTTTACAGTGTCAGAAGAATGTTTCACTTGCTCATGGGTTGAGATAAGGGTCTGTGGTATTGTCTGCCCTATTCCTTCATAAAGTGTGAAAAGTCCTCTCCACTCCGAAGTTTTTCAAGCTTAACTTTTTAGAGGCATCTATGAGCTCACTTTTTATTTTCTGCTTTGTTCTCTGCTTCTCTGGTAGGCTTATCAAAGAGAGAGTGATTAGAATTCCATTTTGGAGGTTACTGCTTGCACAGGAGTGTAATTATGGAAAGACAGGAAAAAACAAAATGCAAGTAGTTTTATTCTGTTTCTGAGGAATCAAATATAAACCTAAAGATGGAGGGTTATGCTGAGATGCTATCCTTGTTTCCAGAATTGGAAGAGCTGGGATGCTTCTGGGATGTTATTTAATACATTAAATCCTATATGCTTTCAAGGCTTGACATGAGTCCCTCTCTGTGTGCTTCTGTAACTTTTGAGTTGAATGTTTGCTGTTGAGGACTGTCTGAAAGGCAGTTTGGTTATCAGGTCACTGTGCAGGGTCCTCAGACAGATGGCAGGTGGGTGGTACAATAGGGATCCAGGATGTGAGAGGGCCAGAACAGTAACCCTATGTAGCTACTTCAAAGTTTTGTTCATGAGATAGGGTTGCTCATCTGTATGAGCATGAGGCCAACAGACCTATTTTTCAGATAGGCTAGGGGAGACCATTAAACTAGGAATAAAGATCATCCTCATGGAGAACCAGTAGAAAGGTAACTTGATATTGTAACACTTCAATATTTATAGCTCCTTTCTGTCCCATGCCCAGCTTCACAGTGGAAAAAGTTAAGCGTGCAAGGGTTGTTTAGACCTGTAGAACTTAGTGGGGTCTTGTCTCCTTTCAATGTCTGGTGTCTGTGTTTTTCTCAGAGGAGTTTGTTTAGCAATGCAGTACTAAGGTTGGTATGAGATAAGAAAACTTAGAAATCTTTCTATAGCTGAAATGCTGTGACTTATATCTGAGGAAATGTCTCATATAGTGCTGTGCTCAGCCTCTCCTCATATAATAGATGATTCAAGGTCTTCATCATCTCTCTGGCCCTTTTCTGTGCTCAGCTGAGTAAGTCTGTGTCATCCTTGCACCAAGGAGCCCAGCGCATCACACGTATCTCACCAGTGTGAGCTGGGGGGAAAGATCCCCTTCTGCTACCCATAGAAAACATGCAGCCACTAATGCAGTGCAGGATGTGAATATTGTCTTATTTCTAGAAAAAACAATGAACCCAAACCACTGGTCCACTACCTCCCAGTGGCTGAATTATTTTCAGAAATTAATGCTTTCAGAAATTAATGCTAAATGAATGCTTTTGTGCTCTATTGCTGCTCCGGGTGCATAGGCCATGCAAGCCTGTTGTATGGATGCTTATTAGTGTTAGTGGGAGTATTGCAATGGAGCAAATGTAGTGAGTTTGTACTGGAAAGTGTGCCAAAAGTAGAAAGCTGGTTATCTTTCTCTGTTTATACACAGTAAGGCAGGAATGCAGGCCATGTCAGTGTGTAGCAGTTGCATCTTCAGTGTTGTCTCAGGCTCCTCTGTGTGACAGAGAAATCAGTGATTTTAATTTTTGCTTTCCTGTGTTGATTTTATATTAGGGAAACTTCCAGGAAATTGATGGAGTTACATAGATACATATCACAGTATAGCAGAATATTCTGCTGGCCCCTAAAACCCCACTGAAAGCATCCTTCAAGATGTCATGTTGTCAGCATTGGAGGATGCTACAGTCAGTCTACCTTAATGTCTTAAATTAAGTCTAAGCACTTGTAACTAAATGTAAGGCTATCTCAAACAGAGGTGCCTCAAACCCAGTTTTGGATTCACCAGAACATACATAGTGGTCTTGCTGCAATAATGAGGGCAGATGTCTGGAAGAAAATGACCTCCAAGTAGATGTTCCCTAAGAGTATCCTTCTGGGACACTGTGAAACAAGTCCAGTATTTATATGGGAAACAGGTATGAATCTACTGACAGTGTATTGCCACTTCTGGTGCAAAATTGGAATATGCAGCTACATAATTTATAGTCATACAGTGAAAAACAATATTTTGAAAACAAGTCATCATCAGAATGTGTTTGAATCAGTTTCAGCCTTGCTTCTCAAATATTACAGGCTTTTACATCTTGTTATAGACCTGCAGTATTTGAAAAGCTTTGTGTTTTATCAAAATAAAATGTATTCAGCAGCCATGTACACAAAACAATATTCTAAAGACAGCAAGGAATAACCTGCTGATGCTCCTCATTTTGTGTAAAATATTCAACTGTGAGGCAGTGGGACAGTAGCAAAGCACAGCATGGGTAGATGCTAATTTCCTGGGAATGTACAATGGAGGATGTCCCCATGGGAAAGAACACAAGGGGTGGCCACGTGATTTGGACTCCACAATTGTGGTTGATTTTTCACAGGCCTTTAGGAAGGGCAGTTGGAGATATGGCTGATTTGGATATATGTTGTGGATGTTACTGTAGTCATGAGCAAGCAAGAAGGCAGATCTCACCTCAGTAAACAAGTGAACTGTGTGTAATGGAAAAACAAGAAGAAACAGGAAAATTAAACTGGAGTGCAGGAGAGCATAGGATAATGAATTTCACAGAAAAGCAAAGATTTCAGCTCATATTTTGCCTTGTTGATGTCAGGTTGATGGTTTTTAAGAGAATGCCAATAAGCACATTTAGGACAGCTTGGAAAAGTGGGGAAATACTTTGGAACGAAGCAAGAAAATGTGTACTGTGGCATTACTGTCAGGGGTAAGCAAGGATCAGAGGTGTGCTAGGGTACTCCATGGGGTGCTGGTCTTATTGTGAGAGCCTGTTACTGAGGTGATCCATCACTGCAGCAAGGGAGCTGGAAGAGTGGATCACAGCAGTTGGGATGATGAATTGGAAGGTTGGTCCTTGTGGTAGGGATGTGAATAGCTTTAAACAGCCCTGAGGTGATATCAAGTGCAGAAAAGAGGAAATTCTTGGAATCAGGACAAAAACTAGTACAAAGCAGGAGACAGAGACTTGAAGGTGCAGATAGTCACCAAATGTAAAGCTGTAGAGACACAGTGAAGGCAAGCTTGGTCCAAATTTAAAATGATGCTTTATCTTCATAGACAGGTGACCCCTCAAACAAAACCCAAGGAGGAGGGCAGCAATGATGGGTATAAAGTGGTAGAAGGACTACAGGAGAGTTCAGGTGAGTTCACCAAAGACTGGTGGGCTGCAAGGAAAACTCACTTGTACTCTTGTAGTAATAAAGAGAGGTGCTTGGCATTGCTTAAAATCAGGAGGCATATCTTAGCAAAATGGAATTTATGTTTTAAAAAGAAACATATTAAAGGCCTCAAAATGTTGGCGTTCCATGGTATTTGAGCCACATCAGCTCATCAGAAATACAGATGAGGAACCTCACAGCAACACTGTGCTATAGTTGAGCATGTCTCCCATTATAAGTGAAAAAAAAAAAAATGGCAGAAAGTAGCTCAGCACCTCAGCTGAGTACTTGGAAAATGCATGAATGGTGAAATAGGCTCATTGACTGCAACGACACTGCTTTTTCTCAAAGTTACACAGGGACATAAGTGCCTTGCTGAACTGAGAGCCTGAGGGTAGGGATTAAAACTTGTGTTTTCTTGGCTCTCTGCCTGAGCAAAATTGGTTATGCCACACCGATCCTGAAACAAAACTTCTGTTTGTATTATTTGTGGAGTGCTGTGGGGAAATGAAAGCTGGTAAGGCATAATTTTATTTGTGTGCTTTGAAATTTTATATTATCATGTATTTCTTGTTGCACTGTGATGAAGTACTGATTTCCATATTAAAATTAATAAAATGAAAATAACACAAATGCAATATTCCTGCTGAATGCACATTGACTAGAGAAAGTTTTCATATTATTCCACAGGCATATTTATGACAGCCTATTTCTCTGTGTCTTGAGAAGGCTGCAGGTTCAGAGGAACTTCAGTCATTCACATTTTATTTGCTCAGTTACAACAGAATTCACATGTGATCCACACTTGAATACCACTTTTAAGCAAAGAAGTAAGAAAATAAGTTCCATCGTAATCATGTTTTTTGGCTGCTGCTTGCTTATAATGGTTGAGTTAAAAAAAACAATAGCACTTACTGGAAAGAAATAATCTGCTAAAGTAGAGCTTATATTTAATAATGAACAGTCCTTTGTTTTATCACGGATATTGGGCAGAGAACAAGAGTGTCACAGCTTTGATTTGGATTCACTAAGTATATCAAATTCATTCAGCTATGGCTTTGTTATTTGGGCCTCTCAGCTTAGCAAAGACCAAATAGTTGGCAATAAATAAAATCAGCGCTCTGTAGGACTTGACAAACGTGTTGTGCATTCCAAAGGGGGTGGTGGTTTGAAAGGTGTGGTTGTCTATTGTCACTGGTTATTCCTGATGAAAGCAGGGATCATGGGTTGTTCCTTACATCCCTGCAAAGGTACCACAACCCACAGTGCACTGCAGTATATCAGGCAGTCCTCTGCTCAGTGTCCAGTTACACAGGAAGCAGACCTACAGAAAGAACACAGGCATCTCAATGGCACATGGAGGTTTAGACTAGATAATAGGAAAAATGCCTTCATTGAAAGGATAATTGGACATTGAAACGGGATGCCAAGTGAAGTGGTGGAATCACCATCCCTGGAAGTGCTGGAAAAACATGTGGATGTGGTTAGCTGGTAAATGTGGCAGTGCTGGGTTAACAGTTGGACCTGATGATCTTGGAGGTCTTTTCAAACCTAAACAATCCCATGATTCTATTCCATGCCTGCACCTCCCATACACCCAGCTTTTGTACAGTCTTCACTTGTTCCTCACATGCCCCCTCAAAAAGTTCATGGAGTTGCAAGAGGGGAGAGTACATCCCTCTAGGGGAGAGATAGAGACATAGGTTGGATGAGATTTTTCTAGGGCTCCTTGCAGCCAGCCCACTCTCTTAGGACACGCATCTTATGCCTCCCAAGATCACTTTTTGAGGATGCAGGAGTGATCTGAGAGACCCACAAATAAAAGGCACTTCTCAAGTCATCATCATAACATCCTCTCTGTCATCTTGGTGAAACATCCACCTGTTGGATGGGGAAATAGAAAAAAGCTCTTTTGTAAGAGCATCTTCCTTGTCACTCTTGCCTGGCTACCTTATGGGATTTATGACTTTAGAAGCATTATGAAAAATGAATCATTTTTTCACTAAAATTAATTTCAGAGTGCTAGAAGACTGTCATTTATGTCAACATTTGGTTTTGTTTGGTAGCTGTCTGCTACCATACTTGAGGAAAAGTAAGCATCACTGGCAACAATTTGAATATTTTGTTAGTCAGTACAGCAGTCTTAATGGAAAGCTGCTATCACTGGCATTCGCAGCATGGGCAGTGTGTGATGACATGTGGTGATGTTTCCTGCCCAACCTTCTTCTGTGTGCTCTGAATGAAGAAGTGTTGTTGGGAGATGTTATTGCTGCTCTGGTTCCACAAATCTAGAAAGCATTAGACAAACAAAAGAATTGCATGTTCTTGGTATTATCAAAAAAAGTTTCTTCATTTGTTTTCAATTTGTCTTTATTCTGGCCTTTCACATCAGAGAAATAAATTTTCTAGCAGATTTTCTGGAAAGCAAACTGTATTTTGGAGTATATTACCTAAAATGGGACACCATATACTCTTAGAGAAACACATGTATATAATTCATAATGCAAAACTAATATCATGCTGTAGTACTGCAATATAAGACCATGTGATGATTTTCAGTGTTTTAGTAGTAGAATAACTTTCTGATGAAGCTACTTCTGTACCTGGTTCATAATCCTTCTAAAAATATAAAAATAAATGCAGTTCTAAACTCTCTCCCCCAGGTAATTTTACTGATCAGAAAACACAGCACCTCTATTTGTGCTCCTTCATCTTTTAATTGACTATGCGTTGTGGCCAACAGTTTTTTTGTAATGGAGCTTTTATGGGTCTATTCTCTTTTTGAATCCAAAATGAACTTCAGTTTTGATTATATGAACTCAAGAAGGGCTCAGTTATTTGTTCCAAAGAACTAAAGGCAATTAAAAGATTCGAGATTCTAATCTTATTTTCAGAAGTAGTTTAATGTTGACTGTGAAGTCAGCACCGCAAACTACAATTTAACTAATCAATTCCACTAAACTGTACATGTTGCTTTCACTTATGGTAGCAAAAAAATGATTTTCTGAACTGCTTTTCTGAACTACCTTTCCAGAACAACAGTCTGTTATTTACTACTGATTTATGGCAGAGAGAAAAAGATTCACCCTAATGGCACTTCCAGAAATTACCCCATCTGCCTTTACAGTCAAACTTTGCCTTTCAGTGCAGTTCCAGTAAAAGTTATGTATCTGACTGAGCTCTTATCTACATCACAGAACAAAATTCTGTTTTCACTTGCCTGTGAAACATGTGTTTTGATATTGTAGCACTAGTAAGTATTTGGAAGCACACAGAGGCCTTTGCCACCACTGTCCCGTTGTGTGAAGATTGTTCTGGGTGCAGGTGATCTTTTTCTTTTATTTTCTGCATGTAGAAAATGAAGCAGGGTAGGTTTCCTTTTATTACTGGTATCTGGAAGGGGGATATTAGTTCAAGTCCACTGTACTCTCAATTTGACAGTTACCTGAAAAGGAAAACAGAGGACTGAGCCTGAGATGATGCAGGACCAGAGATGTTCTTGCTTCTCTGCACAGCTCTGTAAAGCAGTGTCAGTCACTATGGGGAATGATAAAAGGCCATGGCAACATCATGAGAAAATGTTTTTTGCTGGAGCTTTGGTGGGAGCTTTTTGTTCCTCTCCCTTTGGCTTTTGAATTGTACAAGGAGAGGAGTGAGGTCAGGGGTTTCAGATGGCATCGCGTAACACAATTTGTTCTCCTCTTTTTCTGCACTTGTTTTGGGGCAAATACAGCATGAGTGAAATGTATGAAAGCAATATTTTTTTAGAGATGCCTGTCTCTGTCCATCAGCTGCAGAAGGAGCTAAAGGGATCACCTGCAGAGTACTCATCTTCTGTATGCCTCCTAAATTTTAGGGCATAGTAAGTCCATGCAGTAGCAGTGCTCTCCAAATTAAGTATCTCACAAATCATCCTTCATGCAGCTATCCAGCTTTTTCAGCTTTTTAGTGGTAGATCTTCTGTCCATCCAGTTTGGACAAGCAAAGCAGGGCATCTCTGTACCCTCATTTAGACACTGCCTCTCTGAGGGACCATCACTGCCATCTGAGGGAGCCCAGCACTGCCAGGGTACCCCTCAGCAGGAGTTTCTGCTGCTGGCCTTTCCCAAATTAACTGGGACCTCCCTTCCTGACCTGTCCCATTTTGCCTTTGCCAGCCGGCTACAAACTGTGCTGGTTTTCAGTCTTCTCCACACCTATGTGTTGTTAGTGCTTTTTTTATCAGTGGATCAGCCCATCTGCCATCATCATGGCACATTCAGGAGGCTGGGGTGAGTGACAGGGACATGCCCACCTCAAAGGTAAAGAAAAAGAGTGCAGGTTTGTCACAGCAGCTGATGATGTGCAAGCCCTGCCTTTCCCAGCCCTTACCCATGTGTTTCCTTCTGGAGGTGGAGTTTTAGGCAGCTGTGAAACTTCCTGTTTGAGAAATGAGCCTTCTCCAGAGAGCAGGTATTCAAACCAGGGAAGTAGGTCTTGGATGGACAATCTAAGAATGCATTTCACTCCAGCTTTATGCACTCAGGCTCCTTTTTGCATTTGTAAAAAGTGAGTGCATAAAGTGATGTATATCACAATACAGTGAGTGCTTTTTTTGTTTGCAAATACAGTGGTATTAAATAGGTGCCAAAACATAGGGTAAGTTATTTGATGTGTTCAAAACTTCGTCTTTCAAATACCTGATTACAGGTGGTCTTTTAAACATTGCAGAGGCTGGTAGGCATAAATGAAACTGGGCAACTGTGCATAGATACTTAAATGTCTACCTGCCTGAAATGCAAATACAAAATATCTGCGCTGGATTTTGGGGAGAATTTTTAAGTGGTCATTAGCTTTGTTTTCAGAATTATGTTTGGCTGCTCATTAAAAACCACAGGAAACATGGAAGTCTTTGTATCTTTGAATGACAGGAGCGTTAAATCTTTCTCGTAGCTGTAAAATGTTACAGGTCTAAAATGGAATAAGAATGCAGTGAGGGTTAATTAGTATTGCATTCTGTGAATGCTCTCAAACAGGTCATTAAACATTACTGTACGCTATGGTTATTTCAGCAGTGGAATGTGCCTTACTGCTAACCTGAAAAAATATCTTGAGCCACATAGAACATTTACAAAGATTCTTAAGTCACTCTCTAATCAAAGCCTCATTTATGTTGTGATGCTTTCATTCTCAGTCTTGAAGTACTTCTGATTTAGTGAAGTTGCTGTCTGCTTTTCCCCATGGACCACATTGTGAGAAAAAGCCCAGGATGCCTGTTTCTGATACCATCTCTACTTCTAGCTTACTGTGGAACTTCACATCACTACTTTTTCATGGTTTTCATTTTCTGTGTTTTTGTATTACAGTAACATTGAGTTGGATTATTTAAGAAGGCTATCTAGCATGTACCTATCTTGCTAAGGCGGAATTTTTTTGTCGTTTGACACTTGTGAGGTGTGCAGAAATTCTTCGCTGTTTTTTTTTACAGCAATAACTTCCATGAATTTTTGCTTTTGCTCAAAATGGAAAACGGCTGTATTTAATATTCTGCTAGAAAAGCTTTAAGACAATATTCTTACAGAGAGCTGGGTAAAGCCATTTGCTGTTCTGCCTCTGAAGTGTATTTGTTTTAAAATTTGCTTCTTTACAACAAATTGGCCAGGTGCAAATTAATTACCTGTTTTAACAACTACTGAGACCTAGGTTGGACACTTTCATTCACAGCTACATCAAAAATTGGAGATGCTTATCTTATCTGCAAATAAAAAGTTACAGGGAAAAATATAATTTTGCATGTAAGAGCCCCATATTTTGCTACTTTTCCTAGAAAGGGAGATGGATGTGAAGATAGCTGCAGTAGTGTTTCAAAAGCCTTGTTCTCTCACTCTGGGGGATTGTTTTGGGTGATTTTTTTTTTTTTTTTAGACTTTCATTGAAATTGTTTCCTGAGTCATACGGGATTTTTTTTTTTTTTTAAATTTTGTTACCATGTATTAAAATGAACTGGGGGAAAAAACACAAAGTGTACAAACAAGCAGCTGGAAAATCTTGAAAGTGTGAAACTACTGACTTGAGATTTTGTGGCTGTAACTAAAAATTGAAACATCTGATTTCCAAATAACATGTACCTTACTTTCCTTTCTGAAAACCCATCCTTTCAAGATTACTCTTCAAAGCTTGATCCATATGGTTTTATTTTGTCATTAGTTTTCTGCAGTTTCTGTAAAGAGTACTTCTACTGGCTTTATGTAAAAGTGTGACCTTCCAGAGGAGGAAATTCCCATTTAAACTGTTCCCTGTACCATGGCATAACATCCTCCAATTTCTATAACTGTGCCCCATGATGGCACTGGAGAATTGTGTACAGGGAAAGCCAGTTATGGTAGCTCTGAGGAATATAGCTCAAGCAGTGGAGATGACATATCAGTAAGTGTCATAATATTTGTAAGTAAATTTGTTAGGAAAAGCAAGATATATTGTCTCTGTATGTAGGGTGGTTGTGTAAGTATTGTTATTATTTACTGAAGAAAGATGCTTTCAGAATCAAAACCATCTAGGACTTCTTGAATTCAAAAGAAGCTCCAACATAATAGGCATCTTTGACATGGATTAGCGTGCTATTTGTGCCATTGGCAGCTTTTAAATCACTTTCAGCAGTCTGCAAGAGAAAGAACTTGGGTCTAAAGTATGCATTTCTGTGCCAGAGCAGATTATAATGGCAATATCAATACTTGGTGGAGGAACAGTTATGAGACAAGAAGAGACTTTACTGGCAAAAGCAAGTTCTAGTAGCAGTGGCATTATCTGTGTCCTCCCAGCTCCTGCTGTTCCTGAGGGCAAGGTGGCTGCTAAGCAATGACAGAGTTGGACAGGCAGATTCAGAAGCTGTTAGCACTGCTAGGCATGGGAAGTTCACAACTGAGGCTGTGTCCACACCAAGGCAAGGATAAACAGATGAATGAATCCAGCAGTGAACCACGCAATGGTCAACTGGTCAATATCTGAAGAAACCTTTGAATGTTTGAGTTCCCTGAGTGTCACACCCTTTCCAGGTAATGACAATCCAGAAACATCTGTTTGCACTTCGTTGCTCAAGGTGTGGTACAGAGCAGGTCTTATTTGGACCACATTAGTGTCTCTCTGTCTGTTCTCAGTTTTGTCCAGCAGAGACAGGCTCCCCTGAGGAGCACTTCCTCTAAACAGAAGGCAGAAGGCTGTATGTATGACTTCCATGATTCATAAAAAATGCCCTATGTGGACCCTCTGACCTTACCACCCCACCAGGGTGCACATTTACACCCCTGCACAACAAACATCAAGAAACAAGGTAAGCCTTTAAAGGACTGACAGTCTGTGTGGTATTTTGTCCAGCAATGATAAGTAATACACTCAGCATTTAGAAATACCTAAGTACCTATGGCTGGAAAAATAGCTTTTGAAGCATGGTTTGTCCCAGTAATGTGAACTGAGATGCAGGGTGGGGGGAAAAAATTACTTCCTACCTGTAAAGCAAATGAACAGTCCAGGTTTTGTCATGAGCTCAGTAAAGGGAAAGGAAAAAAAGCTCCTAAAAAGCTTAATATACTTAGATGATTAAAAGATTAGCTCAAAGAAAAAAACAAGTTAATTCCAAATAATTTTTGAATATACCAGTACAATACAAGTAAGATAAAGGAAAGGTGTTACAGAGGAAGTTGGAGTAAAAGGGAAGCAGTTAGAACATGGTGGCAGAGTTAGAATTCTTAAATAACACAAATAAAGCTGAAAAGCTATACACAAAACAATAAAAAAAAGAAATGGTCGTGATGGGCAGAGATGGAGAGACAAAAAAGGAGATTCACTGAAAAACTCAGACAATGAAAACTCTGCCCTGACGTACAGAAAGGAACACACAATCCAGGCTGAGTCTCATTTTGAAGGAGGTTATAAAAGGATAGGATAAGCAAGTGAAGATAACATCAGAAATGCCAAAGGAGCAAAATGAGATATAACTAGCTAGAGACATCCAAAATGTACTTGGAGCAACAGAGAGACTCCAAGAGAATAATTGGTCTGCTGCAAAGCAGCAAGAGAAAACTATCAATCAATGAAGTGTGAGAACAGTTATATAGCTGTTTTGTTTATCCTTACTGAAAGTGTCAACTCTGATCAGGCCAAACCAAACAATGGGAACCCAGAGCTCTTAATCTGGCTACACTCAGCATCTAGTCCAGGCACAATGGTGACATTTCCTGCCACTCATGAAAATCTGAATGACGTGATGACTTTTTAGTGCTATAGAAAGCTGACATCTAGTATACAACAAACAGAGTGAAATGTTTAGAGGAGCTTGCATGCCCTAAAGTTGTCAATATTTTTTGTTAAGAAAGACTTCAGAAAGCTGAAAAAGAAGCCTTTGTTTTGCTCAGGTTAAGTTGGTTTCTTATTTCATATTTCATGGAAAGATGTCTGCTTGGCTGGACTGCAGAATGTTTTAGTGCCAATTTGTTATCTATTTGATATGCAAAATATTGTACTAAGCCGAGGTACTCATGGTTTTCCCTGTTGTAGAACAGAAGAAAAATCTCTACAGGAACTAATTCCATCAGTGTTCCCAATCACTTCAAGCAGTTAGTTCTGAAGACTTTTCCCTGAAATTTACATAAAATACGTATTTTTCTCTAATCCCTTTTACAAGTGACAGATTATTTCTTGCTTAGCACTGCCAAAGGTGAGGAGCAGGAAGGAACAGTGTGCTTGGACTGCAGCAGGTGCTGAGAATGACTCCAAGAAGAGCAAGCTCCCAGCTTCCCTCATGGCTCTCATAGGTTGGTATGATGGGAATGAGAGATGAGCTGATCTTTGTTAGTGAAAGAAGGTCATCCATGAATGCTCACAAAATGGCTGGTGGCTAGGTTTTTAGATCTGGAATTAGCATTTTCTCATTAGAAAATGGTAGCCTGGTAGACCAGTGTGTGAGCATTGGGATGGGCAAAGTACTTGAGGGGATGAGAATACAAGTTGTTTGCATTATCTCAGTTTCTCTGCCTGATTTTGCAGAAATATAAGCTAAACAGTCAGTCATGATGCTCACAGACTGGTTCTAGCAGTGCCTGGAGTACCAAAGGCTATCCTGTATGGGAAAATACATGTTCCAAATCCAGGATTTTAATTTATTACATTGGTTGGGTTTTTCTCCTCTGTGGACCAAGGACGTGCTAGAGAACACTTCTTGGAGTTTGCAGTCTGAGTAGTAAATATTGTAATGGTATTATCCTAGAATCATACATAAAACTGTTTTTCATTTCATGCTGTTCTAGGACTCAAAGGAATCCTACTGTAAGGTAGATTGTATTGCCTGTCTGGTTTTCAAAATGTCTAAGGAAATGGTGCAACAAGAAGGATTGGTTAGGCTGAAAGCTCTCTTATGTTTGTTTTCAATAAATAGGTTTGCTTTTATTTTTAACTCTTGTATCGATTGTTTATGTTACAGATGTACAAAAGAAATTTTTTATGATGTGTCAGTGCATTTAGAGTAGTTAAAGCTGTTCTTGTGAAGCTATCCCACCTGGTGTCAAGAAGGGAATAGGATCTCCTTTACCCTTCCCACTGACAGCTGCTGATGCAAGAGCAGTTATCCAGCTTTATGCTGGAGCAGACTGAAATTCAGGCCTTGTACTGTATCCCTCAGAGAAGGGAGATCCCTTGGTTACACCTAGGAGTTCTGTTCTTCCCCAACATCCAATGTGATCTTGTTAGAATTCTTAGTGCCAGACTCCCACATGCTCTTTAGGCAAAGACCCGTGGGTTTCAGTTTTATTGGAATGGGGAAGAAGGTATCCATAGCTTTTGTGCTAGAGGTTTGCAAAAATGGGGATAACCCCCTCCCAGTCAGGGTACATGGATAAAAGTGATGCAGTCCATTACTGCAGAAATAGTAAATAATGGTGATAGGTTAAAAATGTGCCTTCAAACATACAAAGCTAAAACCTATTGCCTTTCTATTAAACTGCTTGTGTTCTCTAGAAATGCTTTGGTATGACTAGGTATATTTGAAGGAATTTTGGATATGTTCCTGAAGAAACATGATGGATGCATAGTGGGAAGGTTTTCTGACTCATCTTCTGCATGACCTAACAATCCGAAGGAACTCAATGCCTCGCATCATGCATGTGCTTGATTACTTGTTAGACTGCATTTGCTTTTCTAATACTTCAATATGGCTATTTCTAGAGGATAGTTATGTCTTGATATGCCAGCGCAGGCATTCATGGTGTAACAGGAAAACATATGACATTTATGTTATTCAGTTATATAATTCCATACTGGCAAAGTTTTGAATGCTTCAGCGTGACAGAATTCAAATTACATCTGAGGCAAATTCACATGGTTTTTATTTCTGATAAATTTGACCAGCGTGATGTTTTAAAAGCAAGAAAAAAGTATGTGGTAAAAGCTGTATGCCTAGGCACAGCTTTAAAAACCCAAGGAAAAAAAATGAATAGATGGAATTTACTATAAGGCCTTTGAACTTCTTTCATGTCTTTGTTTTAAAGTTCAATATTAAATGAGTAACTGGAGGGTGAAATGGGGAATATAGTGTCACATTTGTTACTATCTTTCTAGAAGCTTTCTCTCTGCATATATTAAAAAATATTTCAAGAGTTTTCATGCAAATCAAAAGTTGAAAGTTCTGGAGACTTCCTCTTATTTTATTAAATTTTTTTAAAACTGTGGGTTTACCAGTGGATTCTTCCCAATTCCCCCTTTCTGCCACTCTTTATTTTACATTTTATTTTGCCAAATAAATGAATTAAAATCTCATATTACTGCCCAGAGCAGCTTTTCAGCACAGGTTCCATTTGCTGTTAAAGTAACAGGATTTTTTCATTCACATCATGTACCTGGTAAAATGTTTGAGTAAGTCATTATCAATTAAAAGGTATGGGATGACAGCATCTATTTGGACAAAACAAGTAACTATACAGAGGGATTTAAGGCTTTCAGACAGGGATTTGATACAGTAAGAACAGATGATCTGATTTTAACTTCATCATGCAAACTGGGTATTCTTGGTGACTTCAAGTGTTACGATGACAGCAGATGAAAAGAAACATCTTGAATTTGCAGTGGCACCCAAACTGTTTAGTCAAAGCAAATAGGAGTTCATGTCTCAGTGGGTTTTTTTGTCTCAAGTTTATGTCCCCAATATTTCTTATCTCAAATTCCAGCTGTGATGGCTTATCTTATGGCAAGTTCCTTCTGTGGCCTTGGCAGTGTATGAGGCAATTGTGATCCTTAAGTCTCTTACAGCAGCAGTGAAGGTAGCAAGAGGGCATCTTTCATGAGAAGACTTACAACTGAATGCTGAAAAATTTGTCTTGAAAAAATGCCGTACTATGCCTCACAGCTACTCACAGTAGCTCCAGTATATCCTCCATTATTTCCTGCTGTCATTTTTCCCCACAGGCAGAGTTCCCAATAAAGATATAATATTCTGATACATCATGGAGTTTCTTTCTCAAGACCAGAGCCATAAATCATGACAGGTTGTAGCGTACATTAAGTTGTAGTTACAGATGGGAGGCTAAAACCACACAGATGCTTTCAGTAGACATAATCCATACAAATCCATACAAAGATTAATATTTCAGTTTTCCACAAAAAAATATGGAAAGGTAATTAATTTAATCAAGCTTTTCTTTTTTCAATGTTTTGCTTTCCTAGTTCCCTTAGTTTAGGTAGAATTTTTTTCAACAGTTTCTAGTCTTCACTCTTGAAAGTACTGATGTTCTCTTGTGAAACTGCATTGCTGAAAGCAAATGCAAATTTCCTATGAAATACAGCTGACAAATATATTGGTGATACAGCAACTTAAACTCAGAAAACTTGAGTTTTAAGTATATTAAAGTATTTGGAATCTGAGATGTTGGGACTAACCCAAGGAAAATAAAGTTCTGTGAGAGAAACTCAAGGAAGAAGCTTTTACAAAAAAGATTACCAAACTTTTTGAGTTTTACAGTCTTACTTGAAAACCAAATATTTGGTTTGCTTCATTTTTCCAGGGAATGTTGTGGGACATTATATGTGTAAAGAAAGGGGGGATTTGAACTGGTTCAGTCTGTTTCACCAGAAGGTCACTTGATGGATGGTTTGAAAAGCAATGGGAGTTGACACTTGCAGAAGAATTTTCCATCTCCCTTGTTGCCATCTGTTTCTGATTTGACTGGAGAGTTTCCTTTTCTTAAAAGCCATAGAGGTGTATTTGACTCAGCCTTTGAGTCAAATACTGCCATGCACTGTGGGCATGGCATCCATTTATAATTTATGAAACAGCACTAGGAATTGGAACACTGTCATTCTTGGCTGAGGCTGGTATTGCAGTCAGACCTTGGTGAACCTGTGGGCTGTGCTGTGCAGTGCTTTTGACTGGGTTATGTCAATATCTTTTTCAGAATGGAGCTTTAGGAATTTAAGTGTATGAGGAAGTCAGAGAAACTTTGAAGCCTGTACTCTGATCCAAAAAAATAGTAGTTTTACATTATCTTTGGGTGTGTAATAATTTCACAGAATCACAGAATTATTAGGTTGGAAACAAGCTCTAAGCTCATTGAGTCCAACACCTTGAGCATTCACCACCTTGTCAACTAGACCATGGCACTAAGTGCCATCTCCATTTCTTTCCTAAACACCACCAGGAGTGGCAACTTCATCATCTCCCTGGACAGTCCCTTCCAATGTTTAACAACCCTTTCTGTGAACAAATTCTTCCTGATGTCCAGCCTGAACCACCTCTGGCCCACTTTGAAACGTTATTCTCTTATCCTGTCACTGGTTTCCTAGGAGAAGAGGCTGATTGCCACCTGGCTACAACTTCCTTTCAGGTAGAAAATATTTTAATATTCTTCTAATATTCTCTGTATTGCTCCAGTTTTAGTATATGTGCTTGATAGTATCATAAGGTTAAGATTATAATGTTAATTTTAAAAGTACTCAGGTTATGCTTGGACATAAGCTGTGTTGAAATGTATATTCAGCATGGCTGTGCTTCTTCTGGTTGTGTTTGGGAGCAGAGCTTTACATGCTTAAGGATGCTGACCTTCCAAAGTTGCAGATCTTGCTAGTGTTTGGGTCCCAAACAAACAAAGTGAAAGTGGGCCACAGAGATCCATTTGTGGGTTTTGTCTAGTTCTAAGTCAGTCCTTAGTGACTCATATTTTCAAAGGTATGCTGGTGGTACACCAGGACTCTGGTCTGATCTGGTCTGTACCTAACTGGATGATCAAACAGCTGTGTGGCAAAAACATGTCTTCTGCAGCAGGTTGAGTGATGGCTTCTCATCTCACCTTCTCCTGAACATCTCCAACATACTCTTTATATATACAGACTCAAGTCTTGAGTCAACCTGTTCACTGAATAAAATATTTATTGCTCAAATATATAAAAAATATATATTTTGTTCAAACAGAGCAAAATTGAGCAATCTTAGTTTTTTAGGATGGAAAATTTTCTTTTCACTTTAAAATACAAATCAGTAGTTTTTTTCAATTATAAAAGTGTTTAGGTTTGAGATCATTCTTCAGTTCTGAAGTGCTACATGGGTTAGAACAAGCTGCAAGGATAAGTGTCTCACAATTTCTGACTAGCATAACTTGTGGCATTTTGGTTTTGAGACAAGTGACTCTTGATAGTTGGGGTCAGTTCAGAAGTGTTAGGACCAAACCTTGGACCTCCAATTGTCTGATAGGATTTGGTCTGATTTAATGATAGCTTGAGCAACTGAAATACTTCTCATAAATTCAAATCTATTTACTTTAGGCTGCTTCAAATAAATATATCTTGAACATTGCTGCAGTTCTGGAAGACCAACATCATATCTTACAAGAAGCTTGCAGATATCATTCCCATCTTTTTTCCCTGCTCAGTGTAAGTATGTTCCCTTGAAATTCATTAGGTTTTTCTTTAAAGTACAAGAGAATACAGAAATTTTGCCTGCTCATTTGCAGAGATTGAAGGCAAAATGCACTATTAAAAAGGACTTAAGCAAGTTCTTCCAAATTCAGACTTCTCAGAGAGATGCCCATATAAATAGTCTCTGTTGTCAATAAAAAGATGAAAAGGGGGGTCTCAGAAGGAGATTTATTCCACCAACAGACAAAGGGACTCTGTTCCCAGACAAGGCAGTCTCTTAGATGTTTACAGTGAAGTGCAGAGAGAGGAAAGCCTCACGAATTGAGATATGAAATATCATATTACACTACCTTGTAAAATTCCAGAGCCTGAACTGTTAGGAAGACAGTGGTGATCTTTCCCTCTGACCGAATGCGAGCTGTGTCCATGGCCCATCAGTTGGACATCTGTGTTAGATCAGCTGGTGGGCACTAGGGAAGAAGGATCACTGCCCACTTGCCTTGTTTCATGTGCTCTTTACTCCATGTGTTCCTGGGCTATGCCCATGTTATCAGCCATCCATGGCTGAGCCTGACCTCTGATTTGCAAAGGTCTCTCGTATATATGTTTGCAACTGATCTTATGCAGACATTCAAGTTGAAGAGGCTTCTTAGGTGACAAACTTTGAGGAGAAGTCTCAAAAGTCTGTCTTCAGCTTCAAATTTGGTTTGACACAAGCATCAATGAAAGAAATCTATCCTTAAACTAAAAATATGATAGTAAGATTGGATCAACTTAATAGTGAACTTGGATTACTTACATTTTTACTTTAATTTGATTAAATATTAAATAGTTGTGACATTACAAGACTGAGTATGTATGTAGTGAAAAGAATTACTTTTGAAAAGCTAAATCTTTAGTCTTATTATATATATTTTGCATAATTGCATGCTAAAAAAATCTCAGAAATAGAACAGATATTTATTTTAACAAACATGATTTCTTTCAGTTTATTAGTCTTACGTTTAGATCTTACTGTATATCTTACTGTATATTTCCAGTGTGTACCTTGTGCTCAGCACTGTAAGGTCTGTTCTGAACTGACATGCTGAGTTAGGTGGAGTTTCTTCTAAGCAGATTTTCTTTCTGCTCTGAGCCTCAGGACCAGAGTAAACTACCTTTGCACCCTTGCTGATGTTATTAAATTGGTATCCAGGGCTAAACTTTGAATTGGCTGTAGATCTTATGTGATCTCAATACTGTGGTTAAAGCCAGGGGTCTGCTCAGTCCCTTTGTCACTTGAGGAGATTTGTTCTGTGCCCCTGTGCCCCAACTTTAGCACAGAATTGAAAAACACAAAATGCCCAGCAGTTACTCGGTTCCTGAGTCTCATGACTGCTGCCTCATGAAGTGGATGTGCCTTTTCTATGCTAGGTCGGGTGATGGGGTGGAAAACTTGTGGTACAAGCCTGCAACTGGGATTCATGCATCTTCCATGTGGGTACTTCCGACCATGTGTGCTGAGGGGCATCAAATTCTGGGCGTCTGCAGTACTGGAGCTGCTTCTCAGCCCCAGGTTCCCTTGTGTGACATACCTCTGACTGAGATCAGTGAAGTGACAGTGCAGGCTTTTGGTGCAAGGGATAATTGACAATATTCCTGTGACTTGCAAGAGAGGGCAGTAGGGAATGTGCAACTGGGCCACGGGAGTGAATATCACAAAAGTGTGGCACTTGGCATGTCTGCTATATGGGGCCAAAGGACTTTCTGAGGAGCTGTGGAAGATCTGTTACATAGGTGTGCTTTCTTTTTGTTTTGTGTTCTTTTTTCCCCCTATACATTGAGTGAAATGACTTTTGTAAACATCTAGAAAAATTAATGGTAACTTGAAGAAAAAAGGGATGACTTTGTAGAAATTTCTCTGATGGGATAGTCCCATCAAAATAACATAGGTGGACTGCATAAATGATCGATCTCTATGAAGACTACAAGCTTTCTGTCCATACAGACTTGACTATAAAACCAGAAATTGGGTGTAAGCTCAGAGCAGGATGTTTGTTCCCTGTTCAGCCAGATAGGATTTATTTCAAAGGCATAATGCAGTTTTAGTGAAACATACTTCTATATTTCAGAATACCTGTACTGAAAAACAGACCTATTTCACTGTTTGCAAAGGCATTTTGCAGAAAACTGTTATGTAGATGAGAACGCAGTTCTAGTGGTTTTGAAAGAGAGAAAGCGGGGGTTTGGCAAGCACTTTTGAGAATAAAGCACTCATTGATTAGAAATTTGTGAAGGTCGCCGCCATCTAGTGATGAGATGTTGAAGATGTTGCTTAGAGCAGAGCAGTGCCCAAACACGAGGCGTCTTTTCTCACTGCGGCCGCATCCACTCATCGCACTGGCTGCACCCTGAACCAGTGGGTTTTTTCATCGCGTGCCCTGTGTCACATGCATTACCTGTACCACAGGGCACGCTGTGACACCACTGTGACACCCGTGGGTGCCGAGGCCGGGAGAGGCTGCGGAGCTGTGCTGCTTCAGCTGGCAGTGCTCAGAGGAGCTGCACGAACGGGTGGCAGCGCCTTTTCACCACAACCCCCCTGAACCAAGTGGCTGTACTTCTGCCACATATATATCACATGTATATCACATCCTGGCTGCCTGTATGTGTGTCAGATCCTGGAGAAGTAGCAGAGGAATATATGGGAACATGGACAGCTTTCTACTGTAGGATATTGCTTCCCAAACTCTGTCACTGGAGGTGACTGGGGAGCAGCTCCCCTGACTGAGGTGAAAATGTTGCCGTAGGAAATGATAGTTCAGAGTAAGGTTGTGATGCTTACTCCATTTCTGAACCCCCTGCAAGCTGCAGGCACTGGAAAGGTCCTGCTAGGACAGAATTACAATAATCAAGCCTTCTGGCCCAAGTGTGTATGTTGCTGTTGTTAGGTCACTGCATTACCAAAAAGGGACAACTTGTGTCTGAAATTTGCTGCCTTTCCAAAGCTGATTGCCAGCCACCAGTCAAAATCTGATAACCTTTCTGAGGAAGGAGCATAATCAAAAGTGTCATCAAGATACTTAATCTGATTCATTATCTCAGCATGCATCCTTTAAACAGCAGGGGCATGAAGGAAGGGAGCATCATCATAGCAATGACCTTGACCAATCCACTAGACTTCTGATTTTCCTGAATGAAATTATGCCAACAGCATGCATTACAGCAGTCAAACTCAATTTGTTTTGTATCACTAGTCTAAGTATATGGGTTGACTTGCAGTTCTAAAGGGCCTGTTGCCCAGTCATCTGTTTTAAATATTATGCCAGGAACAAAGCTAAATGGTACTAAACCAGTGAGAGGCCTGAGTATGGTGTAGTGTCTTAGAGCTGTTTTTATAGAAAGACCTCTGTCTTTGTTTCCTGCTAGAGGTCAGCTAAGGAGGTTATATTTTTAATAATACTGAAAAATAGTCTACTTTTCAGGTGAAACAGTGAAAAAGGAGCCAATCCACCCAGCACGGGGACTAGCTCTGCAGTCCTTACAAGAATAACTGAAATTTGATAAGCTGAACAAATATCAAATTGCAAATAGGAACATTGTTGAAACTTGTGGGTTGATGAACCATGATTGTGACCTTGGATGACCAAAGCAAAAGCCCTCCATTTCTTAATGTCTGTGGGAAAGCATAAGGACATTTTAATTCTCCAGCTACTGTTTGTATTCTCAGTGTCTTCTGGGCTGGCACCACTCAGTATTTTCAATAGTGATGGAAGTGGTGTGGTAGTGTTTGCAAGCAATATTAAGCTGGAAAAGATGCTCAGAATAAGGAAGGACAGTGTCAATTAAAAAAATATTTGAATGAATTGGAAAAGTGCTCTGGACATAAAAAAACCCCAAAGGAAACCATGAACAGGATGAACTTTGGTGTCACGAAATACAAGATACCAGAGGAAGGCAGGGATAGAAAGTGATAAAACCCCACATTTGGAAACAACAGGCTAAGTAAGGATGAGAAGCATGGTAAAAAAGGATTAGAAGATAATATTGATTCTGCTGGACTACAGCATAGAGATCTAGTGGAAAGAGGAAGTGATGGGAATTATTTGCATACTGTGAAATAGTAATTTCCTCTACTTGGTGTGAGGAAGGCTCTGCTGGAATCCTTGATAAACTGCTAGGGAGGCATCAAAACTTAAGAAATTCATTGAAAAACCATGAGCCTGGTAATGACAGAATAAACTTTCACTACTAAATATTGAAGAATTTGGAATTATTTAATCTACAAAAAATGGCGAGGGGAACTGATTTTCAAAGAGATTAAAAAGTTGCAGAACCAGGGGAGACATGCTGTACTGACAGAAATTGTGAATTTAAACTGCATCAAACTTCAAATTAGACAAACTGCAATATTTTCTAATAGTAAATATAAGCACATGTGACTGTTCTGGAAGAAGATGATGCAGTCTAGTGTTTTGAAAACAGATGAGACAAAAATCTATCATGAGTGCTTTGGGGATATCTGATTTTAAGGAAAGGGATCAGGAAAATGGAAAAAACCTCTGCTTCCTTTAAATTTCTCCCATTATTTTCTTTCATGAAAATGTGACCTTCTCAGGTAAGCACATATATGTAGTTATGATATTTTATTAAAAATCCTTTCCTGGGATTTTTTCCCTCCTGAGGACCTGGAAGCCTCAGGAAAGAAATGTAAACAATAACTATCTGCTGCTCTGGAATGCAACTGGTGCATCTTCCATTGGTCCATGTGGATTGTTTTCAATTGATGACCAATCACAGCCACCTGTGCCGAGGCTGTGAGCAGTCACGAGATTTTGTTGTGCATTCTATTCTTGTTCTTTGTAGCCTTCTGATCATCTTTTCCTTCTGTTCTCTCTGTTCTTTTAGTATAGTTTTAATGTAGTATTTTAGTATAATATATAACAATAAATCAACCTTCTGAAATGGAGTCAAGCCTTGTGTCTCCACACACAGAGTTCATCACAACACATCTATTTTACCTTCCCTGTAAACTCAGCAGCTCATTGAGAGAGCAGACCATCATTTCAATGTTTTAAACTCAAGGAGAATACAAAGACTGACAATCAATTCTTTACATATATATAGCCTCCAAAATGACTCACACTTGCCAAATTTAGCAGCTTTCACTGATGATCATAATCAGGGAAGGTGAGTCATGTTAGGGCACTCCTGTCATGCTTAGATGATGACATGCCTTTCAGGAGTATAACACTGCACATATTCCTGGCCCTCACTGTCTGAGTGAAATTTTGGGCTATAATTTATAGCAGTCATAATTGAAACTGTTCAAAAGTAGCTTCTATATGTTAAACCCAGAGCTTTAAAGAACAATCTACAGCTACAGAATCTTTGATGTAAGTGTTTCTTCACATCAAACACCCAGAATCTGATGTTTGAGATACTGTTGTGGATGCCCCATCCCTGGAGGTGTTCAAGGCCAGGTTGGATGAGGTTTTGAGTGCCCTGGCCTAGTGGAAGGTAGGGGGGGTTGGAAGTCAATGCTTCTAAGACCCCTTCCAACCCAAGCCTTTCTGTGATGTTCTGGGGTGCTGGGATGTGGGTGCCTGTGTGGCAGTGGCTGCATTCGGGCTTAGGAGTTTGTAATGCTCCTCTGCTCATTGAGCAGCAACCCATCTTCTGTAACATGTTATTCTACAAAATAAAACAAGAATGCAGAGCAACCACGGTGTTAGCTTTGTTCGTGAAGTGGCTTAGATGGTGAGAAGGGTCTCCTGTTGCAGGCCTATCTCCAGTCAGGAGCTTCTCTTGAGGTGTGACACACTGAGCTCCCTCTGCCAGAGGGAGTAACTGAATGGAGGCACCTGTTTCTTACAGCCAAACTGGGAGTTTGCTGTGTCGAGGTAGGCAGAAATGCCTTGTGGTCCTGTCTTTAAAAGCTGTGTAGACCAGAAGGCAATTTTTAGCTGTGCAGCTCAGCTTCATGCTGGCAGAAGTGCACTTTTCTTTGCAGTGCTGCTGCCTAGCATCCTGCTGCTCAGCCTCCTGGCTTCTGGGACATCCACAACTGTACATGGCCAACTGCATGGAGACCAGGGTCCTCAGGTGGTTGTTACACCATTTAGCATTTTCTGCCTAAAGTCAATGTCATCCTCAAGCTCTTGTCTTTAGAAAAAACTCTAAAATGAAGTTGGCTTATGGTTTAAGTGTCTGACCTGAACACATGCACTGTTACCTTGGGCACTGTCTCTTTTCAGCTTTGCTTCAAAGAAAAATATTTGCTGGTGGTTGGGTTTCTGCTGCTTCTGTGACTTTTGGTGGATCAGGTTCAAGGGTTCCTCTGACTTCTCTTTTAGCACTGCATGTAGTTTTTTGAAGTTTCCAGTGGGACAAAGACAACAACAGAGTGGTTTTCTGTACAGTTGACAAGTTAGGGCTGTGCTTTAAGCAATCCCATATCAGTTTTGCCACTGAAATACAATAATTGTGGAAGTTAGGAGAACCAGGTGGTGAACTGGGCTATTTAACCTTTCTTTGTGATTAAGCCCAGTTTTAAGCAATACCTCCTGGTCAGTAATCTTTTGTGGTGTGGACTCAATTTAGGTTTTCTGAATTTCAAAGGAGCTAATGCAGTTTTCTTAGCCTTAGCAATCTCTAGATGATGCTAATCCACTCTTAAAGTGCAAGACAGTTTCACTAAGGTATAGCTATAGTGTATTTTTGATGTTTTGTGTAGCAGGTGTAGTCAAACCACAAACAGCAATGATTTTATTAGTTAAAACATGCACCTGGAAATTCCTGGTACAAGGATTAGGTTTTACCTCTGTGTTGACATGCATTTCCACAAAGCATCACAGATACTGCATGCAAGTGATTTAGAAGGCATTTGCCACCTGGTTTACATATGAATCCAGGCTTTATTTTTGTTTTTTTGTTTCCTCATTCCCTTCTGATGGATTGAAAGCAAGTTCATGATTTTGTGCACTCACTTTCACTGTCATTAAGTGTTGACACTTTTTATTGGATTCATTTTGTATAGTGTAGACCCAAATGTTTGTGCCCTCATCTCTTTCCTTTTCAGATGGCAAGAGCTTTTAATGTGTTTTCAGGGTAAAGCATGCCAGAACCTACCACTTAACAGATTGTCTTTTACATGCAAGGCATTCAATCATTTAATTAGGCAATAACACATTAAGCCATTAATGTGTGCCTTGGGTGTGCTGGGAGACACAAGACTAAAGGCAGAGTGACTTCAGTCACCTCAGCAGTGCTTTCATGCTTTGATAATGTGCATCCTGGAGTGGCCAGTTGCTGTCATAATACAGACTTTCTGTATTTGGAAAAGCTTTTAAATTTTTTAAATGCTTTTCTTTTATGTTTTATTGACTACGTTTCTCTTTTGGAAAAGTAGGTTATTGATGTTGGTCTGTTGAGATGACTGCCTGACTCTACTGACCCTCTCTCTTTCCTCAGTTATTAGAATACAATCCTAACAACCTTTTTGTCAGCTTTGTGTAATTATAGATGACTATAAGATGCTAGACTGAAAAATTTCTGATGAAAGCAGGGTGACAGTTTGGGGGCTTATTTTTCTCATTTTTTATTGGTTCTGTTAATAATATATAAAAACCACTATTAAACATATATTGAGACGTGCTATTAAGAAATACAAAAAATATCGTTATGCATTAATAAAATTATGCTATTCACACTTACGCTTTTCAAATAGCTTAACAGGTGTTTCAGTAGGTCTCACAACAACTGCATGAATTAGATAGGAATGCTGTAATCTGAGGTATACAGAAAATAAGGTGCTTGTAAACACTGAACTTGTTAGCAGTATTTGGACTGTATGTATTACTTTTCCAAGGCAATAGAGAAAAATGCACGTAGGATAATTAAGAATAAAATACTGACATTACATTTCAGCAGTGCAGTGATTCATGTCCAACTAAAACCAGAAGGTGTAATTGCTCTGTACCCTGAGCAAAATGTAGTGTACCCTTGATTCAGTTAAAATCTGTTACTGCTTTTCCTACCCCAAAGGATAAATTCTCTATTTGCAGTAGCTGTTTACATTTTTGAAGACAGTTCATGGACTGTATTTTCTGTTTTCTCTTTCCTAGAGAAAGTTGTTACCTCGGGTTATGTTTTCTACACTTCTCTTCATTCTTATTACCTCTCTGGACTCTCTCCATTTGGCTCCCATCTTTCTTGAAGTGCTGTGACCAAAACTAAACATCACACTCTTGCTGCTGCCTTAGCAGCGCTGAGTAGAGCTGAAGTCCCCGTCAGGCAGGACAGAGTGGCTCACAAAGTACTTCAATCTGTATCAGCTGCCAGCAGTGTCAATAGGCCACTCCAACAGTCAAGACTCACTGAGATGCAAGAGAGTCCTTGTCATGTTCTCCCCTTCACCCCCACTCTTAGCAACACACCTACCACTATAGAGAAAAGCATTCCATACTCCTTGATTTCTAACTGTGGATTATTCACAGCACGCTGGAGTCAAGGCTTCAGTGATTATCTGGGGCTGACTCATTGTTGCGTTCTTTGAAAAGTGGAAACACATCAATTCTGTCATTCCCAAGTTTCCAGCCATACTTCCCTCTCTTTGTAATGTCTGTGATTCCTGGAAAGCAATTGGTACACTGATATATGGAGGAAACTTAAGCAAAAGAATTCTCTGGGAATACCTATTTCAAGTGAGTCCTAAACTGCCCCAAACAAGAATTCCTCTCCTACAGTTCAGAGAAGCAAAGGGCCTGATCGATTTTTTGTTTCCCCCCAGCTTAGAAGACCTTTGCAACATTCAGGCAAAGAATTTGTCCTGGAGCTTAGCCATGTTATAGTCCATTCCCCAGGGCATTTCTCAAGCCAAGTTCAAACTCTGTGTATACAGTATTTGTACTTTCTCTTCTCTATATTTGCATGTGATGGTTCTGGTTTCAAGTGGAGGTGCTGAATGTACCAGGAAGGGTAACATCAAAATGCCTCTGATTTTTAGCTGTTCCATGGACATAAGGCTCAGTTACAGCAGCCAGGTGGCTGGAGGTTTAGTAGAATATTTATGATGTTCAAATCTAAGAAATGTGATAAATAAATAAATCAGATATGACTGATTATTAAGTAACTACAGCTCTTCTGAAAGTTCCTCTAAGGTAGAAAGGCTCCTAACTGTTGCTGTGTGGGGATTCTGGCAGTGCTTCTAACAGGAGGCAGAACTGAGAAACTTGTTTGCCTAAAATTTCCATTTTCTTCAACATGACCTTGGAAGGTCAGCTGGCCTATGTTATGAATCTGCATGAGAAAGGATTCACCAGAACTAGTTCATGTTTGAAAGGTGTGTGTGCAGGTGTTCTTAGTGACCTCCAATGGCTATCAGTTTTGGGGAGAAAGTATTTATGATTTCATAGCATTCAATTTACTGATATCATAGAATGGTTTGGGTTGAAAGGATCTTAAAGATCATCTTGCTCCCTCCCCCTGCCATGAACAGGGTTCTTCACCTTTCAATAGAGCAGGTTGCTCAGAGCCTTAACCAACCTAGCCGTGAACACTTCCAGGGATGGGGCATCCACAACTCCTCTGGGAAAACTAGATGTAATCTAGAGTCTGGTACAAGAATCCCATTAATCCCATGGTTAAAATGGTAAAACTAATAATTTTTTTTTCTGGGTTTTCCTTTGCAGCATGACAATCAATCAGACATGGCAGCTGTAAAAAGTATGCTGAAAACTCCAACTGGGAAATGGACTAATAGCTGTTCCTTCAGGATGTTTACAAGTTATTTGCTCTTTTGCATTGTTTCAGGAGCAGAATGATGTTTCCATGAAAGTCTTAAACTCTTATAAGCTTGCTATGTTTGAAATATACTTAAACACCTAGTTTGTGTGTGATTTACATTTCCAGTAAAACCATGAGTATTTTTAAGGTATGTTCTTTCTACACTGAAAGATGTTCTGTGTCTTGTCATGATGAGACACAGCCTGTTACAGAGTTTGGAGCTCACACCTGGGTTCACACCTCTTATTTGCTGTGGCTGCATTACAAGAACTGCAAAGTGGGTAGTAATTGAGTCACAGAATGGAATGACCTTAAAGATGGTCTAGTTCCAATCACCCTGATAGTAAGATTGTTCTTGTTATCTGACCTTTAGAGCTCCCTAAGATGCTGAACTTGCTTGGAGCCACCTAGTACTATTCAGGCCAAGGATATTTTTTTCATCTCATCATCTGTCATGGTTTTGGCTGGCATACTGTAAATATTTTTTTTTCTCAGGAGCTGGTACAGTGCTGTGTTTTGGATTCAGTACGAGGGTAAGTTGATAACACGCTGATGTTTTGGTTGTTGCTGAGAAGTGCTTGCCCTGAGTCAGGGACTTTTCAGTGTCTCATGCTCTGCCAAGAAGCAGGTGCACAAGAATCTCTGAGGGAGCATGACCAGGCGGGTGACCTGGACTGACCAAAAGGATATTCCATGCCAGAGAATGTCATGCTCAGTGTTAAATGGAGCGGGGAGCCGGTTGAGAGCCGCTGATCGCTGCTCAGGGATGGACATCAGTCAGTGGGTGGCGAGCAATTGTACTGTGCATCACTTGTCTGTCTTGGCTTTTATTCCTCTCCTTTTAATTACAATTATTATTTTTGTAATTATAATACCTTTGCTTCAATTATCGAAACTGTTCCTATCTCAGCCAGCGGGGTTTCCTTTGCCCCCTCGATTCACTGTGGGGGTGAGCGGTGGCTGCGGTGGGGCTGAGGCAGCGCCTCCCGCCCCGTCCCCGCGTCTCCCGGGCCATCCCGCTCCGCTCCTGCCGGCCCGGCTCCCTCCCGGCGCCACCAGATGTCGCCAGCATCCCTCTGGAAAAGCAGCCGGGCTGCCGCTGCGGGATGCGGAGCGCGGGGTGAGGGATGCGGGATGCGGCGCGGGGCAGCCCCGGGGCTGCTCCAGCGCTCCGCCCATGGCAGGACGGGAGGCATCCCGGGAATGTGGAAACCCCCTGGAAATTCTGCTGGGACCGGCTGCGGGCGGGATGGGGGGAGCTGGGGGCCGCTGGCTTCAGCGAGTTTAACTCGTGCAAATCCACACCTGTAGGTTTTGCTGAGGACACGAGCATAGCAAATTTTGAGTAAAATAGTAATAATTTTGCTTACCATAACCCTGACCACTCTGTGCCCAGCCTGGGACTGTGCTCCAGCCAGGGTGACACCGGGACGGAAAGGGAGAACAGAGAGCCCGGAAGGTCCTGACCCCAAGGCACTTTATCCCTCAGGAGCCTCCAAGCCCAGGTCCTTTGTTAAATCGTCCCATCCTCCACTGAGAATCAAAATGCTCTCTGAGCATCCTTTTTTAAAGGATGATCTTCTGCTTTCTCTGCTTTTGTTCTGAAAGAAGGTGGTCATGGACATTGAAGACCCACAGTCCAGTGTCTAAGTCAATGTTGTTCATCTCCTGAAGCCCTGTTATTGCTTATTTCTTGTTCTGGAATCAAATTCTGTATCCTCAACCTCCAATTTATGGCTTTTTCTTCTTTAGTGCCTATTTCTCAGCTAGTTTAAATCCCACCTGATCCCTTCATTCTGCTTTTATCACTATTTCTTAACTTTTTTAAATTTTATTTTCTTTATCAGGGTTAGTCTGGAATTTTAGATAGGAGCCTTGCCTAGTTTTTGCTTCTGATCTAAACTTTGACACAGAGCTAGTGTTAGACCATTTTTCTTTAGCTGAGAGAGGGGTTTTCTGTGTTTAATTCCAGATGCTCTTGTCCCAGTGCTTTTTGTGTCAACTTTTTTCTCTTTAGAAAAATCTGGTTGCAGCAATGCGATATAGAATGCAAAGCAGAAGCAGCGTATTATTTTAAATTGTGTAATAGCAAAGAACAGCACTATGCTCAACATTTTTAGTTGCTATAATATGCTTTTTTCCCCTATGAATTCTTATTAAAAGCTAATATTTAAAAGTGTAAATGGGAGAAAAAATAGATCATGTTTGTTGCTTATCTTTTTCAATATGCAAAACTGGATGGGAACAGAGACAAATACAGATAATTAAATAAATGATTCATTATTGATGCCTTAGGATATGACTTCTGCTTAAATAATTCCAGCTGGAATGATGACCGTCTCAGTCACATTGAAAGCAGGAAAAAATGCAGTGGATGAATATCTCACAGTTCTAATTTTGAGCTGATATAAACCATCATCCCAAAGTGCATGCCACTTGAACTTGCTCCTCCTTTCCCCTCAAATTCAAGTGTTCACTGTCTTTTTTCTTAACATGATTTCTTTGACATAAAAGGTTAACTCAAGAAAAAAAAGAAAAAAAGAAAAGAAGGAAAGGAAAGGAAAAAAACCTGTCTATTGGGGCTCAAAGGCATTGTGTTCTAGCAAGACTGTCTGTGGAAAGACTGTGTCTAATTCTATTTTAGGGACCTCAGGTGTAACCTTTGATCACACCTGTGTGCAGCAGAACCATGCACTGCCCTTCTGCAGCTGCGTGCAGCTGACAGCAGCTCTGTGCTGGGCTCAGTGTGTACAGAGTTATTGGGGTACCTGCCCACACAGCATCACCCCTGCTGGAGGACATCTGAGCCATCTCCTTCTGCACCCATCAGTCCTGGCAGTAGAGAGAGGTGTCTGGGGAAACCTATGGAGCTGCAGCAGGAGCTGCTGAATTTGTGGACAGCACCTTCTGCTGACTGTGTAAACAGCCCTATGGTGTGTATTTTCTGATCACTGAATGCTTGAGTAGGCTGTTTGAACGTTATTTTAACATGAGGCTTTTTTTTGTTTTTTCTCCTTAATGGAGTATTTATTATACACTCCTGCATCTATTGTGCCTTTAGTTCCACTGTGCTCTGGTGTACAGCGCATGTTTACTTGTCTTTGTTTGAAATAATATATAAATAAATTAGGCAACATGCACTGTCAAACAGCAGTGCTCTGTGGGTTTGCAATCCTTGCAAATTGTGCCAAATCCCATTATTGAGCTAGAAACCTATAGCTGCTCCTTTTGTCTCCTTTCTGTTGCACAACCAGGAACCTGTTCAGTGATGCTGCTGGATGTCAGAGATGTGGGAGATGTTCAAGGCCAGAGGGTGCTGAGCTTAACATTCACTCCTGAATGTTGCAGAGATAACATGTCAAAAAGCATTTTGTGGGGGGGAAAATGCCTTATTCTTTGAAACAGAATATTTGATGGGACAGGTTGGTTTGAGAGAAGTTATTTAGAAGAGAAACTGGTGTGAAAAGCATCTGCAGGTCTTAGGGTTTCAGTGTTCAAAATGCAGAGCACCAGTAGACAAGGGTTACAAGGTTTTTGGTCACTGCTCTATGGTGCTGGAAGTCTTTCAAGCTCAGCTGAGCCACTCTCAGGGGACAGGAGGGAAACAATGAGACTCTTACCATCAGCCTTCGGGCTTTCTCAGACCTCCTGGGAGTGCTTACCTCCAGGGTGGCTAAATCACCACAAGCTGGCTGTGTAGCTGGGCTGGATTTCTCAGATTACATGTCAGGTTGACAAAAGAAAGTTAAGTCAATAAAGAAGCCTGAGGCTAAAACTAAAATGTTGCTGTACAGTCCTGAACTGAAAATGCCCTTATTGCAGTACAGACTTGGAGCAGTGATGGTCTTCAAAGCACCTCATCCTCTCACCATGCTGGGCTCCCTCCTCCTGCAGTGTCTCTGGAGAGGAGGTGCCCATGCTCTGCAAACAAAACTGTTTAGCAGGTTCATTCAGCCCTGCTGGGTTGAGTTGGATTTACTCTGTGGTTAAGGAGACTTTAATCTGAGAAAGGTGGGCTGTAGCTGTCCCAAAAGATCTCCTATTCAGTGACACCACTGAAAAGATATCTTCCTATGATAAGCTGAAATAAACCACGATGAGCCAAGAGCTACTTTTATGTTATCTACATTTTTGAAGAAATCTCAAAGAAATTATGTCATCAACCACCTTTATAATAGGGCATCACAAAGTCATTTTCTATGAATGTGTTAATACAATAAATCATCAGTGGAAAGCAAACAGCAGTGCATTGTCCACCTTCATTTTCTGTCTTTCAGAGCTCTAAGATAATTAAATAAACATTTATTAAATGTTCCTATGAGAAAATTATGCTAAAAAGTTGGGTGGCTTGACCCACAGAAACAGGATGGATATTATAGGGCAAAAAATAGCCTTGTGTGTCCTGCACTGTGTCTTTAAACCAGAATTAATTGTACCAGCTATTTCAAAACCTTGAAATAACTTAAACTCTATTCAGAATATTTATATTCTTCGTCCACTGCATTCTCCAAAGAAGCAGCTTAGTTTCAAATGTATTTTCAGACTGTAAGTAGTGGCATGAGATGATGAAAATGAAAATGCAGATTTTCCCCCTAAATATATGGTTCAATGAAATATGCTCTAAGGACACTGAGTTGCTTGAAGAGTTACTGGGCTGTGCCTTGATCTGCAGCAGCTGCTATAGTTAAACATGCTGTATCATGATTTCTGGGATGTTAGCAATGTTACAATGAGGATAAAGCCAGGCAAGTGATAATAGAAGTATCTGTAAATAAAAACAGACTGGTGGAGGTAGGATCACTGCAAACAGAAGCAATGCATGCTGTTCAGCTGAGCAAATATCTGTCACACAATGCAGCTGACACGAGACTAACCATAATTAATGGGATTAATAAGGTAATCCAACTATTAAAATGTAAAATGGTTAATTCCTGTGACATCTGAATTTGGTTTAACCTGTGAATAGCAGTTAATTTTAGAAAAAAAACCTTCCATAACAGTGCAGAGTATTTAGGATAACTCACCAAAACAAGCATTTACAAGTAAATAAAAATAAACAAAAGCAATATTAATTTTCTTTATGCTTCCCCAGTGTCAATATTAAACATGTTCTATTGTTCTGACATCTGGGCCATTAAATAGATAAAGATAATAGGGACTGGAAAAATGGCCAGCCAAGCTACCCACGAAGTTGGGGTATTATGAAATACTGATTGCAACTATGATGCCTGAATTTGAATTTGTAATCAAGCTTCTGGAGGTAAAAAAAAAAAAAAAAGAAAAAAACAAATCCAACCCAACAGTGACAAAAACCATTCCCCTCAAAACCCCCCAATTTCTCCAGAAACTCAGTCAAAACCCAACATAACTGCATAAGCAAAGAGGAATTTGTGCATGCAGCTCTGTGTTCCTCAATATCAGCTTTTGGAGCATGGCAAGTGTATGTGTTTATTCAGTAAACTAAGCCAGACTTTTCACTTGGTTGTCACATGAGGTCAGTTCGCTTTTGCTGCCCTGTGAAGTGTGTGGGATAAACAGGGCAACAATAAGCAATGGAGTGGAGAGCTGTGCACATGCATTTCCCACACAGGACAGAATGGATTTCTGCAGGATGTAAATGCTCTTCTGACAATGAGGCTGCCTCGTTTCTTTCTCTCTCTTTACTTCAAGGTCTCTAAAGAATGCACTAATTTATTCTTATGACCTGTTTTATGATTTTACCACCTACCTTTTCTTTCATTCCTATACATGTATATGTGTGAACATTTCCTTAATACAATGTTACAAGTGCTTCTATTGTCTTTGTATGGAGTCCTCCAAAACTCACAACATTAATGCTCAAGGGCACAAGCTTGGTAACAGCAAAAAGTTGCTTCACTTTTGTTTTTTTTTCTCATTTGAATCAGTTTCCTAAATAACTTATATTCTCTGGATGAACCTGAAGTCAAAGTAATCATTAATCTTAATTTTTTAAAGCATACAAAATCTCTTTGCTTCCATGCAGGAGGTTTTCTAAATTGTGAATCATTCTTTATTGTGTGGGGTTGTCTGGAGAGGCTGTGGAGTCTCCCTCACTGGAGATATTCAAGAACTGTCTGGACACCATCCTCTGCCATATGCTCTGGGATGACCCTTCTTGAACAGGGAGGTTGGACCAGGTGACCCCCTCTGGTGCCTTCTGAAGTGACCCATTCTGATTCTGTGGAAGACTGGAGCCTCAAGAGGACTTCTGAGTCTCATACCTACAAATAGGATCTTTTACAGATACGTGGAGATGTAGGTAATCTCACACAGAATACCATGTATGGTGACTGTCATTTTAGCTTTTCCCAAGTGTAAAATCTAAGAATGAAGTCTCAGTGTGCCGGTTTCATGCTGTCAGTATTGTGTCCACAACAAACACCTTGGTAGAGAAATAAGGGTGACATTTAAACACAGGAGAGATTGTATGTGGTATGCAAAAGCACGAGTTTACAGTGAATCAGATACTCTGTACTAACTCCCATGGTGCTGCTGGGACCCCTACTCTTCTGCAAGTGGAGTCCTCCTGCTTTTGAGGAGACAGCAGGAGAGACAAACCCGAAGAAGGACTGGAAAAAGGAATACACCTTCAGAAAGAATGTGCCTTCACAGTCCATTGGTCCAGCCAGAATGCCTTTTACACCTGTCAGAGCTGTCAGAGTGGAGGCTCCCTGCCTGCACGGGACTCACTGCTAATCCTCAGCTCTCAGCGCAGGGCTGGGGCTGGGGCTGCTCTGCAGGGATCCCTGGTTCCCACTGCCGGAGCTGCAACAGGCCCTGTGCAGCCTGGAGGAAGGGGCTTTGGTTTCTGGATGGAAGTGCAGTTGATTCAAACCTGTTTTGACAAAGCAAAATATGTTTGTTGTGAAAGCACTTCCGCACTGTAATGACAGAGCAGTTAGGTTAATAGTAGAGCCAGTGCAACAGACTTGCTTGATTTGACTTGTTCCAGCACCCCAACGTATCCACTGAACAAACCAGATGAGAACATTCCCTCAGCCTTCCCCTTTTATCATTTTGGAGCTTAGTATATTCTGCTGCCTAATTCTCATCTAAAACCAGTAAGCACTAGTTTAGCTTGAAGTGGACCTTTCTTCCCTACCTGTCTGTAATGCTATTTCCTATGGCAAAGTCTAATTTTCTGCTTGCTTCTGAGTTGAGGGATGTAGATTATTGTCTCAGTTCCCTGCATTTTCAATATGTACATTCGATATTTAATGTGTAAAATGGTGACTTAATTAGTTGTTCTTATTTTTACTTTGCTGCCTTCTCAGAACTTCAGTGGTGTTTTTCCATGGACTGTTAATAATTCAATTCTGCCTTTATGAGCTAGTCTTGCACTACAGACAAAAATATTTTCTCAGATGCCACAGGTATGTCTCATTTTATGCAAAATGTCTGTTGTGCTTATTGTGTACTCCTCCTTGCACAACTGTTGAAGGCAACTGTTGCTGCCTTCACTGTGAGGAGAGGGGAGCTGGGCACCTCCTTGTTGTGACTCTTCACTGTCAGGACTCAGGCTGGCAGCAGGGGATGGCTGATTGTCGCTGGGAAAGTTGAGGTGCTCTTGAAGTCTAGCAGTTAGCTCATGGTGAGTGAGCTCATGGCACAGTTTGGGGGTAGTGGCATCAATTCATAACTAAATGAGAGACTATGAGTTGTCTGGAGGGGAGAGCTGAAGAAGCTGCTTTTGTCAGAGAAAGGGAGCCTTGGCTAGGGACTGGTGGAACTTGTGAGTGAGGTCTGAGAGCCTCAGCCAGGTAACTAGGTGCTGAAAGCAGACTATGATTGCATGTTGAGCCGTGTGCTTGCCCACCTGGTGTTACACTGATGTGAGCTGCCACCTCACTGAGGGACAAACATGTGTGTAATATCATCCTGTTTTGAAAGGATGTTGACAGGGTTGTACCTGTTTTGATTTCTTCTATTGTCTTGAGTGTTACAAATTAGGAGTCCTTTACCCTTTGGATCAGTTGTTTAACAGATGTTTGCTCCTTGGGTGAATGGCAGGACCTTTTGTTTACTTACTTATTTTGTTAATGGTCTGCTTTGCACCTATGACAATATATGGCTAACAGGTAGAAGAGAAACTGGAATGTAGGCAGCTGGAGAAGTTGTCTTCCTCACCGAGTACCTGGGCCGTAAATGACTGCAAACACTTAATCATGCTGAGTACCCTCTCTGTACAGCAGCTGTTCAGAAGTGTCAGCACAAGCTGACACTCTGTCAGTAACACTGAGTAACCATTGGTGGTAAGATAATGCTCTGCTGGCCTTCTCTTCAGGAAGAGGTGGAATGGTACCTCGGGGCACCAAACACAGTGGACATAACTGTGAGGTAATTGGACAGAAGTTTACCCCTCCATGCCATAGTGTTGCAGATTCTTATTTGTAACAAACATGAATTCAGACTTACCTGATGGCTGAAAGGTATCAAAAGAAGATAATGATGTCTTTTTATAAAGTCATGCTTGTCGTTCTCTGGCCTGGAAATTTTCAAGAAAGAGAGAAAAATGTCTCAGTAAAAAATGTGACTGATGTGGAAGAGGACACTTCAGGAAATAGGTGGACCTCAGGTCTGTAAGCTTATCTACTGTAGTCTGAAGAAGCACAAATGCCAAGGAATGAAATTTAATGAGAGGTCTGGCCAAACAAAGGCAGGGCCAGAGTAGTTTGCCTGTGGCAAACCCTGAGGACCTGTTTGAGTATATTCAGTTCAGTACTTTATGTAAAAAAATCAGTAGGTTTGTGCCATTATTTTTTGCAATTGTTTTTCTATTAAAACTTTAAAAAATACTTTAGGAGTGGTTTTCAGGATTGTCATTTGAAACCATGTACTGATGTGTCTACTGTAAGTCTCTATTAAATTATGGTTGTTCATCTTTTAAAGACAATGCAAACAAAGAAGTGGAGGAGAGTCAGAGACTAAAATAGGAGGATAAATTCATCCCTGTTTTACTTATCATTCTTAATCTTTCATTCAAGTTTAATGTTCACAGAATGTACTTTCTCTATACTTTGCTCTTTCTTTTGATTAACCTGTCAGCATAATGGTGCTCTTCATTAGACATAAGCATACATAAATATTTAATTTGCTAGAGAAGACCAGTGCAGTTGCCTGCATTGTCCTGCACTGAAAAAGTCAAAAGATATCTCTATGGAAAAACTTAGAGTGGAAGCAACACTGATGAAAGCAGTCCTTACCCCTTCTGGTAACAAAGAACTTATTCCATGTAGTGAGCACGAGGACTAGTAAACAGTTTGTTCCTGGATGTCTTCTAAAATATTGAAAGGATTTGCTGGTTTTCTGAACTTCTTCTACACAGCTAAAGATCTGTCTATTTCTCATCTGTACCTGAGATGCTTTGGTGACATGGTCAGCCTGCTTATAAAGTGACATGTGTATAGGGATGTGTATGTGTCCCTGACAGAGAAAATATGCGGGTGGCCTTTTTTCTTAAATGTTTGCTCTTGATTGTCTGCTCTTCTTCCTTCTGCCACTGTTTTCCAGCCTTTGTTCAACCTCCAAGAGCACTATCTGCCCTGAAACAATGAACTAATTGTAAACTAATTGCAAACTCCTTATTCCCTCCTCCTTCCTTCATTAAATCTGTTTACATCAGACAGGAAAATAAAGGGGTAGTTTTTCTGTAGCTTTGAAGTTCTGCAGCTACTATTGGACATTTGGATGTTTGGGCACTCAGCACCTCAGAAAATCCTATTTCAGGTTTTTTAAGTAATATTTTATTGCTGAGTTGCTTCAAGCTGTGCATAAGCAGATAAACTGAGTGCATATTTTTCAGCGACACTAGGAATTAGTAGATTTAAATACAGACCATTTCCATAGCAATGAAGTAAAATTCAAACATTTTAGATCCTACATGTGTGAGCTTTGAAAAAACTGTAAATGTAAGACATAAATAAGTATAACAAATCTGTCAGGAAAAGAGTCTGTACTATACCTTAGTGTTCCATGAAACACATCAAACAGTTTCTTGCACTGGGATTTTAACATCAGGACTTAACACTAGTAAATACTCTGCTTTACTAGAAATCAACTGTTGATTTAATAATTGTGTGATGACCTGCTGCCTGCAGCTAGGCCATTTCCCTTGGCACCAAGAAATGCAGAGAGCCCATTGCCTTGAATCATCCTCCTGTCATGTCCATGCCACACTACCTGAGGATCCCCAGCTGCCTCACAGCCATTAATGCAGCTGTGGCGTAACCAGTGAATAAGTCATGTTACCCCTATTTCAGAGATGAGGTGGGTGTGGAGACAAAGGTGCCTTAAAGGATGTGCTGAAGGACACAGAAAATTTTTTGTTGTGTAGCCAACTATTCCATTGGATCCCAACATTTCATGATGAGACTCCTCATGGTGAACAGGAAGATGGGCTAGGCACATGCAATCTCATGCTGGCCTGTAATAATACAAATCATCACCCTGTTGTTTCATAGTTGAAAAGGGTTCAAAGTAGCAAAATAACTGACTTGTTTTAGTTTAGAACCTCTGTCCTCTTTGTTGGCACTTTCCCAGAGTTGGGGACAGGTGACTCTGCTTCCCAGTTTCCAGTACCAACCTGGGCTGAACAGGCAAAGGTTACATTTCTGTCCCTTGTTTTATGTATTGGCTTCCTTGAGACAGCAGGAAGAACACAAAATGTGACTCCAAGGTAGCAGATTCAAAGTTTTGGGATGAGTATGGCAGGAGTATTTTATTTTTCAGTGAGATTCCATTAGGTTGTTTGCATATTTTCTTTCCCTCTGAATTTCTTTAATGTGGTTATTTTAAAATATTCTTTGATCATGCTGCCTTAATGTTGTTTATCTCACAGAGTGTAGCCCTTTGTCTCACAAGAGCAGGTTCACTCCCTCCCTGCCTTGACGCATGCTGCCGAACCCAGCTGATTTCTTGCTGTGCAGCAGATCTGTTCCTGGTTTTATGAGTGGAAGGGCTGTTTGCCATGTGGAGTCCAGCAGGGCTAATAGCATATTTTTTATCCCTGAGCTATTATCCCATTTGATTACTACCTGCCTTTTTTTACTATTTTGCAGGATATTTACATGGTCAGCTGGTAAGTGATAGGTGAGCTTACTACTAATTGAATTCCTTTTTTAAGAATGCTATTTGGGAAGGACAGACCCCTTATAAGGCAACAAAAATAACTTCCCAGGAATATGTAGGTTCTGACTCAACATCAGTTATCAGGTTGAACAGCAAACTCCATGTGCTGTGTAACTTCATATGAAATATGAAGTTCTTCTTCCCCTCCAAGAAGCAGTGCTGTTCTTTATGGCAGAAGGTTCTGGAAAGATGATGCAGCCTTGAATAGGGAAGGTACAGCTGAGGTTGTATATTCACTCAGCTGCTCCTCTGTGTCAAAGCACTCAGTTTCCAGGAGCAGACAGCTATAATTTTCACTCTTGACACTTACAATCAAAACCTCTTTACACATTTTTTCCAAGCTCACAATCAGCTATGTTTGGTCCCCATTGCTTCCATAGAAAATTTGGGGTAGGAGAGGTACTGATGATACAACAGTGACAAACACAGCTCTGTGATTAGTCACAGAGGTATCAGTCCTTGCAGTGAATGAGGTAGCCTGCACCTCAGAACTGGTGTTTCAGGCTCTCTTCAGATTCAGGAAGACATCTTCAGAAATGCATGATTCAAATAATATTTCAAAAATTGTTCTTGTGATCTAACCACTTTCTTAGCAAAACAAAGGGAAAAAAGGGTGTAAAAGCCAACCTAACCATCATAATTTTGTTTTTTTAAAAAGGAGGGAAAGAAAGTGGAAGTTTTAGTGATCAAATCAGGTTCTTGTTGTAAATGCACACTTTGTGAAAGTATGATTTATGAGCTATAAGTATGAATGAAATAAAGATAGAACATAGCTACATAATGACCTAATCCAGCATCCTTGAGACCAAGAGAAAACAATTAAGCATTGTTGCATTAATATGAGTTGAAAAAGAAGTACTGTTAGTAGTAGAATTGGAAAGGCTACCTTAAAACAGATGCAGTTAGCTGTTGCAATGAACTTGCTGGACAATTTTCTGTCCTTATCTTTTAATTGTCCTTTCAACCCTTCCATCCTTTTCTTTTTGCATTGAGAGAAACAATGCAAGACATTTATTTTCAGGATTTTGAAGAGAGCTATTATTCATGTATCCTTAAAGAAGGTGTCAGTACTTTGCACAATGAGCTCTTGCTCATTTGCTGAAAAATTTTAGTCCTATTGAGCTGTGAAACTTATCACTATTTTATGTATTAAAAAACCCCAAATAGATCTTGTTTTAGTCCTCAAATAAACAGAAATAAACCTTTTAGTCCTTGCTAAAACATAATTAGCACTGAAAGATATTGACATTGGAGAGACAGTCCTCTTATTAATATTCAGATAAATCATCTAGCCTTTGGGAGTTGCTGCATGAGTAGTCTTTATGCATTCAGTTTGGGTTATCTCTTTTGTAAATCAGAAATAATTTTTGGGTCTTGCTGAGTCTGAATCTTGTGTTGTGGTCAAAAGGAAATCCCTTTCCATGGGACCAGGGTATGGCTGAGAATTCCATGAAAGCTCTGTCTGCGTACAAATAAATACTTCATGGGAGTTTATAGTAAATATTTTGTCACCTTGGCCTTGCTTCTTTGGCTCAGATTTCTGCTAGTCACTACCCCAGCTGCCCCATGCCTTGCTATCTCGTACTCCCCTTGCAGCTCTTTTGCACAATGGTGGCAAAAGGGTTCAGAGTGAATTCATCTAGTTTGAGGTCTCCAGGTCTTACTGCTGATGCTCTGCACACTTGTGTCTCTTCAGATAGTGTTAATCTAGGACTGCAGCATTCTCTTTCTGAGTGAGGGAAAGAAAACTCAAATTGATGGTCAATTCTCTCTTGTATTTTTAAGAATAACTGCATTATTATTCTCTGCCCCTTGAAACCTGGCTGCTTTTGCAGTATGACAGCGGGTCTAGGCTTCAATTTTAGCTTGCTTGCTTTAATAATTGAGCAATTCTCAGGGTAGTTTTCTTTTTACCAGAGAGCTGCTGCAATTTGCTGCAGAGCTTCTGCTCCTGAAAGAGGCAGCTTTGACCATGAAGACACAAGAGATGGCAGGAGATGGATGGGCTCCAGAGAAAGACCACATTGTCCAAATTTGGCAATGGTTACCTTTGATCCTGGTATGAATCCTCTGCTATTGGAATGCAGTAAAAAGTTTCCACCTGTCCTGATTTTCTAGCTAGAAAAATGGGGATGAAGGTTTGTTGGACTTCTCATTTGAAGACTCTTGGAAAGTTATAATTCAAGGAACTTCCCTCCAGCTAATGAAGTATTTTGAAATGGAAATCCCCAGACCTCCAAGCCAGCTCATCAATTTTTAAATATGCCATTATAAAAGGTCCTAGAATAACTTAGAACAAACAAATTTTACATTCCTCAAAATTTTCCTCCTAAGTAAAACAAAAGAGGTGTTATATTCATGGAGAATACATGAAGAGTACATAAAAACAAGGACAGTATTTTGGACATATTTTACATCTGTACCCACAGGCCACTGTTAGTCTATTTGTCTTTGGATGAGCATTTTGAGGAAAAATTTGAAAAAGATCATTTGGGTTGCTTTGTGATCATTCATGAAAGGGTCAACCAAACCATAAAAATTGTAAAAAGCACGTAAGAAAAATTATTTTTAAAAAATCACACCTTTAGGGCAATTGTCTGTTAGAGTAAACAGACTTCCCCTTCCTGCTATCAAATAAAAAATACTGGATATAGTAGATGGACCTGTGGGATTCCTGAAAACCACTAGATCAAGTTAAGAGAGAAGCTGAGGGCAGCAGAGGGTTTCACTTAGAAGTGCCCTGAACAAAGGGAAAGCTGGGGATATGGTGGATGGTAAGAACAGGGAAAGAGCAGTCATGAGAGAGGGGCATCAAAATTTGGGCTAAGGAAGACTTTGCTGTATACTTACCCATCAAGCAATTAGTGTTACTGCAATGCATCTGCTGGAAGGTACAAGCAGGAGGAAACAAAACTGTACAGCTGTTCTTGCACAGCTGTTTACAAATGGATTATGGGCAGTCACAGGACAGTACCACACTTGCAAAATAGGCTGCAGATGAGATGCATTTTTTGTTTCCTCAAGAGTGCAGACCTGGAATAAGAAGTTTGATTGCCTTCTGATTAAAGAAACTTCTGAGGCTTGAACACTGGAGTGTCAGCACTCCCTCCCTTTCATTTCCCTGGGATGTGAACATGAGACTCCAAGCATATTTGCTGTCTCCCAGGAAACTAATTTTGGAGGGAGAAAGGAGAGCATGATATGTGGGTCTGTGATTAAAAGTGCCCCCAAAGATTTTATTATTTAATAAACTCATATTCAAGTAAAGATATATAGGAAATAAGTAAAGCAACAGTAAGTTTGGTCAGTTTGGTCACACAGATCTCTGCAGCCACTTCCCTATCCTTTTAGTCTGTGTGCAGCCCACCGAGTCTGGATCTTGCACTCTTCTCTCGTGGAAGAAGTGACTGCACTCTGTCTCCCTGTTTGTGTCCTTTGACCATCAGTCCTCCTGCAATATCTGTTGCCCATACATAGACTGAGAAAGGCTTATAGGCATGTAATGCCACACAGTCAGACAGAAGCAGGTAAATTAAGGTATGTGTGACATGTTTGGTCTCCCTTGTTTACCAGTATTTATCACCCACTGTTCATCTAAAATTGCCATGACTGAAACTGCCAAGAATATTTTGAAAGACAGAGGTGTCTGTATTTCACAATTGCATAATGAAAAGAGCCTCACTTCCCAGAATTTAGAAGTATTTCTTATTGATCTGCTCTCTTTTCAGCACAAGATAGCAATTGCAAACACTTTTTACCAGACTGCAAAGTTTTTGGAAAGATATTTTGTACTGAGTTAGTTTACCCAGTGTGCTCAATTGTCACTGAAACTCACTGGTACTGTGATGCTGTCCTTAAAGAACAATGCTATGTATTTCTTATGCTGAAGTGAATAAAGGTACACTTATACACATCTGCAAAAAGAAGCAATTACCTGAATGACGCGAGCACTGGAGACATCTCTTAATCTTTGGCTTTGTGTTCTTATAGTTTTTTAATCCCTTCTTCAAATAGTACATTAGTTTAGTACCAGCTAGTTACTTTACCCAACAAGTTTTGTTTTCTTAAGAAAAATTTAGTTTGGTTGGTTTTGGTTCTGGTTTGTTTGGTTTTTTTTGGTTTTTTTAATATGGCAAAGAAAACTGTGCAGAACAAAAGGGCACACTTCCTTGCATCAAAGCAGTCTCCATTTTTGCCACTAGCATGGTGGCTGCAACTATGCTGAAGCACTCACATGCTATAAGAAAAAGAAAGGGAAAATCTCATCAGTGACAGCTGTACAGGGATGATTTTTCACTCATTGGAGAGACTGTCATAACTCACAGTCCTAGGAGAGTGCCTGTTTCTCACTGTCACTGGTGAGATAAGCTATATTTAATGCTGCAACATCAAAGCTGCCAATTTTACATTTGCATTGAGTGCTACAGTTATGAATTAAATACACTGCCTGCCTGGTTCTGGTTTGCATAGAGTAATGCGATGTAATTACATTAGAAGGAAAGAAGGCCCACTCAAAAAAAAGTTTCAAAGTGCAGGATTTGGCATTTTAGGAAGACTAGACAAGTATGGGCTTAAATTATGTGATTTTATATTTTATAAGCAATGCTACACTAAAATACATGCATGAATGTATTGAGGTCAGTCTCTTTCTGCAAATTACTATAGAGTATCCTTGGATAGCTCAGTGCTAAATGTAAAAGAAAAGCAACAACCCATCTGCTGTAACTAGTATTGAGATAAGGAATTTTTATTATTGGTGGTGGAGATGAAATATATATTTGTGACTGTAAGCAGTGGTGGGGTATGATTAGAATTAGAATATACTGGTTGATTATCTGTTTGTTTAAATGAGGAAAAATGCATCAAGTTCCTTTCAGGTGGTGGACTATATCACAAAGTACCGATCAGGATTAAGCATCACTTCTTATTTTCTTTAAAGGACCAGTGAAGTAATTGAAAAACACTGGATAGAGTCTGTTGTACTAAGACAGCATAAATCTAAAGTACGGGAGACAAACATACAATGGTTACACTTTTTCACTATCCATATGTCCTATGTCTGAACTATTTATTAACTGAAATGTGAATGGGCAATGAAGGGCCAATTTATATGTTACACCAAGAGATGTATTATAACTGCCTTAGACATTGATTTCCTTCCTTTGCCTATTCTTGATTGGGATATACACACATAGAACAGCAATAATGTGGGGTTTCCTTATCAGATCTTGGATATTTCCCCAGACTGTCTGCAGCCATTAACCTTGCATATTATCTGACTTTAGTGATTAGTACAAGCCACATAAAACCGTATTGATGGCCCGCCCTGGGTTAGAATGGTAAACTGAATTATTGGTGGTTAGATTTTGCTGACTTTGTGATACAAATGATAGTATTATGCTAGTCCTGTGAAATTGCTAATTTGTCATTTCTTTCATGGTGTAGTCAATGATGTGGTACTAATGAATGAGCCACATAATTGTGTGATACCGAACTGCAGCTTCTCGCCTTCTGCGTCTGTGTTAAGAGGAAGAGAATGTCAAGTCTCTCTTTGTTCACTCACTAGTTCCTCTTGCATTTCTGTGCCCTGCTGCTAGATGATCAGAAACTGTTTCTACTTAAAGTGAAGGGTAATGTAGTTCTGTTCATAAGCCTAATTTTGTTTGGTTGTGCCCTTTTCTTTTATGAGAGGCTTTTGGTAGGATTCTGTCACTTCCTTATTTGTGCAGCTCAGCAGTGAGAGGTGCGTGCTCCATCTGCAGTGAACTTCAGCCAATGAAGTCCTGAAACCCTCCAGGATCTTACAGTTGCTGCCATTCTGAGATCCCCTCAAGAAGTTTTTTTTTCAGTGTACATCTCAGAGACTATCCAGCAAAGTGTGCCTCCAAAAGGACTTGGAAGATAAACTGAAGTGGGTGAATTGGGTCAGTGTTTCAAACATGTTTTTTGTCTACTGTTCTATTTTTCATTAAGTACAAGGAGACCTAACTGAATCAGATTAACACATTGCAGTGCTCAATGAAAATCCTTCTTATCCTTATAATTAATTTGGTATTTCCTGTCATTTTTTTTATTCCCTTGTTCTTATTCTCTAAAAACTTTATTACAATGAAAAATGAGGATCAAGGGAGGAAGGGGAAAAAAGAAAGCAAGCCCCTCAAACAAAAGGGGACTAAATATTTTCTTTTAATTGATAAAACAGGATTCATAAGTACAATTCCAGCTTGTGTTATTAAATGCTTTCTAATGCTTACAAAATCATATAATGTTTTATGTTGGAAGGAACATTAAAAATAATCTAGGTCCAAGGCATTGATGAATAACTGTACCTCTTTTCTTTCCAACTGGCATCAAAAAGCAGTTGACTTGTGCAATGGTGGACATCCCTAGTAGCCTGAAGTGGGGCACGTTCTCCTGCAGTGAGGGCTGTGGGGCAGCACCAGCTCTGGCACTGCTGCCCTCAGGAGCATTATGACAGTCCCATGCCATCTGGTGTTGTACCTAAAGTTCTAGCTTCAGAAAGCAAAGTAAATATTGGAGAGTCTCAGCCTGCATTAAAATAAGGCAGAAAGATGGATACAGAAAAGGAAATTGTATTTATTGTGAGAAAAAAAAAAAAAAAAAAAAAAAAGAAAACTAAGCATGTTTGGTCAAGGAATTTGAAAAACAGACCCAACTGGATTTTGAAGGCTTTGAAGTCCAAATAGAGTGTGCAGCCAAGATAGAGCTGAGAGTTTACATTATTATATATTTTTTAAAATTTGGCTTATGCTATTTAGATGCTTGTTGTAGGCTGTGTTAATGAGTTTAACAGATTTGAAGTTCTAGAATCTACTTTAGTACTGCATGGTTTGGTCTGATGTTACTCTGTTATCACTGAGTTCAAAACAATGGATCCCTACCCTAGCTGGTCTGAGAATTTTAATCTTGAGAAAATAACTTTGGAAATCAGGCTTTTAGCCTTCTTAATGTAAAATGGAATTATCAATGTTTGTTAATGTCTGAAAAGTGTTTTTCAATTTCATATAAGAATGATTCTGTGTCCAGCTGTTAGTGAATAGTACAACAAAAGTATCCTGCTTCCCCCATCAAATTTATAGTGGCAGAAATACACACTGTCCAAATGAAAGTGGCAAGATTTCAATTAATTTGATGTGCTTAGATTTAATTATAAGCACCTTCAGTCTTTTTGGGCTCATAATTCTGTTCTCTGGTTCTTTACCATGTGCAGCTCGTAGTACTGTAACAGGCTTTCACTGATGTCATAGCTAAATTTCTTAAAATTTCACCAGTATAAAGTCTTCTTTGGTAACAAACTGTATATTTTTTTGCACTGGTTTTCAAGCCAGTACTCATGCTGTTCTAACATGTATTGTTAACTTGTGTCTGATGTCCTCCTCTGCTTCCTTTGCCTTGCCTTTCCATGGATGAAGAGGAGCAGGAGCTGGACTCTTAAAGACTTGCAGTCATTCTTTCAGGACCAATTCCCATGTTGCTGGGCCCCATCAAGGCCAAGCTGAGTCTCATGCTAGCATGAATCATCAGCTGCAGTCTGACAAACACATAATCTGTACACTGTGTCCCTGCCCTTGGGCATAAGCTGCAAAAATTTATCTCTAAAAGATGTTGAGAAGGTAGCTGGGTCTTTCACCAAATCTGCTCATTCAGACTCTATGCATATTGCTGGTGGGTCTTGTTGTGATGGCAGAGGGTTCAAAGAAAACTGGCTTATTAATGGTTTATTCAAATCAAGAAAGGATATTTTTGACCCAAAATACTATGCATTACTTGCTCAACTGATAAAAGAGGTTCCATTGTAGCTACAAATTATCTATTTTGTCCACAGTAAAATATAAGACATTTCTGTTGAAGAAAAATACAGTACCATAAATAATTAAAACTATTCCAATTGACTTTTTTGATCAATTTTAATCTGAGCTTAAATCACAATGGTCAGCCGTTTTATTTATTTTTTTAATTACTGATTATTTAGAGAGATTACTCTAAGCAATTACTAGTTAATATCCTTAATAGCCAGTTTTACATGTAGACCACTGCTATGTTGCTTCTGGCCCTGCTTGAGAAATATAATACACTCAGTATCAGATCACGTCCCGTATGTACCCAGTATTAAAGAGAACAAAATGAAAGTAATATGAATTTCACTGATAAGGACCACTTTTCCTATGATTATAGTTCTATCAAAATGCACCAGCTAATATTAAACACAGCTTTACATAACTTCGAAATAATGCAATTATATATGAGAAACCTTGCATCTGCGATTAAGACAATGAGATCCACCCCACGATCTTATAGGGAGAATTCCACTTTTTTGGATCCAGAGAGGGTTTTTTCTCTTCTTGATATTATTGAAACTATGTGAGGCAACAGCCCTGTTTTTTCCTGGCGGGTTGCAGTTGTTCTGCCACTGATACTTGGGTTACATTTTAAATGACCTTGTGGAGGTTCCTGTTTTATTGTAATCAACCATTTAGCAGCAGCTGGATGGTGTATTTATGCCCCACAGTTAGCTGTTTCACTGACATTAAGGAACTATAGACCTTCTCTATGCGTTATTGTTTATCGAACCCCGTTTGAAGAAATTTGTCTACTGCTTTTTATTGATGAGAGTTTCTGGCTAACAGCACTTTAAATAAGTGGAAAATGCTCAGTTATCACCCAATGTGAACAGGATCAATAATAGTTTAGTAGTGTCTGATAATTGCAGTAGCTGTTATATACAAGAGCTTGCATCTTCTTGAGTGACTCTTATCAATCTATTGTCCGTCATCATCTGATAATCAGACTGAAAATATAGTAGGGAATTATCCTTTTTTGAATCAAGCTTGTGAAAAACATTTGAAATAATGGTAAAAAAATTCTCATTGTTCCACTCAGCAGGGAGAAAAATTTAGTATCTGGGTGACTATGGTGAGAAAGGGACAAAAAAAATCCAGTGTGCACTTGCTAAGTAGAAAAATGTGTATAGCACAATTATATGAGGGAAAAATATTTTTGCAATATTTGGAGATGGTCTCAAAATGTTTGCAGTTATATTCTGAAGGAGTCATGACCCTCTGTAGCTCTCAGGACTATGCTGGTGATTTGAAAAGGAACCACAGGACGCCGATGGCAAGAAAGGTATGCTAGAGCGCAGCAGAGTGCAGCTCTTGTTGCTTTGTTCCCGGGGGCAGCAGCATCTTCCCTTCACAGCACAAGCAACCCAATACTGTGACAGTGTGCAGCTTTTTGTGTTCCTTCCTGCTCTTGGAAGTAATCTTGCTCTTGGATACAGAGTTCACTCACAAAGCCAGAAATATTCACCTCCCCACCTCCTCTTCCCATGGCTTTTTTTTTTAATACTCTAATCATCTTCCTGCTTATGCTTCTCTCTTCATTTTCCTTTCCCTTTTAAAATTTATATTTTACCTTTTTACTTGCAAAAACACATACAGCCTGGCCGTCTTTGGTTTCATGGCCTTTCTTCTCTGCTGACAACAGGCAGAATTGCCAGAAATCTGTCTGGGCACAGGTTTTCATATTGCTCTGCCCTGTTAGCTAAGAGAATGCTTTGTCTCTTTTTGCATAATTGTTCTAGGAATTAAGGAAACAAACAAACAAATAAACAAAGCAGTTACATTTTATGTGTTTCTGTAGATCAGGGCTCTACAAGTATATTCTGTTATTGAAAGAACTTGATGGTTGCTGTGTTGCCTACTAGCATCAACATCATGTATTCTTTGGGATAAGTTTACAGCTTTGGTGTCTGTTTTATCAGGCCACCTCTTTGGCAGACACATAAGCTGGGGGCAGAAGCACAACCTTGCATTCTTGGCCCCTTACTGTTGTGCTCCTGAATGTGAATAGTTAAAAAAAAATCCTAGTTCACAGGAAATCAGAAAGTCTCATATTTCAACTTGTATCCCCTCTTATTTTACCACTGTGCATCTCTAAGAATAGTCTGCCTCCATCTGCTCCAAAACCTCCCACTAGTAATAAGGCCCTTACCTTTGTCACCTTAAAGTCAAGCAAGCTGGCTCCTTTAGTGTCCCCTTGCACATCAGGTGCTCCAGCCAACTGGCCATCTTGGTGTCTCTGCTGGGATTGCTCCAGTTGTGTCAATGTCATTCTTTTACCACAGATGTGGTCTCACCTGTGCTGAGGAGAAGGGACAGACCAGCTCCCTTGCCCTGTGGGTTGTCCTCTTGCTTGTGCAGCCCAGTATTTAGTTGTTCTTCACTGCAAAGACTAACACCTCAAGTTCAAAATGAGCATGCTGTGTGTGATGTGAGGGCATAAATTGTGTTCAATTATATCTCGTCTTTGGCAGCAAGGTTGTGATTTTTGAGAATTTTTCAGAAGTATTAGATCAAGTCATATCCTAGACTACTGTATTCAGAGTATCTCAATTTAGAACTTAATGAGTAGTTTTTGTAGAAATCTTAAGTAATATTTAAGCCAAAAGCTTCCGTTACCCTGGTTATACTGTCTTTAATAAACTCTTTTGTCTACTTTTGAATAAAAACTTGATTTCTGCTATATAGCTTGCAGTATGAAAAGTTGAGTTAAATACAGTATTTTTGCACCTTGGCATGCAAATACCCTCGCTTCCTTTTCATTTATTTAAAAGGCAGTTTCAGACTTGAGTGTGGTCTGATCTCCTGGGATATTCAGAATAGAAAGAAATTACAACAGCCTGAATTCCCTGAGAAAGAACTTTTGACTGAGCAAATAGGAAATGTAACCTCCCCTGTTTGACTCACAAAGGTTCCAAACTGATGAGCATGGGTCTCTGAACAGGTAGACAGTTTGGCTGCATCCAGACCAGTTAAGTAACTGTTTTACCTAGTCCTTTTATCTTGTAATTGATTTTCCTCTAGTGCCTACTGATTACTATAAAATTTCATTTTTCCTCTGCAGCTTTGTCGTGAAGGTCGGACTAAGTTCCTTCTGGACCTAGTCTCTGTTCATCCCAGAGCTGCAGAGCAATATTGATCTTTTCTTCTCCCATTTTTAATCTAGGACTGCCAGTCTGTCCAATGCAAGGCATTGAACAATCTGAGCATGAATATAGGGTTTCAGCAGACCCATAAAACAATCTGCCTTCAACCTCAGGACCAGCCCTTTCTACTATCTACGTTGTCCAGTATGTTGACAGCCTGATCTCTGATATCCAGAAAGGCAATGGAAGTTGTGCTCTTCTATTTTAAATCTGGATAAGTGGGTGTCAAAGCTGACCTCCAGGATAAACGCTATAATCTAAGAGCATTGAAAGGTTTTCCATTGCTCATGTTCTTCACAGAACCTTCACAAACCACATAATGATTTAGCTTGGAAGGGATCTTAAAGATCATCTCATTCTAACCACCTGCCATGCATGGGGACACCTTCCACAAAACCAGACTGCTCAAAACCCATCCAGCCTGGTCTTGAACACCTCTGGAGATGGGACATCTACAGCTTCTCTGAGGAACCTGTTCCAGTGTCTCGTCACCTCCACAGCAAAGAGTTACTTCCTGATATCTAATCTGAACCTATTCTCTTTCAGTTGGAAGTCTTGTCCCCTTGTCTTATCATTACCATTATCATGCCCTTGTAAAGTGTTCCTCTCCAGCTTTAGGGCAGAATAGGCTATGCAAGTGACCCCAAGACTCCTCTGAGTTAATAGTTTCCCTTTTAAGACAGGGTGCAGTTCACAGGGGATGAAGAACAATACAAAAATGCAGCTAAACTAGAACTGGGTAAAGGCTTTGATGCTAAAGGAAACATCAAATACTCTTAAGGAGCAATTCCAGGTTTTAACAATTTCAGGAGTCATGAAAGCAGTAAATGGCAATTTTACAATTACTACTTTTAGAATAGGGATTTCTCCCTGGCACCAGCAACTTTGTTTGTTTGCTTGCTTGTTTATTTAGAAATGGGAAGCTCCTCTAATGGAGGTGATGCACAACAGGACAGCAGCTGACATCCAGGTGTTACACAGTCATATATTCTGTCTGTAACAAAACTTTTCTTTCAAAGCTCCTGGTATCCAGTAGAGGATTTAATGGAAGTTTCTTTAGATAGTTTATAGATGTTTATCAGTGAACAAAATTATATTATATTTAGTTGACTAATCCTTTCAGCAACTCTTATGTCCATTTTTAGAATCTAATCCCCTGAGATATATAATTCATTTATTTCACCTGGTCTAAGGTCTGGGGCAGGTTTTTTTTGTTTTGCTTTGCCTTTTTTTTAGCATTTGGGAAGCTATGAAACTGCCCCTCATGGTTCCTTACATGACTATTATTTATCACTCATTAGTGCTGCATCAGCCCCTATCTTCCAGACTTGTGTGGGAGTGCACTGGAGCACTGCTCCCTTACTTGTGGCATTTCTGACAGAAAATGGAGTTGAAGTATCTCTATCCAACTTTACTCCAAGTTGGTACTGAAGACTGCTATTTCTTAGGCACCATTCGTGATCCAGCTTGACATCTGCTGAGACAGTTTCCTGCAGCTGCAATTAATATTCTGGTTTATTTTTTTATTTATAATTCTGGCTGTTCAACAAATGGCAAGATCAGACAGATTCGCTATGGAGTCTCCCTGCAGAACACCAATATTATGAAGTTAAATGTGTCTTTGTGTCAAGTTCCACCATGACTAAAGTACTGTGTAGCATCTAAGGCTCACAGAAAGCATCACAGACATTTAATTTTTTTGCAAGCGGACTTGTTCAGAGAAAAACTGGGTCTGGATACAACACCTATTACTTTTAGATTTTGGCTTACTTGCAGCAGGGAGATGTGTAACTATCTCAAACAATCATAGGTTAAAAAATTCAAGGAAAACATATTCTGCTTTGTCACACATATTCCATTGATATATGAAGTAACATACCTTTGTGAAGCAGGTGCATACACTAATGGGAGCTTTAACTGTTGATTTCTCTGTTTCTGTCACCATTATATTATTACTTAATCACAGCTTTTTGTGTCAAATTTACCCAAGAGTATTTTTAATAGAAGCATAAAAGAAATTCAGTGCTGGGTATGAAAAGAAAAGGAACTGGGGTCCAGTCTCTTTGGCAAATATTCCATAACAAGGTAATTCTGTAAAGGCATTTCACATAGTTCTGAGAGAATAAAACAAATGCTTCAGGATAATTCTGGTCTTTCAGATAAATACACAGTTAGATATGATTTACATTAGGTGATGTTAGTTTATATATGAAGATATGTGAAGCATTCCCAAGGAGCAAGAACAGATCTGTATAACTGAAGAGACTTTTAACAAACCCATACTCCTCCCCCATTAATTAATAAACCAGAAATAATGTGTGTGTTAGAGCTTTTGTGATATGTTTGAGAGCCTTTCTTACAAATTATGAATAAAATTATCTGCTACTCATTCTCATGCATGCTATCAAGTTTTTAGACACCAATATATCAAGGTTTTTCACATGACAGCATACTAATACATGTATATCATTAACATTCACAAGACACAAATGAACACATCTAAGAACAAATAAGTAACTGATTTATAGAAGAGATAAGAAAGCAAATTGGATCATAATGAATAAGTCTATTTTTGGATTTGTGAAATAAAAATTAGGAATGTCCTATTAATGAAGTGTGGGAAGACTTTTCTTGCAACATAATTTTATTAAATAAAGTTTTTATTTGCACATATATTTTAGGATGAAAAAGACCTCCAAGATCATAGAACTGAACCTTTAACTGATCATTACCTTGTCAACTAGACCATGGCACTAAGTGCCATGTGCAGTTGATTCTTGAACACTGCCAGGGATGGTGACTCCACCACCTCCCTGGGCAGCCCATTCCAATGTTTAACATCCCTTTCTGTGAAGCAATCCTTGCTGATGCCTAACCTGAACCTCCCCTGATGCTACTTAACACTGTCCTCTCATCCTGTCATTAGTTGCCTGGAAGAAGAGGCTGAGCCCCCCCTGGCTACAATCTCCTTTCAGGTGGTTGTAGGGGATTGATAAGGTCTCCTCAGAGCCATTTTTTCTCCAGGATAAACAATGCCAGCCCCCTAGATATGCTTATTCCTGGCATCCCTTAATATTATTTAAGATGCACAAAGCACAAAAGTGGTGGGAACTATGGTAAGTTTGGGATTTTTTCTTGAAAGGCAGCAGCATAGCATATAAATGAATGGACAATAGTGAATCTTCCCAACCCAATAAAAAAGCCTTTCTTCAATTGATTCCTTCCTTTAATATGAGTGAAGATGTTCCAGGTGAATAGAGACTGTAGGAATGACTTCCCTTGGACAGCAACATGTCTAAGAGAGCTCTCCCTCAATGCTGCCATAATGAAAATATGGTTTGTTTTTGGCACATCTAATTATCTGTTTATGCTTTATGAACCATTCTGAGAGCAATTTTTTTTCTTTATGCTGGCACCAGGAACATTTTTCTAAAAATGTTTAAAACTGTGTGCATCTGATACAGAATATGGATATCATTGTGATACAATCAAAAATTATGCTCTAAACATGACATGTACCAGTACATCATAACTTGTGTTTGTAATTCAATCAACCACTCTACCTAGTCTTGACAGTTAACATTGCCACTTCTATTTCAAATGAGAGGCAAACCTGACAGATGAGTCAGGAGCAAGCCTCATAGCCACTTGCTTCCTGAACTTTATATTTGCAGAAATAAAAGATGCAGGGATGTTAGAATTAAGGAGATGACCAGTCTAAATGCTATCACTAAAATTAGAAGAAAAAATAGGAATCAGGTATGATGTAATGGTCTTTTAGTTTTTCCCACTTGCTCTCCTGCACTGACTTGAACGGTTTGTGTAACGAATGATAATTGTTTTTATCAGTTTAAATAGAGAAATTGTATTCTCTGCTTATTCATGTGTATTGTTTATAGGAGAGTGAAACATTCAGGGTTAAAGGTGGGGTCTATGTCTTCAAGATTTCTTGACCAGACTTCCATATGAATATATGTGCATTGCTGTAGGTAGGGTCCTCCTCTTTTAAGACAGAAAAAATTCTCGATGAGAAGACCAGAAAACCTCCAGCAAAATACAAGACCAAATGAAGGTCTCAGATTTTAAGAGGAGTGTAGTTTTGGATTTTCTTTTTAGACTTCTTTTGTTATAACCACATATACCTGACACAGGTACAGTATTGATTTGCCTACTGGTGGTGAAGCTGGCTTTTTGTTCATCTAGTGGTTGTGTTACCCTAAAGCTGCTTGCCTGTTTGTCAAAATCAATTCTCTTTTGATTTTTGCAACAGCAGAGATGGGTCAGCTAACAAATGACAAAGAGCCCTATTCATGACAAAGCGATTGTTACAAGTACAATTTTGTAGGAATTTAACAAAAAAAAAAAAAGCACAGAACACCATTTTACTGCATCATTTACTGGCTCACATGACTTCTCAGACCTCTCGAATGTCCATAATGCAGTGTTCAGACTAGACTAGTCACCTTCTTGAAGAGAAACACGCAGGTTCCATAGTGTATATTTTTTCAATCAAAAAAAAGTTCTTAATTTAAATGTATTTCCTAAAATTTTGCAATAAATTCAAAAACACCTTAACTGACCAAACAAAACTTGCTCCACATTACTCACAAGATTATCTTCTCTTTATTTTAATTACTTAAAACTAACTATACAGTTGAGGGAGGAGATCACTGATTCAGTATGTCGACTGGTCATATCTCCTGTTGAACAGCTACAAATGCCCCTTGCAAAGCTGGCTTGACTGTAAGCTCAGAGAGAATCAAGATCTGCTTGATAATTTTGCAGAGATTTTTACCAGCTCAGTGCTGACAACTGACGCAAATGTATGAATTAGAGGGAGGGTATGAATTAACATTTTCAGGAAACAAAATTTTAAAGCTGACATTTTTTCCTGAATGAGAGTTTGTATTTGAGCAAAACTGAGCTCACGCAGACCATAGATGTCTCTCTTTGTAGACATGTATCAGATGAATGGCAAATCTGCACATAAAAATCTAGTTTAAACACTCCAACTTAGACACAAACATAAATGTGAAAGTTTTCCACGGGATGGGAGTGTCCTTACTTGTACCCATATGTAGAACATCCTGGGCAGTTTTAGCTCTGTTTTACTGCTACAGTTACACTCAAGTTTGGAAAACTGATGACTTACTGGTTGGAAGCTTTTGTTTTGGAGTAGCTTTTGGGTGCCACAGAGTTTAAAGAGTTATCCTTGTGATCTCTCTTTTGAACAGCCTGCTGTAGTGTTTTAGGAAAGCAAGGACTGATCAAGCTGATTGAGGTAGTTTCATGTCTCTGATGGTTACCTTTTGACTCAAGCTGAGATACTGTCACCTACTCGATAACTGGAGCACAACTGTCGTGAAGACTGGTATGCTTGGAAGAGTTTTGTGCCTAGGCAGTCCTTTAATCAAAGGACTTCTGAGCTTTTTTCTCCAGCTGGGCTTTTTTCCTTCAAAGAATGATCAATATTTATTTAGCTGTAATGTGGGGCAAAAAAGACTTTCTTGTTATTAACTTGTCTGAGAGCAGTTTGTAAATATTGCCAGGTTGGTGAAGAATACTTCTGGAAGTATTGAAGGGGGAGGCATACAGCTTCTGGCAGGAGGCAGCCTCCAGCTCTGTGGGCTGTTTTGCAGTCTTTTCCTTTTCAATATGGTCCAAGGGTTTCCAAGTGCAGATTTAGCTCTCCCCATCTGCACTGGCGGCCAAGGCATGTTTCTTGGACATGTAGCACGATGGGGGCTGTGGGACATGCTGGCACCCTCACTGAAATTGGACTGCATCTACCCCAAATGGTTTCTGTCTCCAGAAGTCCAAGGACAGGGCAACTATTAGACCACTCTGGGTTGTTCTTGTCAGGGTTTTTTTTAATTGCTGAATAACTCAAAAGAGAAGCAATTGCTGTTCGTCAGTCAAAGGGCATAAAAATGCAAACAGTGACAGTATTATGTCTGTATGGATGTATGATTTGCATTTAGATTTATGTAAATAGCTATGGAAATTTTGTTGCCACATGGCTTTCAGTAGGTTACTGCTATGGCTCAGGGAGTTGCAAAGTTTGAAAAGACATATTTTAGTTAGTTCCTTTAGTCCTCAGAAATAACTCTTGTCTGCTTAGCTGATAAAATTGGTCACTATTCCTTTTATTTTTTCTTGCAAGACGTTAAACAATTTCCCCCAGTTAGATTCTCAGACCTGTTTGGTTTTAAACCCAGTGGTATCAAACATGCAGGTGTTTTTGGTTTTGGTTTGGTTTGTTTTGTTTTGGTTTTTTTTTAGATTTTTTTTTAACATGTGCGTATTCTTGCGTGTTTTAGTTTATATGCACAGAAACATCAATTTACTGATCTCTTCTTCAGGGGAATTAGGTGTCAGTATCCAGGACCATGTTGGGACAGCCTTTTCACAGCTCTTTAAGCACAGAATAAAAAGCCTTATTGATTCTACTGAAACACATAAGACATGGCTATTATTATTACATATCCATTTATCCTCTGGTGTTACATTTGTCTTACAGACAACACTCTTTACTGAGGTGTTGTCCAGACATCTAGCAAAATTCATTGCTCTGGGAGATGTGCTACTATTTGTGCAGTCTGCGTCAATCTTATTCCTGATATGAAAGGGAATATCACATTAACTTCATTTGCTACAGACTAAGTCTGCCAGGCTTGGTTGAATATATATTTTAATGTTCCTTTGGGAATTGTACAGCTTTGATGTGCCTTTTCCTTAGGACTAGTTTAAGGTCATAATATCTACCAGTATTTAATCACAGTCAATACATTCCTTTTGACTATTAAATATTTTCTGAAATGCTTAATAACATTTGTTTCTTCTCTAATAAAATATCCAAGTGCCATTTCTATTCTCTGGCACACAAGTGAATCAACTTGGGATCTGCATGGTGCAGAGATTCTGGGAGTTTATAAGGGCTTTTTTTTTTTTTTTTCTCCCAGCAGTCTCCTTCTGGGGAGTTTGTCAGTTTGCAAGCTATAATGAGTAGTAGGTTAAAAGAAAAAGGGCATTTTAGTGGAGGAGGGAATTAAAATTCAGCAGCCTAATATCAGCAGTAGTTTATAACAGGGCCTTATAAAAGGCAGCTCTGTGTCTTTTATTTTTGTGTGTGCACTTTTATTTCCTTTGATATCAGCAGGGGAATTTTCTCTGCAAGACCCATTCCCATCTCACTTTTCTGCTTTCAGATCCCTGCTGCTCAGGGTTTTCTCCTTTCATTTTGATATATGTTATATTCTTCAACCTTCCCACTTGAAGGTTGTAGGAAGCTCAATATTGCCCTTAAAATTGAGAACACAATTGGTGTCAAAACTTCTTCAAGGAGTGGCCCTGTTTTTCATATATGTTGAAAAGAATCCTTCCTCTTCCTGGGAGGTCTTGGTTGAGGTGAAATCTTCAGGACATTTCACTATGTCTAATGAAAATTGTACTAGAAAGGTTAACTTGCTCCTTGCAGTTTCATTTGTACCATATCTTTAACAAGAATGCATTTGTGTATTGTATAATTAAACAATAATAAGACAAAATTAGGGGTTTATGTATATACATCTGTCTCTAATGCTGCTGTTGATATTTAAAAATGTGTTGTAATGAATTGCTGCTGAGATCTTTGCCTTCCATGCAATGTTGCAAGCTCCCTAGTTTAATTTGAAGTCAGTTCTTTTCAGTGCTTCCAAAGGCAGACTAAAAAACCAGTTAGGTACTTCTGCAGAATGGGGAATTTCTTTCTAGATGCTGATGATAGTGTGATTAACATGTTACAAATAAAAATGGGTTTTAACCTCCCATGCCAATTCCCTCAAACTATTTCCTGGCTCTTCTTTGGCTTTTTGTTGACCCCAGGGTGGGCTGGGAAGCAGCATGCCAGGGAGGAATGTGGTTATCCCACACAACATCCAGCAGTGGCCTCCGGTGCATTTCTGGCTCCTACAAATAGATGGCACTTTTGACTTGTACTAGAGCAATTCAGTTAGAAGGATGCAATGCCTGAAAAAACCCCACTTGCTGGGGTTTCTGTAAGTCAGGCACATATTTGTTATTACTTATATAGGGGCAAAAGAAGTGAGGCAGAATCAAATAGACTGCCATGTATATCTCAGGCAATGAAAGCTTAAAAATACAAAAAACTAAACAGTAGAATGGGCAAATCAAGTACATTTATAGCATGTTTTCAGAGTCATCCTCTGGATTTTCAGGGCAAGGTGGAAGAGAATTATCTTTTAATACTGAGTTGCTTTAAATGCGAACGAGGCAATTGCCACAAAAGTCTCTTATTTCCTGCTTTTCTGGTCTACACGTGTGCACACAGAGACACATACACACGGGGGAAAAAATCAGCCTGTTGTCTTGCAAGTGTTACTTATCATATTAATTAAAATCTGGTGACACGATAACACCAGCAGCTGTGTGGGAAAGCGAGGGAAATTAACAAACGTTTGATTTGTTGTGTTGCTAATGTGACACTTATTATACAGGTCACAGTAAAACAATACCTCAGCCAAAATATGCTAATACTGGTGGAGAACTGTTGCAGTTGTAAAAACATTGATGTTTATTATAATGAGACAAAATAGCACATTACCTTTAGCAGAGTGAATTGCTGCTTCTCAGGGCAAGCATAAAGTATCTCTCAAGGTTTAATAATTAAAAAAAACCCCAAAACCACAGAGACAGAATAAAGTGAAATTGTTATACATATAAAGCCAGTAAAAAGAAAACAACCTCATGTATGAAAAGGATGTAAAGCTCTTAGAAAGTAAAATATGTAATTTCTAACAGACACAGATTAAATGGAGCATGCCTACAGCTTCTTCATTTAACATTCCAAGGAACTTTATTACAAGAACAAAAGAAAATTGTTTGGTAATATACAAGTTATGCTATAAAATACCTGTAGAACTGGAAATGTAATTACATTTCAAAATGGATCTATTAACTGCTCTTTTTCCCCTGAGGAAAACTAATATGTAAACTTATTTTTAATGGTGGTTTATATCCAATCAACCGGTTTGATGACATTTCTAAACAAAGACCTTTGGACTTTAAATAATTATTCCCGTGCAATTGTTGGATCACATATAATTGCTTGCTCTTTAGTATGTCTTCACATATTTAATTGCACTATAGTCTGGATCTGAAAGCATTTTCTATATATAGATACATAAATAAATTTACAGAATTCAATTTTGAAATAGGAGAAATTCTTCCCACAGTTGAAGTAAAATTAAGAGGATGCATTCAGCATTTTGCAGCTATTTACATCTTAACAAGAATAATTTAATTTTTACCTTTTCAAAGGTTTCTTTAATTTTCAGCCTATTTTCTCAATTATTGTACCATATTTTTGAGCCCAAGGAAGGATTTTTATTTTTTTTTTTCTTACTGTTGTTTTGATCATTTTACTGAAATGGGGTGAAGTCAACCATTTGTTTGACAGTCTTTGACAGCAGATTATGTAGATTTTGCCTGACAGAGCAGTAGTCATTCGGAACTGAATTCCGAGTGAGCAGTCTAGATCAGAGGTCAGCCTGCGGGGTACAAATGGGGAACAGATATTTCACCTTGCCATATGAAAGGACACAAAAAAGCAGACAAATCAGAAACTGGTGAGAACTAAAAGGTTAAAGCAGAGTTGATGCAATTACACAATATTTACAGCCTAAGATTGTGCTAAAGTCCTTTTGAACCTCCTGCCCCTCCAGTTCATGGAGGAAGCGGGCTCTGATTTGGAAGCATTCCCTGAAGAAGTGTAAGTGCACTCTTTAAAGATCTGCTCTGTGCCAAAATGCTAAAATATATCTGTCCTTATTTACATTTCCCATCATTCACCTTGGTTTCAGTTTCAAATTGGTATCAAAGTACCTCTGTGCACCTGCCAGAAAATAGTTCCCTATCACTCCCCTTTTTCAGAATAATACCAGCAAGGAGGGGAGGGTGGGGGGAGAAGAATGAAAAAGCTATCTAGAGCAAAACTCTGGTATAGAACCTAGGGAGAAGATATTTTGACTTTTCAGAAAAAAATTGCCATGTGCAAATATGCAATATGAAACATTGATTTAAACTATTAGAGGCAAAAAAAAATATTGGAGGGGAAAAAACCCCAAACAAACCCAGAAAAGTGTTCTATATTTAGTCCTAACTAGACCATGAGAGAAATGAAACCAATTTTCAAATATTTTAAGCTCTCAACAAAAAACTTTTTTTTTCCTTTTAGTGATCACTGTTAACAATTACATATACAAAACAAAACTTGCATGAGCATTTTAGTTGGAGATTTGAAAAGACAATAAATAGTAGATAAAAAAGGTAGTTTGTTTTCATTTTTTTACTTCTGAATTACTTGTAGTTGGAGATCACTTTCAGAGAAACATTACTGTAACATTTCTTACTTAGCCTTATCTATGACACTCATTATTTTATTAATTTTGGCCAAAGTATAGAAGTCAAAGAAGAAGAGGTTAAAGAAATTCCAGAAAGCGATCAAGTTCTGAGGGTTTTTTTTTGGAGAATCTGTATAAATTAGATGGAGCTTTAGTGAAAATCTCCACCTTATACAAGTATGAAAGGATGTCTCGACATGTTCAGAGAGGTTAAGGATACCTGAATCAATAACAAAGATGCCAAGAGAACAATTTAAATCTACTAAGTAACTAAAATCCTAAAACCATTATGTGGGGAAAAAAGAGAGAGAGAGAGAAAAGAAAACACTTAAGGCTGATGAAATATCAAGGTTTATTATTCTATTAGACTTTGACAATGAAATGAAATACACAGACCTTTAACAATGTTATTAAAATAAAATTTCAAAGCTTGATTTTTCAATCATGCAGTCAAAGAAAGGAAGACATTTTACAGTCATATCCTGTAGAGTATAGGAAAGTTCTCTGTCAAAGCTGTGTAACATTTTGATTAAGTGCTTGATAGATTATAAATATAAGTCAGAGCTAGCAAGACACTGTAATAAATGGATCGTCTAAGACTGACTTGTGATCAATTTCAAATTACAGAAGTGTGTAATATACTCATTTCTTCTCTCCATATACTCTTCTTAATGATGCCTTCAATTAAATGCATGTTATTTTGCCTGTCTGTAGGTGCTCAGTGTAGAAATGCAGACCTGTGCTTGTATAAATATATGTATACATACATGGATATACACATACATATGTTTGCTCAGCCACATCTCCTTATATACAGTCTCAAGTAGAGCCTTCTCTTCCACAAGATTTTTGTTTTGCTTTGGTTTCATTAATATTATTTTGCATGTCATTAGACTATTTAAATCAGTGGGATCCTGCTGTGGATGGCTTTTGGACAAGCAGACCAGACCTGAAACCCACAGGCAATTCCATAGGAAGTCAGTAGCAAATGCACCCTGCAAAAAGAGAGGTGCAGAGCCATTCCTATTCAATTACAGTGAGGAACAAAACACTCTGCTTTTTACTGCTGTGCCTCATTTCCACTGCAGCACAACTTTGTAAAAATTTTTTTAAGGGAAAAATATTTTGGTGTGAACTGAGCATAAGCTGATTCAGTGCTCTCAACTTTTGTTACCAGTACTGTTCATTGAAATAATATAATTTATTGATATAATTTAACCTCTCTCATATGAATTGTTTGAAAGCAACCAGTCTCTTAAGTACTATTGATCTATGCTCTATCCTGATTTTAATGGTCCCTCTTGTAATACTCTCTCTGGAACCTACTCTATTTGTCCCTAAGTACCTTAATCTAAACAATTACAATTATATGCATTATAAATATATTCCATGTAGTACCTAAAAAACTTGACTCTTAGCTGAAATTAACTAGTCATTATGTTATTCTGAAATGGAAGAAGCCAAAATGAAAAGAAATTACTAGAGAAAAAAGAGAAAATTTCCAAAGGGTTTATCTAACACTGGAGAGACAGTTTCCAGTGAAAGTTATACCACACAACATGTTTTAAATGCATACATTCAATACCATAATAAGTTTACAGTCAATTGTTGATTCATAGGTCACTGGTCACAAATTATAATCTAAAATTACTTTTTTAATGAAAAAGCTCCAAAGCTATGCAGTGTTTTCATATATCAGGATCTTTGCAATTCCTTGGGAAAGATTCTTTGTGAATGCAAGCCTGATAAATTTGGGAAGATGTTAACTTTTATTACTGACATTTGTTTGTTTAGTTTACTCTAGCATGTTTTACAGTGTATTTATAATAAGCATTAGGGCAACAATAATAGGAACTTTCTTTTTGAAATGTCACAAATGTGCCATTCCCTTAAGTTTTTCAGATATAAGGGAAGTGGCAGTAGAAAGAGGGGGGAGTGCCATTCAAAATATGCAATTTGGGGTTTAGGAAGAGTTTTTTAAAAGACCAATTTCCATATATCAACACTTCTCAGTGAGTTCCATGAAACATTTTGATATGATTTACCAAAAACAGTTTTTGCATCAGGAGCATTACAGTAGCTAATCTGCATCTGTAAAGAGTGGGAAATGGAATCACATTAGATATAAATGTAATGCAAAAAAAGCAAAAAAAGTTAATGCAACATTATGGTAGGAAATTTAAATGTACAATAGTGAGGATATTCAAAGTTACGGTTCCCACAGCAACAGCAATTCAATTTATTTACGTTGTAGCTTTATATATGTTTTATTCCTTAAAGGAAAACTGAATTATTTTTTCTCAGCTACATAGGATAACATTTACACATCAGGTAACATTTGTCTCTGAGATGAAACTGTGAACACCAAAGACATACATTCAGTAAAAGTGGATATTTCTGACTGTAGCCAGGGAACTACCTTTCTCATTGTAAGGTGAGAGAAATTTGAGAGAAGGATATTTAAAGTAGTGTGCAGTAATTTAATGCAGTTAACTCTTTAATTGATGACTTATCATGAGATTTGCTGGAAGTACTTGAATATTTCAGCTAGAACTACTCGAATTCTAAACATTAACATATTTGTGTAAATATTAAATGCTCTTAGTTATTTTGCATTTACCTTGATTGGAGACTTTTTAATGTGTTTTCTATTGAACCTTTATGCTGGTGGGATCATCCATGATATAACCTTTCAGCAAAAATGGTGAATTGTATTACAAGCTTCAGAAGAACCTACTAAACTGATTTTATCTCTCTGTTCTAAAGATAACAGATGAGAAATAACCAAAAAGCTAATTATCTGTATTTATCTGCATGCTTCACCATAATATCGGGCTTATAGTAATGAAACAGGAATCTCATTTCCATTTCACTTTCTTTGAATAAAATTAACTCATTACAAACCTATCATATCCTGCCATTAGGCTATTCCCATGTGTATCATTACTCCAATGTGGGCCCTGAACCTTCCGATTCCCCCACTGCGGATTTCTAACACACAGATTTCTAACAAGTGGCAATTCAATTGTTAACCTCTTTTTGGGTACCAATCCCTACAGAGATGCTTGAAGCACTCCTGGCTACTAAGCTACATTCAGAAATCCCAACTTCTGTCTGTAGCTATGGCACAGGGAAGCAGTGCAGCTGTTAGTAACGGGATAACGAAAGCGTTTCCATTTTATACATGAAGGTTTGAATTATGAGGCATTTGATTACAGTTTCTCCCAGGGGAATTTTGCCTTTAGTAGGAAATCCATCATGCTGGAAATGCTGTGGTATTTCTTAGGGCAAGATCGGTTAGGGCTTCTTTGGTGTGAGAGAGGTACTAGATGGTTGTCTTTAGAAGTAGAACAAAGCCAAGCCACAGGTTGGGTCATTGTCCCACCATCAGCTGTAGTATGCACCCTTGCATGGACCAGGGGATAGTACATTCCACAAACTGTTCCTAGTGGGAACTCTGATGGTTAACCCCATAAAGGTGACTTTTGTCACAGCATGTGGTCCATTTAACTGTCAGCATAAGCATCTCCTGCTCGCCTAATATGCTTAGAATATCAGAGAAGGTTAGGATCTGTCCATGCTATTAAATTGTGTATGCTTCTAGAGGTGGTTCCTGGTCCTTGGGCCAAGTAAAACAAAGCATCTTTTGCCCACCCAAACCCTCTCAGATTTAACTGAGAAATAAGGAGTTGGAGCACTCACAAACTGGTGGGAGATAAATTAATGATTTTGTAGTGTTGACTAGTCCTAGTCCTCACAGTGCTTTTACTAGCATGGGGCTTGTGTGCTAATCCCAAGGATGGCGAAAAATGTGGTACCATGAAGGTAGTTACTTGGTGCAAATGGGATTTTCATAGGTCCTGAGGCCTGTGAATTTTGGTGGCTAGCACCTGGTGGCTAGAGGGGCTGTGAAGGAAAGTGTTGTTGGCCATCCCTCTCAGAGTAGCTGTCTTGATGTCTGCTCTAATGCTTTAGCACGCTCTAGCATGCTGTGCTGAAGTAAGCCCTGGACTTTCTGTGATCTACCTAAAATTGTGTTTGTTTATCACCAGAGTTGTGCCTGTAAATCTTTGTATGCTTATATTCTGACAAATAATATATGAACTGTTCTTTGAGTGCCCTATACACACAATTGAACTGAAATTTCTGGATTGTTTGTTTATATTCTCAGCCCTGAAAGTTTTCTTCCCTTGTTAGTAAGACTTCCTTTTTTTAGACCAAAGTAAAAACACATTCATATTTCATTACTCATCATCATACTCCTTAGCAATTTTTCCTACAGAAAACAGTCATTTCACATAGGGATTAAAAAAGATTTTCACTTGAGTTTCAGCCCTGCAGAATGCAAGCAGGAGCATTTGGAGGGAGAAATGTAGAGACTTTTCCACTGGCAAATCAACTCTAAAAACAGCGTACAAGCCTTCCAAGAACCCTGCAACACAGTAATCTTGGAGAAAACAGAATGACATTATGAGTGAAAATCTATGTTTTTCTGAGTATGATAAATTAGAATCATACCCAGCTGTGGATTGTTTCCACAGAATGTTTACTAATAATTAATTATCACACACATGATATGTGATACCATAGGAATATTAGTTGTATGAAAGATCTACTAGGATGTAATAAAAATGAACACATGCATAATTCTGTTACTTGGTAAGACATTCTAAAGACAGTGAAAGATCATGAAAAATACAATTTTTGAGAAAGACATAATGTCTAAATTAATGTGTCTAGATATTCCTAAACCAGTAATCTTCAGAGTAGACTTAAATCCTTTAAAAATCTGAAGTTGTAAAGATAAACTGTTAAGATACAGAAAGAGATAATGAAATTACTAATTTTAGTTCTACAGATTTTACAGAAAACAACTGAACATGTTATGAGCTACTATGGACTAATTTAAAACATCGTAATGTATATGGCAATATAAAACATTTGTTATAGCTCTATAAAACTCACACAACATGTTTCAGAGAAGCAAACATACATATTATGCTGTTTCCAATGTAATAATTTAACTTTACTTGTAAGAGAGAGTTGTCTGTTTCTTCCAGCAAAATATCACTTCTGGTTTAGGCAAATGAGTTGAGACAGAAAATCATGGTTAATCAGTTTTAAAAATTAATATTTTTTAAAGTCATAGTTTAAAGCTATATTTGGGATTGCTGGAGCTTTCAGACATTTCCACATAGATGACATTTCCTTTTCTTTGAAGATACCAGTCAGAAAACCGTGGATAAAAATACAAAATTATTCAAATTTCTCCAGTTACAAATAGTGCTTTCCACAGTGCCTTATGAAGGGGAGCTCCTTACAGAGAAATTGGAGTTGCTGAATCATCTAGCAGGAGCCACCCTGTGGACTTCATTCATAAGGAGAGGGAGTGAGTGACCACATCCTCTGGAATGTTAATGCAGAGGATTTGGTTCAGGCTTCCTGGTTCAAGGCAGTTTGGGGAAGCAAGGAGTGTAGAGGGAAGACACGGAGATCAAGACCCAGACTTGCCTGGAGCTGTCACAAGATGACATTTATGGCAGTGGCACTACCACTATTGCAAGGACTGGGGAGCAAAGGCCAGATGGAGGCTTTTGCTTGTTTTCCACAAAAGCTAAAGCAAACAGACTGCCTGCTGGAGATAATAGGGAGAATCACTCCTATTTTTGAAAAGGATAGAAAGGAAAACCCAGGGAACTACAGATTGTGAGACTCACCTCTGTGCCCTCCCACAGCTGACAAGGGCACACTAGCAGATGTCATCTGCCTAGATTTTTGCAAAGCCTTCAACATGGTCTCATGTGACATCCTTGTCTCCCAATTGATTTGAATTTGGAGGGTGGACTTTGGTGAACAAGGAGTAGGCTGGCAGCCAGAGAGTTTTGGTCAACAGCCTTATGTCCAGGTGGAGGCCAGTGGTAAATACTCACAGTCTGTCTTGGTTCTTTTTAATAGCTTCTTCAATAACAAAGACAGTGGGATATAGTGTCTAGATCCAACCTCAGCAAATTTGCAGATGACATGAAGCTGAACAGTGCAGCTGACACAACAGAAGGATTAAATGCCATTCAGAGGGACCTGGACAAACTTGAGAAATGGGCCCACAAGATCCTTCTGAAGTTCAGCAATTCAAAGTGCAAAGTTCTGTGCCCAGGCTGGGGCAATTCCAGACATGAGCACAGACTGGGAGATGAACTGATGTTGCCCAGAGAAATTATGGATGCTCCATTCCTGGAAGTGTTCAAGGCCAGGTTGGATGGGCAGCCTGATTTAGTGGGTGGTATCCCTGCCATGGTGGATAGGTTGGAACTAGATGATCTTTAAGGTCCCTTCCAAACCAAGCCATAGCAAGCAGAATGAGGACAGAGAACAGCATAAGGTTAAAAAAACACCAAACGAACCAAATGCACACCATAAAAGTAAAACAAAGATTGATTATAAAAGTATTGATTTTAGAAGACCAGCTATAGCTCAAAACTTGGAAACTTTTTGTGTATTACTTCAGAGGCAAATTTTGCAGTTTGGTACAGGAGATTAGCTGAGAGGACCATAATTCTCCATCCTAAATTCACATTTCTAGAGGCTGGAAGAAATAAGTCAGGAGACTCTCAGCTGCATCACTCCCAGGTGTTCCTTCCCTTGGCCCTCATGCAATCATTAATTTTGGACACCTGTTGTCCCAGGGGTTCTTCAGGACAACTTCACTACAGGAAAGGTCTGCTTTGTGAGTGTCTTCTGTATTTCAAAACATAAAAACTTAATCATAGTCAACTGCTGCATTAACTTGCACCAAGCACAGCCCTCTCCCAAGAGTCTCCCTTGTGTCAGGGAAAACCTTGGGTAGATCATGGTCATTTCAAGTCTGATTGAGTCTAGAATATCAGTTGCATTCTCAGTATTGTGATAGCAACACTTAGTAATACTAAGTGTGTTTACTAGTGTCTAATCATCATAATCAGGGAAATGAGACATATAAATTTGCCTACATTTGCTATTGGTTAATAAAAGGTACAGAAGTTCCATGGTTAGGCTGGCTATTAGACTCTTTGTGGTGAATTTAAGTACACTGTTAAGACTTTCCACACAAACATCTGGAGAAAGGGTGGGCAGTTTTAGAAGCCTTGATGAATGCCAAGATGAAACATTTTGTGTGTTACTTTCAGGATTCCCAGCTTGCCCTGGGGTACTCATCTCTGTTGCTGGACAGAGGTGCCTCCTTGCCTGTCTTTAAACTCTTTCAACATATTTACGCTGAAATATGAGCAAAGTAGCCACTGGTTTTTCCCTCGTTTATATTAAAGTTTATATGAGTTTGAAAGCCAAACAAAAAATGTTAACTATTCGATCAACCAGAAACTCAGTAGTTTTGGATTACACAATCAACAAATTAGCAGCACATCACATATTTGAATTTATCTTTGGAGGTCAGGATAGACAACCCAAATACTTTTAGTAGATGGAAGAAGGTCCATCTGGTCTTACGGGATTTATGATTAAACATATTTATTTCTAGGCGATTTTTATACTGTATTGTAATTTCATATTTTCCAGATGGTAGCTATACACTTCAGATTCACTCATCATAACTCCTATAGATATTTTGTTTCCTTTATCTCTCTGTACTGGCTGTAAGCCCCTGCCTGTGACATTTTAGGAATGAATTTTATCAGTTATGCTAAAGACCTTACAGATATTTTGGTTTATATTTTCTATGTTCTTAACCTCCTTTAGAGTCTGTTCCCATGACTTGGTCTTAAGTAACCATATCTGTCACACTGACTTAAAATTTATTGCTCTGAAATCAGCCATTCCTGATTTTTTTTGGATGGAAATGGTTAACATACTGCAAGCACAGGAATAGTGCTTGCCCCATTAAGCTCAGCCTGTCCAAAGCACTGGTGAAAATCTAAAGCCAAGAAAACTTTTCTCCTTTCCATCTATTGTTTAGAACTTGCTGCTGACAGCCCTTTCCAGATTTGAAAAAATACTCACTTTTCTTGGTTTCATTCCACTGACCATACAATTAACCTACTTGGCTAGTGTCTTTTTTTGATTAATAACTTCTTATTTTATCACTGCAATGCATAATTGTATTTAGTTTCACAGTGTTGCTGGGATTTCCCTTGAAATTGTTCTGATTTTTTGAAGTCTTTCCAGAGGCAGGAAGGACTTGTCTTGCATTATAGATATTCTCCCTGTGCCCTTTATTTTGGTATAAACTTCTCTGGGCTTGCCAGCCTCCTTCAGTTCTGAAGCAGCATTTCAGTTTTCGCTTTCTTTCTCTTGTCCTTCTAAAAGGGGCTGGATTTCCTTTTTTACAATAAAGGTAAGCATTCACTCCCAAACCCATTTTTAAACTGATCCGTTAGCAAATTATTAATGTATCTGTGAGATCTGTGCATAAATCGAATGCATCCTGTGCTTTTTACAGCCTACCCAGGCTAACAGATGCAATCAGTTATATCCTTGGCTAGGGACAGTGGCTCATAATAAATTAATTGTAAATTTTCACAGTTATTTACAGGTGTAGATGTCTTCCTAGCATTAATAATTCTGCCCAACATTTTAGATAAAACCATATTTTTAAACATAGTATGGATAGGAATATGTAATTAAAAACCATAATAACAATGTTGTCTTTTTCCTTTTCAACAATTTATTTAGCACTTGCTGTTGAAAATCCTTTCCAGGTTTGAAAATATACACACTTTTTTTGTTTCATTCTACTGACCATGCAGTTAACTTACTTGGATAGTGTCTTGTGCTGATTAATAACTTCTTATTTTATCACATGGATGAATAATTTTATCTGTATAATTTTAATAGAGACCAAACATAATTAACTATCTTTTATAATAATAGTGATCTTTCTTATATGTCAGCATTTAAAAGAGTACTTAGAATTTCAAGACTTTTTACAGCCCTTAAAAACTCGTATTAAACCTGTTCACACGCATTGAAAATCTCAGAAACTGATAATGATAATAGACGAAACTCCTACTTTGAGGCAATAGATAAACTCCCTTTTATCTTTCGTATTTCAAGTATTTATTTAAAAATGGGCTTAAGAACCTTATACATTGTCACTAGTCTAAATTAAGAAAGAAGTGCTTGAGCAATTGATTTATTTCATAAATAACAGCTGTAGAAATAGATTCACATGTGATTACCAAAAACTGATAAAATAAAATTCCTTAACATTGATGTAGCATTAAGAAGCAGGCCTTATTTATTTGGGCAAACGCACAGGGGACATCAACCGAAATTGTGATGCTGAGTATAGACAAATGTCTATGTATATGTCATATTTTACATAAGGAACGTCTAAATAAATTTCAGTTATGAAGAATGATGTTTTTTCCACACAATGACTGCTGCAGGAGGAAGTTCAGCACCTCTTGGCTGTTACCATGTAAAATCTGCATCTTTGAAAAATAGTTTTGAATTCTGAGGGAGGGTGATATCAGCAATGGGCCCACAATAATGGCAGCCAGCCTGTGGTAAGACCCTTCTCCTTTCCTTTCTAGGAAAAAGAATCAACACTTAACAGTCAAACATACTTCTGCCTGCTCAATGTACAGACATAAAATATCTTCTCTGAAAATGTAACACTGGTGATAATCTTGAAAACAGTTGTTCAGGCCATTTGGAACTAAACACTTGCAAAAAAGTGTTTTATCATCAAAAAGCATTGTAAAATTTCTTGTTTCAGAACCAATTATTTGTACTCTTTTAAAAAGAGCTAATTCATTATTAACAAATTTTAAAGATTGTTTTCCCTTACAGAGTCAAAGCTGGGCCTGCTACTGGGTAGATGAGGTTGCCAAGGGCTAGGACACGGAGTCTAAGTGATGGGAAACAGTAGTGGAATTAGTCAGGAGACAGGCACATGGTCAAAAGAAATGGTGATGTAAAGGAGTAACTCCTTCTCCCACCCAAATTGTAAACCCTGTCTCAATCATTTGCACGTGGAGATCTCATGCCAGTGCACTGTTGAGGAGAAATTGGAATATCTGTCTAATACTCAAGGCAATATCTATTCTAATAGTATCATGTTTGAAGCATCATGACAGGCACATCTCATACACTATTAGGTGTGTCAAGTGTATCTATATTATACTAGATTAAAATGCATGCCCTATATTACTAATAAAGATACCAATTAGTAGCACGTATATGGGTATTAAAGTGTAGGACTAACTAAATAAATATGCAGGCTGGGTGCACATCTGGAATTAAAAAAATAAAAGGAATGATGATGCCGAGGAAGTGCAAAACCTGTAAATTCTGAAGAAGTCAGAAAAAATCAGCATCTCAAAACTCCAAAGTACAGAATCCTGGAAATAATTTTCTCAAAATTGAGTGAGACATATAGACCAGAAATTGCTTCCAGGCCAGAGAGAGATTAAAGTTGGCTAAAGATATGTAAGTTAAAAGCAAGAGATGTTGGAAGGAATGTTGAGGAGGAGAGTCTTAGGGTAGACAATAAAGTAACAGCACAAGAGATTTTTAGGGGTAACATTTGAAGAAAGCTGATGAGGGAAATTAGGAGATAAGCCTTACAGACCAAGTCTATTGCAGGGAGGTTTGTGGATTTTGAGAGAATTTGATGGTGGTAGATAAAAATGTAGAAAGTCAATAAGCCACAAGGACTTCTCCCAGGGGTGTTCTACTACTCCAGGCTCATCCGCATGCAACCATGACAGAATCACGTGTTAATGAGGGAGTGTCACTATTCATACCATGCCTAGAAAGAGAACAAAATGCTGGACCAAAGTAGGTCATTTAGACTTGTCATCAATTAGAATTGAGGAACTGCCACCTCAAACCTTGCTAGTCAAGTCTAAAATGAACTTGAAAGATTAAACCATAGGAAAGGAGATTCACACAGAGACATCCATGATTTCTGTTGATACTCCGTTTTCCAACTGACTACCTTGTCCCAGTCAAACCTTTTTTTTTGTGGTGAACTTTCTTGTGATTTCAAATGTGTCTTTTCTGAATAACAGCAGCAGCTCCAGATCTCTGCTGAGTGTGCTAATGAAGGTGGCCCTGCTGCTCCTGCCTGCCTTGCCAACCCTGGAGCTGGCTCTTCCAAAGCAGCAAAGGAGCTGCTTGGAGACCAAAGTGGGACCTCTCATTGTTAGGATGCTTTGCCATTCTCTGAATGTTTTGTCTATTTATTGTATTTAACTTACTGTGGCTGTGGTTACTGAGCACATGGAGAAATGAAGCAAGATGCATATTTTCTTTGTAGTAGTAGGAATATTATGAAGTAATTTTCTCTTTTGTGTAAGGGGAGTATGAGTTTTACTCAAGGAGTTTTTTCTTCAACCAAGGCAGTGACAGGCACAAAATCTGAATGAGTCTTTCTTTAAACTTTTTCACATCTTTGAAATAACTGTTTCTTTCAGCTTTGAGTAACATCACTGTTCTAAGAGGATGAAGAGGGAATTGATTCCCACTTCTAACCAGTTCCTACTTTCTGCTTCCCCTGCCCAGCCACCATGAGACTTTCTCTAAGGATCCCAAAGACTATTCTGAAAATAGGGTTTCATCTTGAAACAAAAACATGGGTCTGTATAAGGAGAAAGTAATAAGTGAAGATTGGTAGATAATTTTTTTCCTTTTAAGAGCTAGTATCCAATACATTTTTTGTGCCATATGTTTCCTCCTCTGACTCATTTTTGGAAATTAGCTTCTAGCCCAATATTTATGGTTAGATACAGCTACCTTTATAGATGATAACAATGCCCTGTGTGCAGCTATCCAATATGAGGGCTTTCTTCCCACTTCTTCTGAAGATAGTTGAAATTCCCATACAAACATTCTTTGACATTCAGTGCTGAAGAAATTTATAGTGTCCTGTGCCAAGACAGAATACAGCAGATGAGCAGCCTACTCAAGTCATAAGTGAACTTGCATGCAGTAGAGTGTATGCACTAGAATGGCTTAATTGCAAATTTTAATACATTACATGAGAGGACAAAGAAATACTTTTTGTATACAAAATTTTTGGTATTGCTGCATTTAACTAATTGAGTCTGTACTTTAGCAACTCTTCCTCTCTGGTGAGGAGGCATTTACAGAGAATCCTAGAAGAGTTTGGGTTGGAAGAGGCCTTCAAAGGCTTTCTACTCGAAACCCCCTGCAATGCACAGGGACGTATTTAACTTGATCAGGTTTCTCAGAGCTGTGTTCAACCTGGCCTTTATGCTTACAGGGATGGGGCATCCACCACCTCACTGAGAAACAAGTTCCAGTGTTTCGCCACTACATTTCAAAAAAAAAAATTTTTTTTAGGGCATGTCTAGCATAAATCTATCCTCCTTTTGTTTAAAAACATGACTTGACCTCTTTTCCTGTCACTGCTAAAAAGTTTGTTCATGTCTTTTTTACAAGCCCATTTTAGCTACTGGTAGGCTGCTATAAGGTCTCTCTGGAGCCTTCTCTTCTCCAGCTGAATAATCCCAGGTCTCTCAGCCTGTCTTCACAGGAAAGTGCTCCAACCATCTGATTGTATTTGTGGCCCTTCTCTTGGCCTGCTCCAACAGGTCCACACCTTTCCTGCGCTGAGGGCCCCAGAGCTGGATGCAGCACTGCAGGTGGGGTCTCACCAAAGAGTAGAGGGGAAGCATCCTCTCCCTTGCCCTCTTGGCCACGCTGCTTTGCATGCAGCCCAGGACTGCTGGCCTCCTGTGCAAGTGCACATTGCCAGCTCATATCCAGCTTTTCATTTCCCAGCCCCCCCCAAGTCTTTGGTTGGCAGGGTTGCTCTCAATCCCTTCATCACCAGCCTCTATTGATACTTTATTACTGATTTTCTTTTTACTATTCTTTACTTAGTAACTCCCAGTTTTTGGGGGAGGAGGTGGCAGCAAAAAAGGCCATTTCTCCTGTGGGAGCTTGTTAATGACTCATAGAAATGTGTGCTCTTATTGGGAAAAAGTGCTTTCCCTGTAGTTAATCCTACAGAAATGTGGGGTGAAGTCCCAAGACTGCAATACTTATTTTACATAAAACATCAGGTTACTCCTTAAATAGCAGTCCCAGAAGCGCAAGGCACTTTATTATCCATTAAGTTACTTAGCATCCACTATATTTTTTTTAAAGTTATTTTCCCAAGAGGAATTCCTAATATATGGTATTCCAGCACAGAGGAAAAAGAGAAAAGTATCTACAGCAAACAATCTTCTGCCAAATTTAATTCTTATAATTTAGGAAGTGTCATAGTCAGCAGTAGGATTGCTGTCAGTTCCATATGCCTCTCTAAATCTAAGATGTGTTCTGGACTCTGGATGGACAATATGGCAGAGGTTTTTTGCTTTTTAAAAATGAGAATGGGAAATACTTATTTCTATGTTTTCCCAAAATACTTCTGTAGCAAGTGTTTTTTCTGTGTTAGTTTAGAGTGGGCAGCCCTACAGGTAGGCATGTATATCAGAAGGGCAGTTGGGCAGTGGAGAACAGAAGGCAGACCAGGGACAATTTTTGACATCTTTTAGGCAGTGCAGAATCTCTGTGCAGAATCCTACTAGAAACCTAATACAAATGAAGGGATCTAGTACTAGATTATGTACATCAAAAACAAATGGGCATCTTTTAAGTTACTCCTGAAAAATAAAGATGGGTGGAGAAGTGGTTATTCACATTCCCTCAGATGTCTACCAGAAGTTTTACTTTCTGTAGGTGTCATATTTGGCTGAAATGAGTCCTCTGCTCTGACTTGCCAGGCTCCCTGTGTGGGCTGTCCGGTAGACACACAAGTCTGGTTGCTCAAAAGTAGAGAAATTCAGTTTCACAAGTTTTCTGCTAAGGCAGATATGAGCTCAAAATTCTTCTATTTTCCATGATGCAGCAAACAATCTAACATGATGAAGAAAATATGAGGGGCAATAAATTCTGGAAAGTAAGAGAATTAGTTATTGATTGTAATGGATACATAAAGAGGAGAGCCTGAGCTTTACAAAATGAATTGAGCAAAGGGGAAAATAAAAACTTCTTCCAAAAGGAGAAGGTGAAACTTGACAAAAACTGCTCACTCAGGATTACATTATGAACTTGAAGTTAATACCATCACTAACAGCATCTGGAGAAATATTTTTTTCCCATTACTGTTAATTTTAATTGGTACTATTTTTATTTTAATTAATTTATCACTAACTCTGTTGGCTTTCAGTTGTTGAAATCATCAGTATGCCCAGATTTGCTTAGTTAATAAAGTGATAATGTATTACAACAGACACACAATAACTATCTTTCAAGGCCTGCTCCAAATTATATGAAGTTCAAAGATAAAGTTGTATATGACCGGATTTTGTTGTTGTTATTGTTAAAAAAACTATTTCTTCAGCAAAATTTCCTAATATGAAAAGGGGGTTCTGCTGCTACAGAAACAGAAAAGTTCATGGTAGCCAAAGGATGCTGTTCTGATTGATAATCTCCTTTTAATCTTTCTTATGCCCCTTTCCTGTCAAACTGGGTGGTGCACAAAGGTCAGTGCCTCTGTCTCCCTTTGAACTGTTACAAAGTCTATCAAGAAATGTCTTGAAAATCCCTTCAAAGATGATGCAGAGTTAGCTAGCTACTTATTTCAGTTCTCTGGAAAAACAAGACAGACATTAAAAGAAGCAAGTCTCTGAATTAAGGGAATGAACTTTTGGGAGTAGGAGTAATCTAAATTACTAAATGTTAATATGCTTCTTCACAGCTCAGAGGTTTGTATACCCTTTTCAAGATCATGCCTGTAAAATTGATGTCAAGACAGGAAAGCAGGGATGTTAGTGCGCTGTTAATGCTCAATCAGCAGATTTCAGTCAATCCTAATTTTAAATCTCTTCATTTGAAGCTTTGTGGAATGCAGCATTATCAGATCACTAATCCATGATGAGAATGTTACTCTGTTTGCCCCAATAGGAATGATCATATTAAAAACAAAAAAAAAAAAATTATAAAGCACTCCAGCAAGTGTCCTAAACACTCTCAATGAAGTGAGGCTGCCATGCCTACCGTGACAGCAAGGTTTTTCCCCCTCCTTATTTTGTTAATGGTTAGAGTTTGAAATAACTCAGTTCAGCACAGTCCATTTCCTTTCAGGTTCATTTCTTCATGATGCTACAGGAGGACTAACTTCCAGCTTCCAGCCACCCACAGAAGGTGCAGTGTAGTGCATCTGCTTTATGTGCTTTGTGTACACAGTGGCTGCTGATTGTATATTATTCACCAACATACTAACTACAAAGGCAGATAGTTGCCATGTTTGATAGGTTAATTTTAAAGGAGTTTTGTTAGCAAACAAGTCTTAGAAATAAAGCAGAAAGATGCCCAAATTTGGTTTCAGCCTCTCCCCCTTTCCCAGGGAGGAGCTACTTGCCTCTTCAACAAGAATTCAAATGAATTGAAAATTCCTTCAGAACTGACAGCCCAAGTGTAAGAATGATAAACGGCTTTGGCCTTGATGATTTTTATTAAGCACTAAATGTCACATTTAACCTGCATTACTGAAAGCAATTACCCATGTATCAACAGTCAAGCAGTGCAGAGCTAGACGCCTGAAGCAGTAGCATTATGCTCCATCTGGGAATAAGGATTTTCAATTAGAAGGCAAATAGCTGGAGAGGGGATCAAGTCCTCCAGTGGCTCCCAAAGGAGGTCTATGAGAAGCAAAGTCTTCATATCCAAGTAATCGCAGGCAATGTCAACAGAGCATTCCAAACCATCTGCTGCCAGAGTGGCGTTTACTTTATCAAATCTCAATATTTACAGAACACTGATCAGCTCATGGGACCAGGATGGCTCACTGCCAGGGTGTTCTGGGAAATTCATTTTAAGGTGTGTTTCAGTAGGCTAATTAATTTACAAGCACCTGTTTCATCACTGGGAGCTGTTAGCACACCAGATGAGCAGCAGCAGGGGAAAGGGACTTTTTATCCTAGCTAAATTGAATTCAATTGATGTTCATTTACTGATGGCACAGTTGTAGTTTAATGTGAGCATGGCCTAAAGTCTTTTTGTTTATTAATGTGTAAGCCAGTTTAGATAGTTTATTATTTACAAATATACTTTGACTTCAGGAGACCTGTGAGATTTTAAAAATTAAATATAGCACACACTTTTCTGCAAGAAATAGTATGTGTGTGTGTGTGTGTGTGTGTGTGTGTGTGTAAAATCCTATTCCATTTTGGTTATTTGTGGGACTTTTTCCAATTCTATGTTGTTTAAAAATAAAAAAAACAACCAAACCAGCTTTTTCTGTTAAAGATGGACCTAACTCTGTTGGTGCATTATTCAGAAAGTCTCTGTGAAGGAAATATCACGTTGTAAAGCTCTTTGGATCTAGCACTGGTAATCATGTCACCCAAATTCAAACTGCTCTGGTGTGCTAGACACTGAGGTTCCTAACTTCTGTCTCAGATCCCTCAATCAACAAAGGAACTAGAATAACTTATTACTATGTTATAAGTAACATGCCTTGACATCAGGGAGTCAATTTAGAATTAATTAATTCATGTTTGAATGTCATTTTGCAAATGGAAAGTTCAGGATAGCCTAGTTAAGACGTGACAAGTGGCACAGAGGAGTGATTTGTAAAGGTAAATTAATCTTTTTTGTTTCATAAGTATGTTGTTTGAAATTACAGCTTTTTTTCCTGTCTAGCTGCAGATTTTCCATAATCTCTGTATACCACCCCAGTAACAGCCAAGAGGTACATTATTTGGAAGAAGAGCCTTTTTCCAAGTTAGTTGGAATTTTGAACAGAGTATTTTCACAGAAAACTAGACAGATCATAGTGAAGACACAGAATGAGTTGCAAACTTTATTTTGCTAAAATTTTGGAGTGATGGCTTTGAGAAAATAAATCAGAGAGTAACTTGAGAAGAACTTGTTTAAACGTCTGGATAAGGTTTAAGAGGCTTGGAACATCCTGGAGCTCTTAAACTGTCTCTGGCTTTCAACAGATCTTTGTCATTCAGGTCTCACTTGGTAAAATCACAATAATATTAGCTGCCCCACCAGTCTTGTTTAGTGTCCTTACACAAGGCATTGGTGACTGTGTTTGTCATGTGCTGTTACAGCAGTTTGCAGCTTTCTGCTCCAGTATCATTTGGTTCCTCTTGACACTGCAGTAATACAAAGAGAATTATGATAATTTTTTGATGGTAATGTCAAGATACCCCAACCCAATTCATATTGGCTACCTCTTATATAGTACAATTACTATCCTTTTGAATTGCTGGTCTAGATCTTTACACTGTGCGTCTATGGTGCCTGTATGAGATGGAAAAAACAGGAGAAGGTATAAATAGCTCAGATGGAAGCTCATCTTAAATAGATTCAGATTAGAAATGAAAAATGTAATTTTTTTTATTTTGATAATTATCTAGTCATGAAATATTTACAGGGGTCTAATGGATTGTAAGTCTTTAGATCAAAACTATTTATATCTCACATACCTTTGCTTGGGTTCAGTAATGAAGACCTTGATGAGGAAATCCTACTGTGTGCTGAAGATAGAACAAGTGTATTTGTTTTCTCTTTGCTTTGAACTTCAGGTCCATGCTTCTGTGGTAAATTTTGGGCTATTTCAATGAACAAAAATTATTTTAAAAAATGATTATTCTTGTATTATGTTATATAATGGCCTATAGATATGTAGAGGCTGAATCAGATTCTGTTATGGGAGCTTTGAAGGTCCATGAATGGGAAAAACATTTGAAACTACTTTTCTAGTGAATTAATGGTGGGGTTTTGCTTTGAAATTAATTCAATAATTTTGTATTTCATCCTTTGGAAAGAAGGAGAAAGAGTCTGGTCTCCTTTCTGTCCTAGATAGAATGTGCTCCAAGGAGCACTGCTGCCCTGGGGCAGCAGTGACCCTCGAGTGTCCATGGCATTTCATAGGACAGGCTTGTCCCTGGCCCATGCACAGGCACATTCCTCTGTCAGAAATCTCACTGGGGATCTTACAGGATAGTCATAGACATTTGTTTGCCACTGGCTAATTGCACAGGCTGCCACAGACAAATAGAATATTCACTCAAATGATGAAAATATTGCTGTCTACAAACATGCAGCACTACTGTAGTATTAATTTTTTTTTTTAGGACTGCATAACTGTTATATGGCGAAGGAAGTTTTCTTTCAGTGTAAAATGTTTGCATTTGTTTGAAATTTGCTCCTTCCATGGTCCTGAACTCATGTCAGTATGTCTGAATCCAGTGTGTCTCTGGATCCAGTTTGACAGAAAAGAGCTTATTTGCATTTGTTATCCATTAGCTAGAGGGATTTTTCTGAGATACTTGTTTAAGCATGGAGGTCTTATAAGTTAGCTTGTTTACATATTATTGGTGGAGCAAAATAATGGATTGGAAATACTTGCAGAAAGATGGAAACCTTTTTATGAGCATCGACAGTTTTCAACCTTATGATTATGCCATAGCCATGATCTTACCCAGTTTCTCAAGTACAGAGCAGTGTGTTGGGATTTACTTGTCCTTTTCTTATCTTTGTGAGCAGAGAAGGGAATTTGCTAAGTTGTTTTTCATGATATGGTGTGATGGTGTAGTGGTTTGGGTTCCATTTGGGTTTTATTTTTTTAAACACGTGTCATTGTTCTCCTCATCTCAGGCTGTTTGTGTGCAGTCATAATGGGGTATGAGGAGCATACCTCATGTGGAAAATGAAGGAAATTTAGTAATGCCGTAAGACTCAGAGGGGGTCTTAAGTTTGCTGAACATCTGAGATATGGATAGCTGAACATGATCACAAATTTTTTGCTTATAGTGTGTTGAACAAGTGCTTGGATTTGTGCAAAACAGAAGATGCCACATTTCAAGGAGCTACTGTAGTCTAATTCATTTGCTTTAAACATCATGCACATTTTATTTTGAATTTCAGAGGGCATGTTCATCAAAAAATTTCAACATTCCAAGGAAGAGAATATGACTCTTCAAAAATGAGAAAGCTGTAGTTTTTTCAAGACAGTGGGATTTGATTTGACTTCTTAGATCAGAAAAAAACACCTTTGAAGAGGAAATGGCTAATGGGACACATTATCAACAAATTAAAAGACTGGTCTGTGGTTCTAAATATATGGCAGTGGTCATTGTAAAGTCAATTGTTTATACTTAAAAACAGTCTTTTCTTTCCAAATCCTTCCCAGTTCAGTGAGAAAGAATTATTTATTCTGCAATAATATTTTTCTCCATATTTTAATCAGTGCAGTGATGGATATTTTGCATTTGAAAGAAATTTCAGCAGAGTTGTATTGCAGGCAAATTGAGATAGAGCAAATTGTGACTTTTTAGGATCATTTTGGTATATCTTAGGTCTTCAGAACAAGATGAAATTGTATTCATGTACAAAGAGAGTAGCACCAATCATTTAACATGCACATAAATACCAAGAGTAAAATCCTGGCCTCTCGGAAGTCAATGCAAAATGTTTCACAGAATCTAAAATTTTACTCAGTAAGTTTTGAGAAAAGATGTCAAATTTTCTTCTGCAGTATTTATCTTGAAATAATGTTTTAAATGTGGTACAGAGATTGCAGAGAATAATGTGGTCAGCCAGCCTGGGGTTGCCAGCCAGCAATTCACGATGTCAGAGGATGAAGGCGGCACTTACAGTGCACGTTACAAGTAGTGACAGCTACATAGCAGAAAATAGACTGGAAATACTATTAATTCCCCCAAAACCTGATGGTATCCAACCACTACAATCATGGATTTGTGCCAGGTATTTTTTGACAAGCATGTTAGCCTGATGATTGCCCTGCACTCTTGTGGTGTTTTATTGCTCTTTGTTTGCATGCACTGGGACACATCTTTATTTGCTAGTGAAACTCAAGAAATGTTTAAAATGTTTCAGGTTTAGCAGAGCCAATTAAAAACTGTAGGAACAAAGTTGTGTATTTGTTCAGTTTTGCTGTTTATTGTAGTGGAGGTCAGTTCCTTGCAATGCAGAAAATACATACTCACCCCTTAAATCCTGGACTTTGTGTGGCTGTAGACTTGTTCAAAGAGAAGTCACTAAACAGCTTTAATTACTACATATGGAAGTCTGGCTTTGTTCTCCCCTGAGACCTAGAGGTGAAAGAATGTATATTTAACTTTTAGCAGAGTCTGTAATCCTTCACTCCCCATTGTCTGCTCCTTCGTTCTGCTCCAGCACCCTTTCACAGCCTGGCTTCCACAGTGCTCTCTCAAGGGTGATTCAGCTTACTGTAATTTTATTGCTGGTAGTTCTGATTTATTTAATGGGATTTGTTTTACTTTACAATATTACTTTAAGCTCTGATCTGTTGTAGGATAAAAATGTTATTATGACAGTGTTAGCTTCTCTGTAAATTACAGTGCCTTGAGGATTGCGTTTTGAGACTACATGTAAACACTTTACAGAGCTAATAACATAGATACCATATGTAAAGCTTGAAAAATATTTAAATAGGGCACATTTGAAGGAATAAAACAATCAAAAGGCTTTTTGGGGGATAATGTAGATTACACTGAATTGTTTAGACTCAATGTACAGCTCTTAAAACATAACCCATATACCATCATCCATTTTCCCTTTTCTTCTTGCTTACCTACAATTTATTTGAACTATTCTAATATGTTTCCAGCAGAATTCCTTTACAGTAATTGACGAGATCTCTGGGATAATGTCTTTGGAACAATAACCTTTCATTTACATTTCATGCAACGATCATGAGTCATTTTTGTTAACAGGCTTGCCTAGAAGAAAAACAAAAATTCTACAAAAATGAAAACAAACAAGCTAGTTAGCTGTTTAGACAGAAATGTTCCACCTTCTCTGCTGGCAGTGATATTGCCTCAATGTTTTTGTTGACTCCAAATGGGAGGTTTTAATCCCTTTGCAAGGAAAACAGCTACAAGGATCCAGTTGGTAGTTTGAGTTACAGCAAAAGTGAAGTCATCAGGGGTTACTACTAATATAATATTTTCAGTGTAAGACCTTCTTTGGAAACTGAAACACAAGCCCAGCCTTAATCACTCAATGATCTTGGAGATCTTTCGTAACCTTAATGATTATGTGATTCTCTGATCCTAATGCAAAGGTAATTTTCCTGAGGAATTAATTCTGAATTTAATGGTGTTACTTGTTTGAGAAAATGACTCTCCCTCCAGGTGCCAGTGCCGGCAGGTCCTGGTACTGCAGCTCTGAGGAAAGGCACCTGGAGATCACGGACAAATTGCTTGCACATTGTTTTGGTGATCCTATCTGAGCACTCTCACTTAAATCCACCTCCTCATATCTACCTCTATATTTTCTTTGTTCCCAAGTCTATTTCTTGCTGTCAAGGAATCTGAAGACTTGGAACTAGAGCCTGAATCATCAGAAAATCGCACACACTGTGTTACTGTCCTTCTCCAGCATGAGGCTGAATGGCTCTGTGGTTTCCTATATAGAAAGTGTCTTTTGTGAGATTGCCTCTTTGTTTAAACAAAAAGAGAGAGAGGGAGAGAATGAAATATACTATGGAATACTCAAGCAGATGCTTGGCATTATATTAACACATGTATTATGGCGTATCATGTAATGGTACACTGTGGGGAATAGTAATGAATAGTTTGGAGCACAATAATGTGCATTGTTGATGTTTGTTAAAATAAAGATATTCAATTTATAATAAAAGGGATTAAAAGCTTAATTCATGACTATGTTAATATTTGTCTGTAAGTACACAGATAAATGGTAACGTACCTTATCACATTAAACACCTGCACGTACAAGTTCCCCTGCTGAGATCTCCATGGGATTGTATGTTTTACAGAGCTTAAACTTTCATTTCCCAAAATAATGATATCATTCATTTACAGATATAGATAGGCTCTTCTTACTCAAACTCTATCCCGAAATGAGAATTGTTACTTCAACTACAAAAATGTGGGATTAATTACCACAGTGATTGCCTGCTGCATCATCTGATGGTATTTGTATATAGAATTTATGTATTTTGCAACAATCTGATTGCCTGACAGAAATGAATTAAGACTTTCTAAAATACGCTGCTGTTAAAGGTAAATGATACCTCCAAAACAGATGTGATGAGCCAGGCGGTGGTGGCAAATAGATCTCATCTCGACACAGATCTCCCAATGTCTTCCCCATATTTCCCACATGCCATCCTCTGTGAACAGCAGAAAAGAATGTGTTTTTGTGAAGAAAATGCATTATTAAGGAGGTGATTGATGTCTGAACTATTTAATTGTTTAGCTCTGCAGTGCAAGTGTCTACAGGCATGCTCAATGCCTGTGCAATCTCAGTGTGTATACTCAGAAGCTTCCAAAGGACAAAATGTCAGCAGAAGCACCCACCATATTTCTCTCAATGAGAAACATAATCCAAAATAAAATGGTGCTAATTCAGACTCTCTTTGCTTGCCAACTTTGCTAAAAGAAGGAACAGAAAAGGAAAATTGCTGTGAAAGGTGAACTAGAAGGGAAATAGAGCTGTTCTGGGCAAAGTCACCAGATTGGGCACTTGGAAGGGTTTGGCTGCATGAAGACAGTTCAAGAAAATCCTGAAGACACCAAACATGAACATCTTTCTAGAGAGGGAAAAATAATTTTGGAAATTGAAAGAGGTAGCCAGAGATCAAACAGGGCTTGATATTTCCATCTGAATGCTGTGCTAAAATATGAGAAAGGACTAATTTCAAAATGATATTTTTTTAGAGGTTTCCTCTTATTCTTTAGATGAAACCAGTACATCAAGTAAGTACTAAACACAATCATAGCTGCTTATGAAGTAAGCATTGTGTTTAAAGGTTTGGTATGGAAGACATTTTCCAGGCTGTATCATATAGTCAGAATATCCTGGCTAACACATGTACAGTAAAATTGCGTAAAACTCTTGATGTTGCTATCTTGTCCTCTTTTCAAGCAGGTCTCACAGACAACATGTGGCTTCTAATCCTCTCTTCAGTGCCTTGTGTCTGTCCTACAGAACCATATCCTCTATCCCACTCTTTATCCTCCCCGCACATGCTTGTTTCAACTTGTCCTACCAGGCACACTATTTAACATATTTTTTTATTGATTAACAGTTAAATAATGAAGTACAGTTTACTAATTGACTGTCCTTTTTAGTATGTCCTTTGCTTTTGATTCTGCAAGTATATTCTCAAAGAAAAGGAAGAATCTCTTTTTAAATCTTTTTTTATCATGCATTTAAGTGTTGGATGCTAAAGCACAATGGAGAGATTGTGACCATCTTGGCTGTGTCAGATGCAGTTGTTTAGAATATGGCCAAAGTCAGAATTTTAGTTCATGTTGTGCTTGAAAATTAAGCCTCTCCAAGTGTGCTTTGTGTATATGTGTCCTTGGCTTGTGTGAAGGAATGACCATGTTATGAAATAGGAGAACCAGGGCATTTATCATGTGAGGGTCACCTTGTACCTCCTCAACTAGCTGTTTGTTTGAGGAGCACTTTGGATGTATTTACAAATACATGTGTTAGAAGGCATTTTGCATAGCCAAGGCTGTGTGAGACACTCACCTTGGGCTGGAAGATGTCAGCTGGACCTGGTAAAATGCTGTGACTCTATGGGACAACATGAGATAGCTGGGAAATCAAATCTGAGCCTTTAGAGTTGTACAGTCACCTTTATTCCAGCAACTGCCTCTTACTCTTGGTATCCACACATTAAAAAGATAAATTAAAGAATAATTTAATTTAATTTAACCTTTATTTTATGAGTAGTGCAATACCAAAGGTCTTTTTTCTACATTTTTTTGTCTCCTCCTGGAGGCCATGGTGGTGGTGCTCCATGTCCTCCCTCTCTCCTGACTCAGTGGTACATTAGTAAGGAGATCACCACTGCTGATACCTTGGTCTTGGAACTTGTGGGGATTTTCTGTGTGTCAGACTTGAAAGTTCATTGCCATTTTTCAGAGGGTTAGAAGGAGCTGGAGAGGACAGGAGGCACAGCAGCAGTACCTCCACACAAACAGGAAAGACAAAATCTACTGGTTAACCTGGTCCACCAGGTTCCCCTACCATGGCTAGTTATAATGCTCAACGTCTTTATTTTTTGCTGTCTCACAAAACTCAACATTTTTATATACTGTAGAAAGAAGTCTTCTCATTAAGTCTCCATTTTGTATCTTAGATACATTTCAGCAAAATATTTGGGCAAAGCAAGCTTTGTTTTTTCACATTCCCTCTCCAGTTCATGCTCTTCTGAGCATTCTTTCTTTTGGCTATGCCTAGTAAATAGAAATTGCTCCCATTATCAGTGGGGTGATGAATTTGAGATCCCAGCTAAACCAGAAACTTGTTAGCAATAACTAAGAAGCAAGAAACTGATAAATCTAAGTTGAGCTCTGAGTCTTGCTATTGCCATTTTTTTCAAAGATTTGAATCTATTTGTAGATTCAGACTTTAAGAAGTGTCCATCACCTGAGAATTAATATACTACTAAAAGACTGCTACCTGTTATTTCATCAGCATCTCTTTAGATTAAGTGACATGACCCTCACATTTCCTTGCACAGGGCAGCTGACAAGGGCCCACTGTGAGCTGGGAACTTGGGATAAGCAGTCTGAGCATCATTAGGAGAGCTCCCCATCTCAGAGAGGGTGGGCTGACTAGGGAAACACTGCAGAAAACATTTGGTTTAAAAAACATCAGTATTTATCCCTGTTTCTTATGTGTTTGAGAGATAAGAGTAATAAAATACCTTTTGTATGTATTAAACACCCCCACTAATTTACAGATATGTTAAATAAAAATTTATTTTCTCAATAGTTACATTTTCACACAACTTTATTTCTTTTTCAGAAATAAAACTGCATACATTTCTTTTAATTTTCAGTTATTTAAAATTTCTCTTTGTCTTTTAAAAATTTATATTTCCAAATTTTAATTTAAAATCTTTAATTAGAGTGTATTTTATTTATGTCTGATAAACTGGGGGAATGATGCTGGAGACATTTTCAAATCATATTCTATTAAAAAAGATATACGTTTCTGAGTGTTAAAAAACTGTTAAAAACCTCCTTATTTACTCTTGTATTTTAGATCTTTCTCTGAATGTGTATTTTTTAAGATGCCTACTGTTGTTTGGAGGAAGATCCGTTTCTTCACCACCCCCCCTCCCCACCCTTATTTCTGCAGAATGACTTTCCTTTTAAACACTGGGACTTTTGTTATGTTAATCAGTCAGGGAACATTTCCAATTCAATTTTACCTGAGCGCTGGTCAGCTAGAGTTTCCTTTGTTTGATGTCCCTTGAGTCTTCCCTTGTCTTTTAAACTGTAATTTAGTTGGAGCTGCTGTCAATTTACTCCGTCCATTACATTTGCAGTGATATTCCAGACATTGTCTTCTATTCAGTCCTAGAGAAGTTTCTTGACCTAAACAAAGTGTGCAGGGTAAAATCCTATAGAAATTGGAAGTGCAAGCACAGAACTCCTGTTTGCCTATGTGCAATACATGCATACAAATAAAATTGTAGCTACCTACCAAGATTATTTATTTTTTTTTTTTTTTTTTTTTTTTTTTTTTTTTTTTTTTTTTTTTTCTTTTTTTTTTTTTCTTTTTTTTATCTAACAGATCCTTACACTCAAGACAGCTACCAAATGGTAATTAGGATTTGCAATGAGGTGGACATGTCCCACACAACCAGGCAGCCAGCTTTCTCTCTGTTCTGCCATGCCTCTGTAGTAAGGGGATTTTAAACCCTGCTACTTTGTAACTCCACAGAACAGACCTTAACGTTAAGAGGTGACAGTTTTTATAACAATTACCAGCTGGAGTTCAACAAATAGAGCAATTTTCTTGCCCTTAGTCCACATCACCAAGGTGTGCCAGGTGTGAAATTGTTGCTTTGAGCAGTGGCTTTCAGTGGGACAAGAAGAGCAAAAGCCCCAGAAAAAGGGTGTGAGAGCCAGTTGAGCTACTGCACTGAACTACCTCGACGGAGGGTGATGCTGATGTCTGTGGCAGCAGAAAGGGAAAGTATTGCCTACATGAGCTTCCGTGTGAGCCTCTGAAAGCTGTTATGTAAGACTGGAGAGATCAAAGGTAAAACACTGGAATGCTTCGTCATTTCCTGCAGTTAAATTACAAACAAGAGAATAAAACTTCCAGTCCATGGAAGAAGAGAGAGTACGGACTTTGTGAAGCTCAAGAGAGAAGGAAGCAGGTGGAAGTATGTCATACATGTCCCTCTGTGGCTCTACAAGCTTTACAAAGAAGCTGAATTGTCTTTTCTACAAAGCTTCTCAGCCTGGCCAGGGTAGCTCTTAGAGAGCCCTGCTTTGCTGGCATTGTGCTCCCACACCTTGGATGGGCAGCAGGTGCTATGTTGGCAGCTGGATACCCTGGAGAAGGTTCCTGAGAGCCCTGAGGTCTGGGATAAATGTTGTGTCAGGGGCCAAACCCCATTCCTCCGGCAGAGCGCTCTGGGAAGTTCTGCGATGGCATCATCCAGGTGTTTCTGTCATTGTGAATCCAGTCCCTTTGAGGAACTATCAATCCATCCCCAAAAGGCTGAAGGTCCACATTCACCAGGAACAGGAGTCTCCCATTTCAAACAACAGCAGTCTGGCCTGATCTTGCATTGCCTAGTCACATGTAATTCCTCTTGTGCTGAAATTCATTCTAAAGGTACAGTACACTTGGTTTCTCGGAGCCAAGGGAGGTTGCATTTATCTGCATTAACTGAAGAGTAAATAGAGGTCAGTCAGTTTCAGAAATGGCTCAGTGTTTCCAGATATTCTGCTCAGAATCTCTGCTTTTCCCATTTGGATTTATATGTACATCTGTAGGCAGCTCTTCCCCTTGAGGATAGGCTTCGGGAATGTCTTTAAGATAGCCAAATAATTAAGCTGTCAATTTATTCCTTTGCCAGTGGTGTGAAGCTTAAAAATAGGAAGTGATCAATAGTTAATGACAGAGAGGATGGAAGAGCAGGAGCTGCCTACCTTCTGCCCACAGGCTTAACAAGGTGACTGTCTGACAGTGTGCAGACACTTGTACTGCCCTAACCTTCGTCAGCACTGCTTGTTGCAATTAACTTGGGTCTTCCCCAGTATCTACCTCCATCACTCACTCAGCAAAAACAATTCTCAGATTGTTCTTCATTGTAAATTGCACTCGGTACCTGGAATTTGGAAAGAATTTGAAAGGGCTGAGTTCTGGATTTCTTTTTCTGATCTGATGGATTGGTTTTGGTTTTTCTATTAATAATGACAGGAAATGGTCTGTGTGCTTGGCTTAATTGCATTCAGTCTCAGGAACAGATACACTTGTGTTCTGTACATACTGCATATTTGAACCATGTGTCTGGATTTGCATTTCATTCTGTGTGCAATCAATGCAACTTGCTTTAAAAGGCACTGCAAAATAGGAGAGCAGTTTCTGTAGACTGATTCTTTAGGTAGGACAGGTAACATATTGCAGTGCAGAAGCTGAGCAGTGGGTCTCAGGGATACCCTTCAGCCAAGATCAGCTGGGAGGTTCCCTGCATCCACAGACTTTCTGCAGGGGATCTGTGAGCTCAGGTAATTCATCCATGCCTTGGTGTGACTGGGGTCTGTAACTGGGAAAGCTAAATGCATAATCAGGCCTAACCTTGGTTAATGGGAATTTTGTGATTGACTTTGGCTAAGCCAGGGTTTAGCAGTTGTGTTTAAGGGAAGCTCCCATCCTGATGGTGTCTGATGTTTATTGTCCAAGGCCAGCATTGGTTATTGCCTGTGCTTACTGTATCCTTGAAAATTGATTATTTGCTGGTTGCTGCATAAACAATAGAGGCTGGTTACTTACGGGGAACAGTTACTTATATGTGCAGAGTGATTCCACACCAAAGAGATTATCTATTTCTATTCCACCATTTATCTGGGCTATAAAGTGTAGCAATTATTTTATTCCCTTACAGCATAGTTTGCAATGTAAATACATGTTGGATGTATGTGGGGTTTCAACAATACAATTTAAATGTATTTTGTCTGGTATTTTTTCTGCTGCTTACACAAACATCAAGAAAGGTGGTTTTTTATCTTTCAAACCTGACAGTACTACTAACATTTATGTATCAAAGAAAAGATAAAATACCTAATTATAACAAAAACAATTACTGTTAAACCAGTTTATCTTCAATAATATGGGCTTTTTTTTGGCAAGGTGAACTGAGAAGTACTAGCAATGCTGCTTATGTTCCAAATTCTAGATAAGGAGAAAGGATGTGTCACACAGGCCTCAAGTGTTGTTAAATGCGTAGTATGCCTGTAAAAAAACTTGTCTGGAATATGGTTAATATTTATTGGGTAGCCTATTTAAAAACATCAGTGGAAGGAAGTCACATTTTAGGTTAGCACAGAAGGAAAATATGTTCAACTTTCTGAGGGAAAAAAAGTAATCTCTGCTGAAACAAGATTTAGTGCAGCCTGCCAATTTTGGCAGAATGACTGTTTTTTCCTTTTTTCAAAACAATTCAAGTTATATTTCAGAATAAAGACTGTTTGCAAAAATCAGTTGAAATGAGTTTTGCCTCCATTGTTGTGTTTGCTGAATTTCATCTGAACTGATGACAAAGACTGTTTCAGCAATGACACCTGCTCAGATTTAATTCTGTAATTAAATCTATGAGCTTCTGCCATGCCTCTGTACCAGCCTTTCCTGGAATCTAGTGGGATTGTATGTTGGGAAGAGGCAGCTATGGCAGCACAAGAGAAGTGGAGGGCAGGCTGTGATATAGGTACTCCTGGTAAATGCCACACTTGCCAGGCACTGATGGCTGCTCAAGGAGTCTAATGGCTGACTTTGCCCTTACGTTCCTCTTGTCCTGTTCTACAGCTGCTTCTTCATCCTGCCAACACTCTTGCTTTAACATTTGTATAATTATCATAATTAGTGTTATTTCTCTCGTTCTAACCTTGCTGAGGTGATATTTTCCCAAAATTTCTTTTCCTAGTATTCCTTCAAGCTTTCATCTCAGTGTTCCTGTCATTGCCAGCAATGAAGCAAAGCTGGATTTAACTGTGGTGATGTGGCTAGTGCATCCCAGAATCCTGGTTCCTTAAGCATAGAGAGGTACTCTGGATAGTATATGAGTGTGCTGAACAGTCAGCCCTCTGACTGTGTGCCAGGCTTGTACTTGGTGGAGAACAGAGTGTTAGAAGAGAAGGAGAAATCTGTGTTTATCAAGCAGGGTATCACTTGGGCCTATAAACTCTTGCATCCCTCAATTCATATTTAAGGAGAGTCATCAAGGGTCATTTCAGGACATCCTTGGATGTGTTATTTCAGTTGTTTTCATGTCAAATGTTTGGTCTTCACAAAATGAAAACATTCTGGAAATGATCTGTTTGTTATTATGAGTGAATGGGTCCTCTCAGTCTCACTGTGACTGAATCAAAAGGAGAGTCCTTCCTGTATGATTTTTTGTCACTTGGCAAGGGTTTGGAAAAGCTGATATGGTTCAGAAAATAAAGGAATTACTGTTTAACCAACCAAAACATAAAAGCTAGCTGAACTTCTTCCCAATACACATCTACAGGTATTCTCTATCAGAAAATAGCAATTATTTAGCACATCATGTACAATGACATCAGGGAGAAAAATGTTCCTCGTGCTGCCCAATAGAACATGCTGGAACATCTGTTTCATATCATGAAACCATTTACAATTGCTACCAAAGAAGTGAGAGCTGAAATGTCATCATTAAATCTACTTCTGCCACTCATGTCTTTGTTGGAAAAAATCCCTAAGGAGGAGAAATAAAACATATTAAAAACACATTCATTCATTTTCCAGTATCTTAAGTGTTTGAGCCATAGAAACAAGCAAATATTGATACTGTGCATAGTCATAGAGCTGATAGTGACTTCCATGACTACTCTGACAAATAGTCATTAAATACCCTTTATTTTCCTCTGAAAGATAACACAGTGATATTTTCAAAAAATCTCACATTGCTCTATTACCTGTCTTGGGCTCTACTCCTTGTAAAAAAAAAGCATGTCTTGTGGTTTTTTTAATTGCTTCTATGTCAGTAAGTAGCTTTTGAAGCTCTTTTGTGCTTTAGAATACTTAAATGGCCCAGACCTTTGCCTATATCTAGATGGGGTTTATGCCTCAGGCTTTCATGCTGCAGCCTGGACAAGAGAAACCATGTACTCAGGAAATCCATGCTTTGCTATTTTGCATTTCATCAAATTTTGGTTTGAGAGAAAATACCACTCATTACTAGGAAAAAAAAACAAACAAACAACAAAACAAAACAAACAAAAAAACCCCCCAAACAAACAAAAAAACCCCACCAAAACAAAAAGCCAGTAACACAGGTGGCTCTGAGGCACCTGTATGAAGCAATGAAGCAGGGCCAGACTTGCAGCCCAGTGGAGCCATCTGGTACCTCTGTCTCCATTAAAAGAGTAAGGTATAGTCTGAGATACTTTAAACACAAGGCCTGGTACAACTGCAGTGAATGCACTGAAGTTATTTTTCTTAGGGCATGTCATCTTATCCTTAGTTCAGAATGAGCTAATTCCACATTGTCAGCACAAAGTATTTCAAAGGCATTACCTTGGTTGTCCAAAGCTGTCCATGGGAGTAATCTTTTGCTCCTTGAGAGGGCAATTCCTCCAGCCATGGTCCCTCCGTCCTGCTCTCAATACATTTAAAGTGGGCAGAAGGATGATGCTTAATCCTACGACACATTATCCTGAGTTGGGAGTATGGTACTTCTCTCCCAAACAGTAACAAAAACATCTCATCTCTTCTGCTGCTGACTGGCAAACTTACTGCTTTCAATGGGTTTTGTTCCTGTTATTTCTATGAAGACGGGAATGTACAGAATATGACATTTCTGTTTCTGTACATTTAAGGAGTGCTGAAATACTGTAACACTTAAACCACATGTGGCACCTTGACAGGTATCAGTTGGCTAAATAACAGATTGGACTAAGGAGGTGGTGCACAGCTGTAAAATGGATGAATTTGACATGACTGGCAAGGTGAGTCAACAAAAATTTCTAAGTAGAAGATGGCTTCACAATTGCAGACTAAACTCACTGTTCTAGCAAATGCTAGGAAAGCTTGGTGAGAGACTTGGAAGAGAGCTCCAGAGTGGTGTCCATGACTGGGTCTTCTAATCTTAAATTACATGGGAAAGAGAGGATAAGTGAGTAAATCTAAAATTAAGACCTCCCATGTGGCAGAAAGGCTAGTGATAAAATGTACAAAGATGAGGTTTGAGAGGATTTTTAAGTGATAGTTTTGGAGTAATTGTGATGGGGGTTTGTGCAGTATTTGCTGTTTACACTGTTTGAACAGGACTACTTGTTGATAACACCAATTTACCTCCTAAATTCTCTGCTGAATCTAAAACTCTTTTTTATTCTGCTGCTTAAGTGAGAAGCAATTATTGCCACCAATAGCAAAAGCCATATATGCGTTTGCTATTTTCTTTCTAGGGCAGGCAGTTACCAGTTTTTCCCTTCAAGCCAGTCCTTCTGCGGTGGAACAGAGGGGGAAATGTGATGATTCTTATGACCGCCATGGAAAGCTCATTAAGAAGTAAATTTTCTCCTGTCATCATCCTTCTGTAGTGTTCTAAAGCTCCACTGCTGCCTTGGCTATCTTGGGGCAGGGCACGGTCCCTTTATTGCCAAGGCAGCATGGGGACAAGTACAAATAGCCATGTGCCAGGGGTCACAAGCCTATTTCTGGTGCAAAAGTGTGCAGGATTTTAGCAGCATTGATGGGGAGCATGGCTATGCTGCCCCTGGGCTGGTGTGTGATCTTGTGCTGCTGGCACAAAGGAGTTGCATTTTATTTTGGCTCAGAAGTACGGGCTTGAGACCATCAGCCTTTTGACTCCAGGTAATGCACTGTGGTTCCCATTGCAGAGCAGCCTCCTGGTATGTGGATTCCCATTGGATTAAAGGGAAAGCTGCATTCTGAGAATCACCTAATGCACTCCAACCACTAATAGGCATGTTGTGTCTGGGAACAGAACAGACCCAGTCTGAAATAAAACCATCTGAAGAATGCAGACTTCAGGTCCTCAGCACCAGCTGCTTCCTCTAACAAATCTTCACCCTGCTTGCTCAATAATCACAGCTTATATGATCAGCAGGGGAAGGAGCAACACATGGATTTTTTCTGTAAAGGTGTCACAGTATATTTAGCAAAGTGCTATCTTGACTGCACCAACACATTACAGTTCAGCTGCCTATTGTGTTTTCTGTAGCTGTGCTTGGTACAAAATGGATGAGCATTTTATGGTTATATGCATATGTGTGTAAGTCTTTATGTATATATAAACATACACAAGCCTACTCTTTGGATGTTTTATAACATAAGGTACCAAATTTTTAATCACAACATCCCTTTGTCATAATGCAAAACAAATTGGAGGTCAAAGTTGTAACAATAAAACATCCATCCTGGAGCTTTTTAGAGGAACCTGTTTAAAAAGGTTAAAGTAAGCAATTATCACAACCCTAATTTACAACTACTTGGCAATAAGAGTTGCTTTTCAATGAACCATTTATTCATGATCTGCTGCTTCACACTGCAGGATTCTTCTTGACTAGGTTAGAAAATGTAATTAATAAATGATAGGATTATTTATGGTTCACAGTGCCAGATTGGGAAATACAATGATATACAGAATGAGCTAAAAATTATTCTTACAGGCAGCATCTTGGTTTTTAATCCATGGATTGGATTGTCACATTACTTGATATGCTGTGGTGAACTCCTGATGGTATTCATGGGACATTATTTTGTCATCCTAGCTGCTCTGTGTGACAATAAAAATGGACATGCTCCTTTGAGAACAGACTTAATGAACACTGACATGCTAATCTTTTTCTAGTTGAGGTTGGGTGGCATTTGTGGTTTTGCTTAGTTTTACTGTGTTAGTGATTATTTCAAAACCCCACTAAAACCTGGAAAATGTTTATATTTCATAAACATATAATGATCCTCTTCGAGATTTTATTCTAGTAATGCTAGAATAGTTAAGGAAACACACCTGCTAAATACAGACAGGCTTTCTCAATTTCAAGTAGCAAAATTATGCTAAAATAGAATGATGTCAGTCTAATGTCTCTATTCATGGGCAAAGTGCCTTGCTGTGTGTGACTGAAGTTGAAATTTTGCTGACTTTCAAAACCTGTAGGGTCCAGGCCTAAGAGGAAAAGCATCCCAACTGATATTTAATTTAATTATTGTCATTAATTCTTAAAGTCCAAAAGGAGAAAAATACTTTTTGCACTGATTTATACACAGCCCAATAAAAAACCAGCAAGAAATCTGAATGTGAGGTGCAGTGGCTCTCTGCCATAATTCCTACTGGTAATGTACTGGAGCTAATCAGTGAAATTCTAGAGTTTAGCTCTAAGTTGAAATGTACTGAGGATTGGTTCAATTTCCATTTATTCTCAGCTCAGATTCCTTTTAAAATGCTTTCCTGTAGTAATTAGGATTGCTAACAGTGATTCTAGAATGTATGTGCATGTAGTTGATAATTCCATAAGTGTCCTTCTAAGAGAATTAAAAAATGCCTTTAGGTTTTGATGATGATTTGAATCCCATGGCTTTAGAATTTCAAATGTCAGCACAGGATATGTGAATAATGGATGAAACCCAGGAGATTTACAGAATCACAGAAGGGCAGAGGTTGGAGTGCATCTCTGGAGGTCATTAAGTGCAAGCCCCCTGCTCAAGCAGGGGCAGCTACAGCAGGTTGCCCAGGACCACTTCCAGATAGGTTTTGTATATCTTCAAGATTGATATTCCTCAGCTTCTCTGGACAACCTCTTCCAGGACAAAGTAATACTGATTTAACCATCATAACAACATTTAGTTTTAAATAGAGATAAATTTATGCTTTCCTATGTGTGCATTTGCATACAGATGCACATGTTAAAATACTGGAAGTTGATTTTTGTTCTTAGACTGAGATAATTTATTACAGCATTGCTGAGTTCTAGTTCTAAACACTAATTTGAGTCAGGTGCTGCTTCTTCTGTTGGAAGCAATGTTGCCTCCATTTACTCCTAAACGTCCTGCAATTTTGTTTTAGATTAAAAGTAAAATTTGAAAGGCAACATGGGTGCTTGAATTTATGCACAAATAAACAATAGAAAATGTCAAAAAATATAAAGGTTTCAAAAATGAAGGTGAAAGAACAAATCTTGATGAAATGGGGAAAATATATTGTGCTTTTTCTTTAAGCTTCAAAAAATTGTAAAAATTGAAACACAGGTTACTTTGTCCAGTTTCCTCAAGAGGAAACTCCTTTTTATCTGCTGTCTTTACTATATGCCAAACACACAGATGAATGGGTAAAAACTCTCTACCTTTTGCAAATATTGCTTTTGGAGTCAGCAGGCAATTTGAACTTTGTCATGCCACGTTCTCCTTTGTCCCAAGGTTTTTGCATTTTTTGTAATCTAGAAGGATATACACTTCTACTTCTGTGATATGGGGCGTTCCATGGAGAAGCAGCTATTTTTCAGCCTTCTCCAACGTCTGCAATGAGTTTTTTTCCTTGCTAAATTATAGTCTTTTCAGTATTCACCAAAACTTTCTCATGTACTGCTATTTGAGCTTCTTTGCTGTTTTTGTAATACTTCAAGCATTCGTAGTTTAGGCAAAAACTTACATTTTCTTTCTTGTTTGTACCTGGGTGTTTTTTTCAGCCCTCCTTTTGAATTGACCCAGCTTATAAGAAACAGAGAATGAATCCAAAAGCCTTTGAATTAGCTCTTCAGGATACATACGTAATTATAATTTTCCCTTCTATAGAGAATTAGAAAAGCTATTGTTCTTCTAAGCCTGTTGTCCCAGACTTCAAAGAGCAATGAGGAACATATGAAAGAGGATAGTTGGGATTATTTTTTCATTGCAAGAATTTGGGGTAGGAGAAGCCGCTGTATTCCAAAACTCAGAGAAAGCATGCAAAGCAAAGTATCTTCTCCACTTTTCCAAAAGAGAAATAAGATTAAGAGTGTCTTTCTTCAGATATCTTCTATTTCTTCCTATATTTCATAAAGAGGAAGGTGAAGATCCCACATAAAGTGTGAAAATGTTTTATTTTGCATAGTAATTGTGAAATTATTATTTTTCAGCTTTGTTTGAATCAGCTGATATCTGGTCTCTGAAAAACATGAATATTTTTCCTGTCTGATTAAAAGGATGATTCAATTCAGACTTTATTTTTTCTTCTTTTTCTGCCATTTCTTTGTGGTTGGAAGTAGTCAAAAACCTTAGAATTACAACAATTTCTGCCTCAATATTCTGCTCTCTTTATATAAGTCCTTTTCCTCCAAGTTTCAACATCATTCTCCTTCATTCAGCCATAAAGTAAAACCCCTCCATGGGTAGTTACAGGATATCTTTACCTTTGGTATCTTTACTTTGCTTCCAGCATTTACAACTTTTCTCTTAGTGACCTTATTTCCATCAGGATATTTTTCTTCTTGACTCCATTTTCTTATTTCTAATTTAGTTTGCCTCATCTCAGCTTGCCTAGTCCCCTGCATGAGGAAGAGGTAGTCTAATGTTATTTTTAGTGGTGGGTGAATAGTCTTCTATTTTTAATCAGACAGTTTTCATGTTCCATATCAGGAGTGGGCTAATGCACCCTCTCATAAATACATGAATTCCTCCTCCCTCATCCCTGTACACACACACCTGCATAAGTGTCAATTTAGGCAAGTCATGTGGCCTGAAATTTCAAAAGACGTTAGATGGTTTAAACCAGCCTATTCTTTGGAAATTGCAGGGCATTTGTCCTTTGGTACATCAGTGAAGTGATCAAAATCACTAGTCACCTCTGAAAATGAGACCAAAAGATGCCATTTGTGAAACATAAGGGAGAATGGATGTGCTTTGCTCCAGCCTGGGCTCCGAAAGATGCTGAGCCTCTTGGGCTCCAGTTGTTATTTCCACAATTGCATGAGGGTTTATACAATAAAGGACAGTTTGGGGCAAAGCAGATGACAGAGTGCAAGCACCCTGTCTCCTACCCAGGCAGGGGTTGGAATGGTACTTCAAACTTCTTCACACGCTGCAACAGCTGCTGGGGTACCCTGGCAGCTACAGCGTGCGCACTGGTGGCATGCAACTTTCCCTCCCTCCTGTGGCTGCACTGCAGACAGAAGAAGCACTGCTCACAAAGTGATGCAAACTTGAGGCTGTCATGAGACAGCTCATGATATGATTTTTGATCTTCCTGGAAGATTAAGCCTTTATTTTTCCAGTCCTCAGTAACCCAACTCCTTTTTGCTTTCCTTTCCTTGACATTATGCAGTTCAGCTTCTTTTGAGCTTGAGTATAGTCATTTCTCAAGCTATTGTATCAGCTGCGAGTCTTTTGTTCTTCCCAGGAGTGGCACCTCATCTGCAGGGGACTCTGTCTCTAGAGATGCTGTGTACACCCCTGTTGCTGTTCATTGTTGCACAATCACTGCCTGAGAGCAGCCTGCCTCTCTTAGCCCCATGGCACGGGAGGCAAGAGGACCTCGCTTCACAACCTGTGTGAGTGACAGAGGATCAGCAGGATGAATTGGCTCTGCTCCTGTGAGCAATCCGACCGTCCCAAATAGACTGGCAGTACCATGACATCATATATTGTCTCTGCCTCTTCCTCTCCTTCTCACTTAATCATCCGTGGAATGAGGACACACAATAGTGTGTTTGTGTATCCTTTGGGATCAGCAACCAAGTCACCTGCGAATTATACAGGTCAACAGAAATGGAGGTTAAGATTTGGTCTACATGCATTCTTCCTGTGTCACCAGAGATTACAGACAAAACAAACAGAGATACACCATTGACATTTAGTAAATGTTATTAGAAATGCTTTATTGTAGGGAGAATGAGAAGAGGAGGGATTATATCTATGAATGCAAAGCTTTTTTACTCTGATCCCGAGTCATTGGAGAGGCCATTTTAATTGACATAAAGCAACTTGTCTCAGTATAAACACGCCACAGGATAGAACTGTCAAGTCCTGGTGCTTTGCAGGCATAGGAAATGTTTAGCATCAAGGAAAAAATGAGAATTTCTCCTTGAAAATGCTCCTAAAACTTTTGAGTGGTCTTCCAGAATGTGCAAACATTTACACTGATTTTTTTTCTGGTTTTCCCTGAAATTTACCCCTTCCCTGTCACTTTTCATTGCATTTACCTCTATTGTTCTGAGTAGAATATTATTTTGCAACTTGTGTTACCCAGTTTCAGGCAGCAGGTTTCCTGACTTTAGAACTATTTACACCTGCAGTATGTCTGTGCATCCTTTTCCCACCATCCTTTCCTTAGCCGCTGCCTGTGGTATATTTTTTGGATTGTTTTCCTTTTTCTCTAGGAGATTCTTTCACTTGATGGTTAAGTTTTCTGCAAGGTATCATCATGGTTCAAAGTTGAGGAAACACAGGATTATAGCTTAGCTCAATGTTTTCTGATTTTGTTCAGCATCTAAAATAAAGCAAAAACTGTAATTCTGGGAAGAAAATAAATTAGAAGCATTAATATGTCAAAATGACCCAAGCAATGGCTTATGGGTTTGGAAACATTTTTCCTAACTGCAATATTTAGGCTAATAAATAACTCTCCCCTATAAACCCTGCCATTCAAAGTGCTTATAGATGAGTGAGAATTAGACTCAAGTAAGAAGCACCAAAGATATTTTGAAGTAAAGAAGGCATCCCATCTGTAACTGCAACCTGCTGAGACAGGTAACTAGATTGTATACTGGCAAGATATAAAGCTTTGAAAAAAGTGGTGGTGAGCATACAGGCAATGAAGGCAGAGAAAAAATGAATGTGATCATCCAAAACAACCACTAAGGCTGGAGAAACGTCAGATGGAAAATTACTATTGGATATTTGAAACTGGGGAGGGGAACACTCGGTGTTAACAAATACAGAAAAATATCAATAACAGAAGAAAGTAAATGAGAGAAATTAAGTTATGTAGCTCTGCCATCTACCCCCTAATCAAAACAGAGAGTACATTGGATCTGGTTCTCACAACATCAAATTCTGCTTTGTTAAGGAAATGAGTGAGTCAGACTGGTATGTTTAGCTTTTCTATTTTAATTTCTGTAACATGCCAAGGAAACTATCCATTATATCCTGCAATACGCTATTACACATTTTAACTTCATCTTGCTGTGTATGATTTCACTGTTTATGGTGTGCTGTATTTATTTTCAATGTTATTGAACATTTTCAGTACAGTTTTCAATTGTGATGAAAGTAGACTCCGTGTAAACCTCTTAGCTTGAATCTACCATTCCAAAGATGCTGGAATCCACTTTCTTTATTAATGGATATAAATAAAACAATTCTTAATTCAATTCTGATGCAGAAGTCAGTGTTCCAATACAGGAACTGTTTACTGAAAGGCTCTCAGGAAAGTTTGTTGAAACCATTACAGAGGGAGGTTGTAAACTTACCTTTTAGCAAAAATATCTCTCATTTAAATTCCTACACAAGCACAAGGAAGAAGCAGTCTAACTACCTTGGAATTAACTCTCCTACCTCTATACACATTATTTCAAATAATTTTTAGACTCTCTTAATACAAACATATCGAGAGATTTGTCATAAATACTTCACTGATTGTTACTACCATGAACAATCTGTTCATTGCATTACTGGTATTTGAAATGGAAAGACCAATTAGACCTGTTAACCCATCTTTTTGTCAGTAAGTTGATTGGGAATTACTGAAGCGTACCAATTCTAAGTGGCTTTTCATGTGAATGCCAAGCTAAAATGGATATTCAGAGATGCATTAAGCATTTTTACCTGGCTCTGCATTCTTCATTTAAAGATCTACATGTTAATTTGGGGAAGTGCAACATAAACATGGTGAGGCATGGCTTCTATGCGTGCTCTTTCCAATATTTGTAAACATGTAAGTGTTGAATAATAAAATTGTAGGCCAAAGGTTGTAAGGACTAGAGAAGAGAAAACATGAATTATTCGGGCATATTACTTTAAGAGTAATACATCTGGCAGGCATTGTAAGACTGACTCAAGGATTCGACTTCAACAATCAGAGGCAAAAATTTTTGTTTTGTTTTTATTTGAATGCATTTAATAGAGGGAAATTTTTATACAATCAAGACAGCATTTTTTTATGCTCAGCTTTATTTCAGAAAATGGCTTACCTGATCTCATAGGGGTTCTGAAAATGGCAGTCATTGAAAGATAACCACATGAACTACCCATGGGAATGATATTTGAGATGGACAGCAAACAAGATACATAAAAAAGAGTATGTTTCTTTTATTTTGTGGTGTAATCTAGTCAACACAGCTAATACTGTCAGAAAATCCTTTGACAAGTAAAACTGCAGAGATGGCTGAAGAATTATTACAAAATTCTTTTGAATTTGGTGTTTGGAGATCAAATCACTCCTTTGAGATGGCTGGAATAAGTTCAGGTGCCTGAAAAGATTGTTGTCACAGAGCCCTGATACCTCCCTAGTCTGAGCTTCCTACATGGGAGGCTGGGAGGCAAATTGCAAGAAGGTCTGTCCCACTGCTGGTGGCATCAATTTACTTTTCATTAAGACCCACTAAAATGCATAATCTTGTTCTGAATCAAAATAAAACCACATTTCCCTAACAAAATCTGTCAATCAATTGGAATTACGTATTCCTGTGCAATTCTGCTTTTGTGGTTCCTTTAAAAAGGAAATTATGCTGAAACATAAGTTCCCTTTCATAGCCTATCTCAGTAACTCACTGACTGCTCTTCTCTGTGCCAGCCTGGGAAAGGCAACGTGGTGGTGCTGAATGTCAGATACATTGGCAGTACCTGAAGCCCAGTTCAGCATCACATTTACTTCCTACTTCAAGAAAGTTCAGACACAATTTGCCACTGTCACTAGTGTAGTTTTCTTCTCTTCCCTGGAACATAAAATGCATTTCCTTGATCCTTGGACTATTCAGAGTGATCTGCCAAAGAGGTTTTTCCCTCCAAGGAAAGCCAATACCCTTGCTTCAGCAGAGATGAGCAGAAAGAACAAAATGTTCTTTCTGTATGTTCTAAATGTATGTTAAGATAAGGAACTGATCTTTCAGTTGCAGATGTAAATTGATGTATGTACATAACACCAAACTACCATAACAGAAATACCATTTTCTGAGGGGGCAAAACCTGTCTGACCAAGACAGTCTTATAGAGATCTGTGATTCAACTAAGTTTCTGAGACACATTTGATAAAATTTGTGAGGCAGATGCTTGTAAGATATCCTTAAGGTCTGCTCATGAACTGAGCAGATATTTTGGGAGAGTTGTCTCTTCTGAGGGAGGTGAAAATTTAGCCAGTTGCTTTGCAATCATACAGAGAAAGAAAGCAAATTCAGCCTTAATACCAACCATAACAGAGCCATGCATGAGCATTTTATAACTTGTCTCTCTGTAAGCTGTTCAGGTTATAATTTAGAACATGAGCCCATCTGCAAACTTTCAGAGAGGGGAAAAAACCCCCAAACGCAACTAATAAGACCAGCTAAAATATGCTGTAAGTTAAAACCTTGCATTTCACCCAGAAATGAATTCCAGTATTACACTTGGGGTATAAAATACTTATTTGGATTCAGGCCAACATTTCCATGTCTTTAGTGTAAATAAGACATCTCTATGGCAATTTTGAAGTCAGACAGCTCTATACAAAATGGCAGCAGCATTAATTAAGCATATACTTTTCTAACCCCTCAGGATTCTGTACCTATTAATCACATGTCAGAATGGTTCCTATTTTGCTGGGGATTCATCAAAGCAGTCCCATTCCCCACTTTTACTTTGGCTGTAAAGTCAAATATTTAAAAGGTGTTAGTGGAGCTGGAGAGGAGCGCAGGAAGTCACTGAATAGAATGGTAATTTATTTCCTTTTATCAGGCCTGGTTTTCAGTCTCATCAGGTAAAAGCACGCTGAGATTAAGTAATTCCTGGCATGTTCAAAATGTAGATGCTGAACTGATTACTTGCTGTGACTCACACGACTCCAGTGTTACTTGCAAGTTTGCAAGTGTATGTGTGGAAATGAATATATATTTACAATAGATGTAGAGCTGAAATACTGACCCTGACTGGGTACAAGGTTGTTTTGCCTAGTCACATCATTTGCAAGACACTTTAATTACTGTTGTTTCCCAGCATAGATTTTTTTTCCAGTGATATTAGTGACATTTATTTCTCTGAATGAATATAAAATCGCAGTATTGTAATGAATTGTCTACTATTTTGAAACATTTTATAAATATTAATTTTTTTAAAATGCTTTATTATTTTGCCTCTTGAAAATCTTAAATCTCCTAATTTACTAATTGTCTGTGCTTCTCAGTCCCTTCAGCAGCAAGTGTATTATTTGGACTCAGATTTTGTATGCAATAGGTTAGCATAAAAGCACTATGGTATGTTCAGCCATCTTGGCATTGTCATTTGAGGTTTTTTAATTAAAAGTCTGCCTTGGAGTATGTCAAGTGCTCCTGTATTTTTGCCATTCTTCTTATCTCTATGGCAGCAAAAATATTTCAACATTTACATGGGCATCATATTCTTTGCTAATGTACTATCTGAACTGTTTGTATGCTGAGAAGGGGAGCAGCAGAGATTGGCTTCTGCAGGCTGGGATGCAGGAGTTGTCAAGACAACCAAGAGGCCTAAGGATGTCCTTACTAGTAGCATTAAATTGAAGCTTTAAATTAATTCACCCTCATGTGTTTTTGTAGCTTATGCTGTTAATTGAAATAATAGGAGTGACCTTCCCTGTACATTCAGAGCACCTGTCCTATTAAAATTGCATGTGCTGTTTACTTAAGTACACTCATCTATCAGACAAATCTAGCGTGAAATAGGGGAAAATGGAAGACACTTATATTGTACTGCTATGTATTGACTCGTAGTAATAGGAGAAGCAAGCTTTTCTTGTATCTAGCTCGTGAGAGTTGTAATGAACATTTTACTCTGAAACTTCATTTATTTCTGCTTTCCACTCAAGGGCCTTAAGTCTGCATAACTCCAGACACTACAATTTATTATACAGTGCTGAATGTAATTGAAATGAATAGTTAAATTTCTTTTTTTTTTTTTTTTTTTTTTTTTTTTTTTTTTTTTTTTTTTTTGCTTTAATACATTTAAAGAAACCAAGAATCATGTTTTCATGTATGCAAGAGACTGCTTTCTCCTTCACAGCAGAAAAAAACCCAAAACATTAGGGAACTATTACTTTTTTGTTCAAATCACAATCTTGCACTGACTTAATTTGTGGAGCTACTTTTAATTGGTTTTTTTAAAAACAAATTCTATAGAGGTACCAGTTGAAGATTCTTTGTCCAATCTTTTAGATTTTAATAGCCAAATGCATAGCCCCATAAGAGCCAAAACATTAGATAATTATATGTACATTTGGTTTCCTTATTAAAAGGAAAAAATATGCAATCTGCACTTTTGATGACATTCATTAGTTTAATTTTGATGGTCAAATATGTCAAATATTCAATTATTTTTGTACAAGGCAATGGTGGACAAGGATGCACAAGTTCTTGAAGGACCTAAAGGATTTCATCCTCCTCTGCAACTGGTTTAAAACACAAGTCTCTGCCCTGTATCCTGGAATACTTTTCATCTCCTAAAGAGGGAAATGCACTCTTATTTGCCATTGCTTTTATGCTGTTAGGGAGACAATAAAGCTGTAGAAAATTTGGGAATATATTTGCCAGTACTATATTCATTGATGCACAAAACCATGTAATTATACTGATGTAGGCCAGCTGAGAGTCAAACCAGGAAACTAATGAACCCTTGAAGCACGTTTTCTGGGACAAAAACGATTCGTTTTTCTTCGAAGTCTAGGAAACAGAGAGGAATGCTTTATGTACTACTGCAGGATTTCCAGGAGTGCTGATGGTGATTTGATCTCCCTGTATTTGAGAACAGGTGAAGTTTCTTGCAGACTCTTGAACAGGAATACTACAGCATGAACTGGAAGTGCTATAAATTCACTTTTGTCTTGGTGAAGGACAGATTACTGGGAGAGGGCAGGAGGCTGACAGGCACCCTTTCTAGTTCCTTATTAATCTCTTCAAGACCAGTATCATCTCTGTGGCATGTGACAGGAATGCATCAGTCTCCATATCACTACTGTGGCTGCAGCCAGTTTACTGTATGCATGTTAATGTTTGCTCCCACTGCTATTTGAAACACCTGTGAGTGCTCAGCACATCTGAAAATCAGGCCATTTAATTCTAGGCACTTAAAATATAGATTAAGGGTCTTAAATTTAGGTATGAAGGTTTGAATGTTTTGGATCAAACCCCTCCATCAGCCTGCAATCAACAGTGCTATATAGAAATGATATTGCAGAATAAGATACAATCAGGTCAGATTTTTTTTTTTTTTGTAAAAACAAACCCATAACATCAGCATTCAGTTCACTTTAAAATATAGTCCTTAGAGTGTAGCTGCATACAATATGTTCTATTAAATTTAAACTGGCAAATCCATGTCTAATGATAATGGGTCTATAGCTAAAAGAAAAGCATTACTCTTTGTACTGCATGCAGATTAAAAAGACCCATTTGTTCCGATCACAGTTTCTGTCTAAATTACTGTTGGTAACACCAAATCTATCTTACTTTGCCATGATCTACCGTTGAAAGCTTAGGGCTGTGGACCAAAACAGCTTGTCACTGTCTCACTGTCTTCAGCACCCCTGGATACTTCACTGACACCCAGGATTTCCTTTCACAGTCTCTTTCTTGGTGTATGCCAAGGAGCTGGAAGGCTGTTTCCTCCCTTGTTGCTGTGTCATGTAGCTGGGCTGAACAGTAATGATGCCAACATAAGGGGGATAGTTTGGTCAAATGAAAATCATCCTCCTAATTTCTGGACAACCTAGAAAAGGATCAGTGCTTCACTTCACCAGTGAAAGGGCTGTAGGGATCAGTATGAATGACTTGATCCTACAATGTAACTTTTCCTTTATTTTGGAATTTCAAGGGATCTTAAATTAGGATAGAGGTGAGGTTGAAATTTGATGGAAAGGAAAGGTTACGCCACAGTACAAATTGGACCATTAACACTTTCCTTCTCTAAAAGAAAAAGGCAGAGGAATAGACGCAGGACAATATCTAGAGCATCTCTAGGGTTGGCATCAGACTGGTAAGAGTCCCAGAATTTGTAAGAGACCATGATGGATTCCATCCCACATCCTTCCCCATCTGTCATTCAGGAGCTACAGACTGATAGCAGGAAAGTCTCACTAGAGGTGGTCCCTAACCACAGCATTCTTAAAGGTAAAAATGTCTCATGATTTCCATGAGAAATTATCTCAGTGTGTCTTTTGGGGGCACTAGGCTTTGCAGCCATTTCAGTAGTACAGTTGAGGCTGACAGGGACCAAAAGTCAAGCACAACAGAGAAAATTGTCTGTCACAGTAGGTCAGGCATTTCAGGTGGCATTTGAATGAAAGGATCTGTAATGTCATGTGGAAGTTCCTTGCAGCAAGGAGAAAAGTGTGCTGGCTTGAATTAAATTCTTCCAGGGCTCTGGGCATCTGGATTTGTTTTTGCAGGTTGGACCTATGTCCATATTTCCTGCAAGTGGAACTAGCCTGTGCAACAGTCAGCATAAGCATATCAGTATGGAATAGAAATCTACAAATAGAGGGCTAAACTAGCACAACTTTACTGGATCTCCATCGTCTGTTAAAATAACACACAATGCTATTTTCATCATTTAGCCTCATGTATAATGTCTTTTAAAAGCTCTGTAATACCTCCAGTAACTGGCTCTTGAAATGTCAGCACGGATAAACAGCATACAGACCTTTACATGTTTCCTGAGTATTTATATATACATCTTGTAGCCAGTACATATAATCTCCCTTTTCTTCCTATCTTGCCTTCCCATAGTTTTGCTCCATCTTTTTAGAGCCTGGATATGTGCAACAGAATTCCTTTATTAAAGCAGCTTGCCAATGTTTTCTCTGTCTTCAGCACCGTGGGGTATTTCATTGACACTCAGGATCTCCTTCGATATTCTCTCTCTGTCTCTCTTGACATTTTTGCAAGGAGGGAGAAAGAGGCTGGGGGAAGGTGCATATAATGCTTTCACTGCTGAGCAGTATGAATTATATCTGCTGGAGTAATAGTGTGAAGTGGCAGGGATCCGTTTTGATGAATCTCATGCTGATTTGTAGCCCCAATTCTAGCTGTAGGTAACACTGAACACCTGTTTGGAGTACTACAGAGATGGAATAAAGCTCTGTACAGTAAATATGCTGTGTACTGTAGCTGCTTGTTTATTGTCATACAGTAATTAATTTGCAATTATATTTTGAAACATACCAGAAGAGAAGTGCACTATAATTCCTACCACCCAGAACGAGGCTCAGCAGTGACACTTGTTAAACTGAGCTGGCTGATTCTCTCTTTTCTCATCACTGATTGCTTTTTTCTTTTGTCTCAGTACAAAACTGAAAGTTACAAAAGACTCTTCTGTAAAGATTTGTGCCTGGATAGTCATGGCTCTGTGCTACTCTAGAACAGTATGTCTTAAAAACAAACATACACATGCACATACACATGAAAGAGGGGGTGTGAATATCGATCTGATTTCGTGTCTATCATCCCTTGCTGTACCACATCATTCACAGTGTTCCACCACAGAAGGAGTTTGTGAGCCCCATTCTTAACTTCCTACCTGTGAAATCCTTGTCTTGTCATCCATATGCCTCCTTTGCTTCTGTTTAGACCATTCAGAATCATCTGCTAAGAGATTTGATGAAGAGATTAATCCTTCTATGTGTCTCTGAGTCTGGTGATACCTCCTATGAAAAGCATGCCCTTACCCTCAGTCTAAAAAATTCTCACAAGCCCATCGCTGCTTTTAAATTACTCCTGTGTTTTATTGCATCCCTCTGCAATAAGCCCCTTATGAACTATTCCTTTCAGAAATTTCTCTGTAATTTCTTTCAATATGTCTTACATAGCTGGAGGTCTGGCGTTTCAAAAGTAGACCCAAATTTTGGTTTCTGCTAGCACAATTGAACAGAGTCAGAAGCTCCTGTTTGCCCTCAATGCCATAGTATTATTGCAAGAAAATAGATGTTGCTGTATTAGACACTGCAGCAAGTGTTTTCAATGCAATTTTACAACCTGATGTTTAGTTACTTTGACACAGTTTTTAGAAATAGCTTTCAATTAGATTCACAGGAATTTGTTTGTTTCTTCCCTCCCTTTCCCTAAAAGTGAGGTATCTATTCTCAGGTCAATGTTTGATACTATTTCTTTCCTCCCCTTTTTATCTAATAGTCCTGTTTTCTTTCATCTTTTAACTAGCATTTCCAGTTTTGAAGAGCTGATACTGAGATATTTTAAAGACATGTGCAGAGGATAAAATTCAAAATCTAAATTTGAAAGTAGATCCTTAGTATTTCACTACAACCTAAAGCTTACATGCATGATCTCATGATTGTGTTTCTCTTGTAACTGTCTCATGGTTGCACAAAAATAAATGTTCTCCACTGTGCACATTGAGGTTTGCTTGTAGCTGAGAATATTGATCTTAAAATGGTAAAGACTGACTTGTTTTATACAAATTTATGATCAACTGTATATATGTGGAGTATGTAAACAACAATCCCTTGACAGTAAAATAAGAAATAAATCAATATGCCTCAGAGGGAGTGCTAACTTAATTTGCAATTATCTCGAGTAAGGAAGAAAATGAGAAAAATACTGGCTTCCTCTGAAAATCTAATCTTCCCAAATACAATATTTCTTTGACATTTCACATATACTGAAAAGTTTCACCTGAGAAATTCATTTCCATTGCTTTCACTTGGTGTCCTATGGTGACTGATATAAATATTTTATTAGGCAAACCTGCAGGTTTCTGAAGATTATATGTCTTATCAAGTTGACCCTTATAATTATGTTGTCTTCTGTAACTGTGGGATCTCTTTTAATTTTGTAGTCTTTTTGTAAATATTGAACCATAAAAAATATACAACCACAAGCAAAATCTGACTGTGAATAAGAAAAGGTGTAAACAGGCCTCTTTTTGCTCAGGAAGATTCCCATTCTGCTTGTTGCTACAGAGACAATGCCTTAATTATATGTTAGTAGCTGGACACAGAGCAGCATATCCTCAGCTTATGAAAAATCTGTTTTCCCAGACTGTTTTTCTTTGCTTCTCATTTAAAGTAATCACTGTGGATGCTTTTCTATCTTTCTTTTATCCCCATCTTCTTCTTTCCTGGAAAATAAGACTCAGTGGGGAAAAGTTTCAGTTCAGTTGCTCTGTTTGATGCACAAAGCAGTAAATGAGGGTTTGCAGTCCTGTCTAATTCAGATGAAGATTGTACGTACAGAGGAAAATGTTTTTATTTGATACAGGAATATTTTATACTTTTTTTTCCCTGGAAATTAGTTCTCATTTATATACTTCTATGGCCTTCTGTTACAGTTATTAAAACATTGCTTCTGTTATTCTCTGCCTCTGTTTTCTGCAATTATTTACTTAAGACTTAGACTTTGACTGTTCTTTTCCTGGGCTGTAGCAGAAACCATACACAAGTCCTATGAAAGAAGAGGTTGGGAGGCTCTGTGCAGGTATTTACAGGCCTCTGTAAAGGCATGTAAATTAGTTTGATGCCCCAGTGTATTCTAGTCTATCAGTTCCTAAAGGAGATGAGCTGAATATTGGCTCAGCTACTTAATGCAGATGGGGGTTTTGGCTAGCATTCATCCCATTTAAATTTAGCACGCAGCTGACTTACCTAATTTAAGGCAATGTTCCTTCTTGTGCAGTGGAGAAAAATGTACCATTTCAGAAAGTGATTCAGGTTTTAAATTAACTGAATCATCCCCTTGAACCATCTTTTTCCATACATTACAGGGACAGCTACAACCCTAATTAAGACACCATAATTCAATGTCAGCATTCATTTGGGATAGACTTTTGCCCATTTAGCAGTGGGTGTTGATTTGTGGCTGCCATGTTGTGGTGGCATTTGTTACAGGCAATGCAGGAGGCAGTAGAATATTTCCAGAGTTCTGCCTTTTCTGCTTCTGCAGGCTGTTTTCTCTTTGTTTGGAGTTCTCTGCCAAGGTAGGATCTACAGTTCCAGAAATAGCCACTAGGATAGAGGGCATCTATTTCTAAGTAATTTCTTACTGTTTAAAAATATAAAACCAGGGGGAAGTCTAATTATGTGACACAGAAGATAGTCACAGAGCTTAAAATCACTGATATGATCTACAAGGTTACAACATTTTATTAAGACTTCCTTAAGAATTTTGAAAGGATGTTTTACAAGAATTGTTGTTGATGCACCAACAATGGGCAAAAGCTATTGCAGTCTTGGATAGAAGGTAATGAAATAGGGGCTCAAAAGAAGAAATACTTCTTTTATACCTCTAGGTCTCTCTAGAGAAGAATTGAGGCACCTTTTGAATTTCTGCTGGAATGACTTGCAGATAGAAAAGGCAGCAGAAGTGACTCCAGTTTCTCAGTAGACCTGGAAAGACTTGCCCAAATGTATGATGGCTGTGCACTGACAGAGTCCTGCTGGCTTGTGCCTGCAAAAGAAAAGAAGGTCATCAGGAGTAGCCAGCATGGACTCACCATGAGGAAATCATGCATTACCAATGTGATAGCCTTCTGTGATGACATGGCAGGATGGAAGTTGCCTACCTTGACTTTTACAAGGCTTTTGGCACTCTCCCATAAAATCCTGGTAGGTAAGACAGGAGATGTGGGGTGTGAGGACGGTGGGGTGGATCGAGAGCTGGCAGAGCTCAGAGGGTCATGATCAGTGGAGCAGAATGCAGCTGGAGGCCTGTAGTCTGTGGCATTCCCCAGAGATCAGTAACGGGTCCAGTCTTATTTAACTTGCCTGCCAGTGAGCTGGACAAAGGGATAGGATGTACCCTCAGCAAGTTTGCTGACAATATGAAACTGGGGCAGTGGCTGGTACTCCTGATGGCTGCGCTGCCATTCAGCAGGACCTTGATCATCTGGGAACTGGTCAGAGACAAACCTAATGGGGTCCAACAAGAGCAAGTGCAGGGTCCTGCACCTGGGCAGGAATAACCCCAGGTACCAGCACAGGCTGGGAGCTGACCTCCTACAGAGCAGCTCTGCAGAGAAGGACATGGGAGTATCAGGGAATGACAGGTTGGCATGAGCTGGCAGCGCCCTTGCAACCAGGAGGGCCAATGGTACCTTGGAGGACATTGGGAGGAGTGTGGCAGGTCAAGAGAGTTGATCCTGCTCTTCCATATGGCCCTACTGAGGCCATATCTGGAGTATTGTGTTCATTTCTGGTCTCCTCAGCACAAGAAAGACAAGGAGCTATTGGAGAGAGTCCAGCAAGGGGTCACAGAGGCAATGAGGGTTCTGGAGCACCTCTCTTATAAAGCGAGAATGGGGGAGCTGGGCCTGTTCAGTGTAGAGAAGAGAAAACTCAGGGTCTTATTAGTGTGTATAAATGTCTCAAAAGCAGGTGTCAAGAAGAAGGTATCAGGCTCTTTTCAGTGGTGCCCAGCAACAGGATAAGGAGAAATCATTCAGGAAAAAAAGGGTAGGCAGAACTAAGGTGAGAACTAGCAACTGAGAGCTGAGGGAAACAAGGATTGTGGTTTTGAGCTGTCTCCTAAGTCTTTTTTCATTTAATTGCAAGCATCCCTAAGGAGGTGGGCACAAGCAGAAATTTCTTATTTACTTCCACCCAGCAGTTTTCTATTTTGATAATGTGCAATTACATATGATTCCCTCTTCACAGCCCCTCTACAATGAAATGTCCTTGCTGGAGACCAGGGTTTCTACATGTTGATGTTTCTAAGAGTGAAGCAGTGTCAGGAGGGCCAAAGGCATCCTGAGGAGCCAAGAGATTCTTCAGCATCTCTATGGAGTGGCCAAGAGTCAGAAGTTACTGACATTATTGCCAGTAATGGTATCCCTGTATTTTTATATTCAAACAAGAGCTGTTCACTTCAATACAGGGTTTATGAGCTACTATAATTTAATCTCTACAGAGCTTTGATTGCTAACAACAAGGTGTGAAGTGATAAAACAGTATTTCTTATATTTGTATTGTTCCAAGAAGTGTAGGTTTGTACTTGAAACTGATTCAGAAACAACAAATCCTGAAGAAGTGCATTTCAATAAAAACCTCTAAAAGTTCTCAAAAAGAGAGAGGCGCTTGCCTACGCACACAATGCAGTGAGAGGTGTGGGATCAGAGAGTGTGCACTGCGTGCCATACAGACAACAGGAACCCCTGGGAAATGGAGGGACTAAGGCAAAATCATAGAATCATACAGTACCAGTCTGGAAGAGAATATCAATGATCACCTGGTGCAAACTTTCTCAGTAAAAGCACGGTCTAGACAAAATGGCCCAGAACCCTGTCCAGACAAATCCAGTGTTAAAGAATCCAACTCTTCACTAAGATTATTTCAATGGCTGATCATTCTCATTGTGAAAATTTTTCCTCTTGTGTCTGGTTAGAATCTCCCCTGGAGTAACCTGTACCCATTACCCCATGTCTTTTCCATGTGACTTCTTGTAAAAGGGGAGTTTCTGCTTTTTTTTCTTTTTTAAGCCACCCTTTATATGCTAGAACACAGTGATAAGTTCTCCCTTCTGTCTTCCTTTCTCAAGACTGAACAAAACCAGTTTTCTCAGCCTTTCCTCACATGGGAAGCTTTTCAATCCCATGATCATCCTTGTGGCCCTTCTCTGGACCCTCTCCAGCCTGTCCATATCTCTTTTGTGGGCAAAAACTGAACTGAGTATCCCAAGTGTGGCCTAACAAGTGGTGAGTACAGTGGGATAATGGCTCCTTTATCTCTGCTGGTGCAGGCCCTGTTGATCCAACCCAGCATCCTGTTGGCTTTCTTTGCTGCAGAATCACACTCTTTTGCTAATATGGAACTTCTTGTCCACCAGAAAACCCAGGTTTCTTTCCACAAACGTCTTCCCTGCTGGGTAGGTCCCAGCCTGTGCTGCACTCCTTGATTAAGTTTTCACAGGTGCAAGACCTTATCCTTGTCTTGTTGACTTTCCTAAGATTCTTGTTAAGCCACTCCTCCAGCCTATGCAGGTCTGTCTTTAGGGTGGCTTTTCCTCCTGAAATGTTCATTTCCCCGCTCAGTTTAATATCATCAGCAAACTTTGTCAGGGTACACTTTACCCCATCATCCAGATCACTTATGAAGATACTAAGCAGTGTTGGACCCATTGTTGACCCCTGGAGGACCCCACTTGTGGCAGGCTGTCACTTTGGGAGCTATTTGCCACCACCCTTTGGGTGCAGCCTGTCAGCCAGTGCCCCACCCATTGCATGGAGCACTTGTCCAGACCACAGCACATCTGCTTCCCTAGGAGGTGGCAAGCCATGCCAAAAGCTTGAAGAAATCCAGAAATCCACAATGCCCACCCCTCATCAACCAAGCAGCTTACTCTGTTGTAGAAGGTGATCAGGTTTGTCAAGCACGATTTCCCTTTGGTGAATCAAAACAAAGAATAAAGATTCAGATGGTGGCTGATACTGCATGGGTTCAATTTGTCACTGTCATGGCTTAGGAGTGATATCCCCCATTTAGTGTCCCCACTGAAACACTCCAAACCACACACTGTTTGCTCACTGCCCCATCCCGCTCTGTTTCCCCCTGTGGTGGGATGGAAAGGGGAATTGGAGGCGCAAAAGGCAAAGATCACAGGCTGAGATAAGAACGATTTACTGGAAAGAGCAATAAGACTTTTAAAAACTAACAATAACAGCAACAATATTAATAATAGACTGTACAAGAAACAAACTATTTGTGCACAGGTGCTCACCCCGAAAAGACCCAACTGCTCCCTCTGCCATGCTACCTGACCTGGGACAGACCCCTTCCCTCATCCTTGGAAAATGACCTGAGGTGAGATAGAATTACCTCTGAGTCCTAGCCATGCCCCCTCCTGGGTACTGCAAAAAATTAAGTGTCCTGGCCAGAACCAGGACAGTCACTCTCCCTGCAATCCTAAAACTGCAACAGTGTGAGTGAAAGAGCTGCTTCAAAGTCCCTTTTGAAAGACTGTGACACTTAAATTCCTAAGCATCCTCACTGCATAGCTCATTGCACAGGCTAGGAGGACTTGGCTAATAAGCTTTGTAACTTGTATTGATGGAAAATTATTTAGAACCACATGTGTAGTAAATCTTGACAGTATTAATTGAAATCTGCTGTGTTTCTCCCAAGTATTGTAAAGCTCTCACACTTTCTAAAAGACCCCATGAAGCTGTGTGCATAAGAACTGACAAGTGCTAGCAGTGGCTGTGATTACAGCGGGCTTTGTAGTTACTTGAGGTTACAGAGAAGTGTGTTTTTTTCACTTGGATAGTAATTTTGTGTAATATCCTGTAACACAAAAAGGAGAAAAAACTCACCAAAATTTATAATCTTACAGAGCAAACTAAATCTGCACTGTCAAAAAAAAAACAAAAAACAAACAACAAAACAAAAAAAAAAAAACCAAAAACCAAACAAACCAAAAACAAAAAACCAAAAACAAACCAAGTAAATGCTCTGTTTTCACTGTTCTCATTTTGTGTACTGAAGGAGCTGGGGACCATGTGACACGATCTGTCCTAAGGACGTGATTCGTGAAGGTTCTTTTCACTGATCTCAGGGTGCAAAAACTGACACAAGGGGATTTTGCAGTAAAAATAAAAACAAATATACCTTTATTGAATGACCACAGCAAAATGCATTAGGGAGGAGGGGAATGAAGAAAAGGGAAAGAATAAGGAAAAAAAGAGGGGAGGAAAAGAAAGGAGGTGTATATCTACCAGACGTGGGATCCTTCAAAATCCAGTCAACGGAGCCTGCCGTCTTCACGTCAGGGGAGATCTCAAAAGCCCCTAGCTCACCCAGGGGTTTTATTATTGAAAATTGCAAAAGGGGGAGAGCAGGTACAATGGTCCATTATCCCAGCAGTGGGCGAAAGCCATTGTCTTCTCGGTCCAGTGGTCACTTGCAAACTTGCTCTGGTCACCTGGCCTTCCCCACACACGCCTCCCCCCACCATGCGGTAGGGATTTCAGTCTCAGTCTTTTAGGGAAGAAGAGGGGGCTTTTCCATATGGGGGTCGCATGTCTCAGTCCTTGGTGGGAGAACCTTGTCCCATCTCAGTCCGTCTGTCACGGTGGTTGATGTATGGTGAATGGAGGGTCTTTTTTGTGGTGACCTCCGAGAAGGTCATTCCAGAGAGAAAGTCCAGCCAAGTCAGGAGGTTGGAGAAATTCCAGGATGAGTGTTGCTAAGTGATGCAGGTGTAAAAGGGCACAGTGACCCTTTCCTTATTCCCATAGGGTAACAAACACACCTGTGGAAACACTGGCTTGGCCTAGTGGCAAGCAGGACCAGGATCCTAAAAACAGGATCTTTTTCCTTGGTGGTCTTGGCTTTTCATGGTGGTCATCAGGCAAAGAATAAAGGGAATTTAGGACAGACACTCACATCATGTAGGCTGTATCCTAATGCTGCCCATGTTGCAGTGAAAGGAGGCCTACTTTAGATAAACACTGAATCCAATTTCAGTCAGCCCTATATCTCTCAGCTGCAATTTATTTTTCTTTAAATATGCAGAATGAGACTCAGAGCTTTTCATTTCTTAAGAGATGAACAACTGGAGCACTACGACACATTTATATAATGCTTAATTTCAGAAGCGAGGAAATTAGACAAATGGATATATTGAGCCCAGAATTTAGATCAGGGTTCAGCTTCTGAGCTTAATGTGGTTTATTAGCCTTTTAAATGATGTTCCTTTTTTGATGTAGTCTCTATCACCATTACACTCCCTTCCCATTGATGTTCTTCATTGTGTATCTGTTACAAATTCTCACTGAGTTGTGGAGGAGGGTGAAGCTAATTAGATTGTTGTTAGTGATAATAAAACATATCCATTGCAACTTTTTCCCACGTGTCTGGGGAAAGGTAGGTTGTTAGCTTAGCTTCCTTTCCTCATGGGAAAACTCCCAAAAAGTACCTGTCAAATGCAGGAATTCATACTGTGGTGAAGACAAGAAGGAATGGGAAAACTACAGGTCCATATTACCAGCCTACTACTGAGGTGTGGTAGGAAGTATTGGAGACTATTCTGCTGTAGTATTGCAATTTATTTATATGCTATGCTCTGTCTCACCCCTCCAAAATGTATGGTATATCCCAAGCCTGTGGTCCTGCCCTGAACCATCCTGTATCTGTAATCCCATTGGCCCAAGTCTGATTCCGCACGCACTTTCAATCTACCTCTTAAACCGTGCGAGCGAGCCCAGCGGTCCTCTTAGCCTTTTCCCTCTCTTAGCCCTCCTCCCAACTTGCCCCTTCCCTCCCCTAGGCTCTCCCTTTCCCTCTCCCCCTCCCTCCCCCTTTCCCCTTCTCCCTCAGTAGCCACCATGCTGCTCCCGGGGATGGGACCCCCAATAAACCCTCATCTAACCAGCACCCTCAGAGTCGTGCGGAGTCTCCTTGCCTGCCCGCTGCTGCCAGCGAACTCTCAGCTTAGGGGGTCCTCTGAGAACACCCCGGGGTGCCACCCCCCGTCCCCCCCCAAAACGAACTCCAGCATTCTGCGACATTAAACAGGATTTATATGGTTACACAGAGCTAAAACTTGTGCATGCTGCAGCATATGAGGGGTTTTTGCAATTTCTCCATCAGCTCCTAAAGATGGCACTTTTCTCCAAGATTTTTTTTTCTTCAAGTTCAAGACGATTCTTCCTTCAGGCTGAGGTGGTTTTTTTTTTAACTTTCTTTAACTAAGCAGACATTTTTATTCAATTTGAATCAAATAAGTTGAAAACAGGTATTCTAGAGTTCAAGCAGTGAACTAAATACGGAGTGACTACTGTGCCATCAGTCTTTTTTTATGCTGGTTATTTTCTAACTGTACATGAATGGCTTTCCCTCAGGTCTCTTGTGTCTTTACAAGGAGTCTAGAACAGCTCTCAGTTCCAAAGCACACCAGTATCACCACAAAAGTCTCAGGAAAACCATAAGCAGGTAGTTAACTTCAAAATGAGAAGCAGACACCCTCAGAGGAGCTATTTTGGGTCCACAACTAAGGTGGAATTTGGAACTATTGCTTTTAGAACTTAAGTTCCTTTAGGGGCTAAAATTAGCTGAGAGTCTTTAGAGCTTTTAGTCCACTGCAGCATCAGAGCTTTGTGCTCAGGAAGATATAAAGCACCCTTTGCTAGAGGTCTTTTGTCCTTGCAGTAAATTACATTAATGAAAATTAGATACAGTTGCAGTAAAATATTTTCTTTTTGCGGTCTTTTATGAATTGAAAAATACAAAATTGTTGAGTTTATGAAAGTTCATTTGATATACAACAAAAGCTATCTACTCCAAGAAATTTTTGTTTCTTCATCAGCTGTCCTTTCATGAGAGTTTCTCCTATTAACTAATGTTTGCAGTGTGCTTTGAAGATGAAAGCATTAAGTGCTTCATGCTATTACTACTGTTACAGAGCATTGTGTTGTAGGTATGTGGAATGGAACTTTTCATGGAAAATAGTTATTTCACATACTCACACTGAAACAACTTGGTGCATGTTCCCTGGTGTGCATTGAATAAGGGCAATAGAAATTTATCATTGTTGAAACTGCTCCTTTATGGTTTTATCTATAACACAACTTATATAAAATCAAGTTTAGGTCACACTAGAATCTGTTTCTGAAAAAAAAAACCATATCTGCAAAATCACTGAAACAGTCTGGGAGTCAGTTTTCACTCATATCCCCCCAAGTGCTTTCCTCATTCAAAAGCTTACCATTAAAAAACATCTCCTTTATTTTAAATTTATTGCATCAGAGGAAATGTTTGAAATCTGTCATCTCCCACAAAAAGGCACTACAACATTGACTTTCAAAGAGCATGAGTCATTTATAAAAGTGGGGCTTAGGCATGTAAGTTACTCAACTGCTCTTCAAGATTGGGTCCTTCCAGTAACATGGAATAGTTGTGCACCTTTGGCTACCATAATGAAAGCTTCATGCATCACTACCCAGTACTTTACTTGAAGAGTGAATGAAATGATGAAAAAAGAGAGTAGAGAAAGTAGTAGGCAAGGCTGGAGGAGCAGAGCTGGAAATCATCTGGTTCAACCCCCCAGGCAGAGCAGGGCAGACAGAATATATAGTGTGTTCCTTTTTAAACAAAAATTATATTCTAAAACTCTAGGAAGATTAATTGTGCAAAACCAGATGGGTTTCTTTCCCCAATTCCAGTGGCCCCTCCCACCCTCCCAGGGCTTAAGAAATGAAGCAGGTAAAATATCCAGCTTGTTGTGCAAAACATTTGGGAGTACTTTGTCCTGGAAGAGGATTCTGTGCTACAGGAACCTGTACTACATTAATACATTAGAAGTTTGCCTTTTCTAGTAAAACCATGACCAAAATCCCACATGAGTGAGGCAGACACAATGCTCAGAATGAGCTCCTTCTGAGATTTTAGAAAGGGTATGGGGTTAATTTATGACTTAATAACACTGGCAATTCCAGTTACTTAAAATCCAAAGATAAGGGAAGCTACGTGCATCTCCCTTTGTCAAATCTTGCTTAATAAACAACTAGCAGAAAAAAAAAATAGTTCTAGACTGATTAAGTTGCATTTTTCTCAGCTGAAAGTGCTTAAAAATGTGTACTAGTCTCACCCATAGTGTGACGCATAGAGGAATTTGTGGTTGTTCTACAGATCTGAGCCCTTCTCACATTCACAGCAAAGCTATCAAGAAGTTTCCCAGCTGTTTAGGCAAAATAACGTTTTTCCACCTTGATGATGACAACTCCCACCTTTCCCTTAACAGAAACAACCATCCCCAAGCCTAGAGCATGGGTCATGCAGTGCTGTTGGCGTTAAGGAGATAAACAACCCTCCTGATTGTATTGGGTTTGTGTGGGCATGTTTGGGGTGGGGGGAGGAGGGGGAGTGCGTTACAGGGTGACTCCTGTGAGAAGCTGACAGAAGCTTTCCCCATGTCCGACCGAGCCAATGTCAGCCAGCTCCAAGATGGATGTGATGCTGGCCAAGGCCAAGCCAATGAGACGTAGTAGTGGAGCCTCTGAGCTAGCATATTTAAGAAGGAAAACAAAGTTATTGGGCAGTTGTAATTGTGCTCAGAGAAGAGCAGAGTGACAGTATGTGTGAAGAACAGCTTTGCAGACACCAAGGTCAGCCCATGGAGGACCATGGCAATGAGGAGATCCACCTGCAGCCCATGGGGGAGGCCCATTTCAGAGGAGGTGCATGGCCAAAAGAAGGCTGTGACCCCATGGGAAGCTCCTGGCAGGGACCTGTGGACCTGTGGAGAGAGAAGCTCATATTGGAGCAGGTTTCCAACAATTTCCAAGTGGAATTTGTGACCCTTTGGGGAACCCATGCTGGAGCAAGCTTTTCCTTGCTTTAGAGCAGTTTGTAGCCCATGGAAAGGACTCATGCTGGGGAAGTTCATGGAGAACTGTCTCCCTTGGGATGGACCCCACACTGGAGCAGGGGAACGTGTCTTGTCCCTGAGCAGAGGCAGGAACAACATGCGATGAACTGACCATAAACCCCATTCCCCATCTTCCTGTATCATTGAGGGGAAGGAGGTAGAGCCCAAGAAGAAGGGAGGGGTGGGGTAAAGTGTTTTTCAAATTTGTTTTATTTATTATTATCATCCTGCTCTGATTTTGACTGGCAACAAATTCTTTCATTTCCCCAAGATGAGTCTGTTTTGCCAGTGACAGTAGTCAATGAGTGATTTCTCCCTGTCCTTAATTCTTAAACCTTTCACTGTATTTCCTCTCCCTTGTTCAGTTGCAGAGTGGGATGATAGAGCAGCTTTGGTGGGTACCTAGCATCCAGCCAGGATCAACACACCACACCAGTGTTAACACAGTCCTGAAGTTACACTCTGATACTATGCCAGCGTATACGAAAATAATGATGCATATTTAAAACAAATCTTTTAAAATATTTAGGCTCAAAGTAGAATTAGAATCTTAGACACAAATGAAATGGAGACATCAAAACAAGTTTACACAGAGTTTGCATAGGCAATGATTTAGATGCAGAATTTTGGAAAATTTGGAGGTGATAGTTAGAGGGAGGAATGCAATCTAATTATGAAAGGAATTGTCCAATTTAAAACGATAGTTTTACAGTTACTGAATTCATGGTAATTAAATCACAGGGTTTCTTCCTTAGGCTTTAAAGATTGGCAGCACAGTTCTTGTAATCCTCTTCTGATCTTCTCAGGGCATCAGGACTGTGGTTTATTGACATGTAATTAGATCAGGATGTCACTACATCAATGTCAGTGTAAACATCACTAAGTAAGTAGCTGATCCTTACAAGATCAGCAACCTAATCTCCTCTGGGATGCCAACAGTCTTTGTTAACACTTAGGCTTAGGATTGTATCTGTTCTTTTAATGCCAGGCTCCCAACAACCCTGGGAGCTTTGACATCCCAAGTCAACCAGCATCTGAAGTTCAACTAGTCATACTGATGTTCTGGCAATTGCAATACCTTGTCTGCTAATAGATTTTATTGCTTACACAACAAACAAATAATAAAATCTTACTGTTCGTGGGACAGGCAGGGGACACTGATGGACTATGAAGTTTATTTTTTTAAGCTGAATGTGAGTTACCTTCTGTATAGGTAGCTGAAATTGCTGGCTTTTAGAAAAACCTGTGTAATGGCTTATTTTTTATAGGCCCTATTCCTAGCTTTAAAAATTTGCAATTGCAATTGAAAGAAATCTTATAAAATTCTATGTGAAAAGATTAATCATAAATTGTATTTTAAATTGCCAGCAGTACAATCAAAGGAAATTGTTTCATGGAGTGGAGGTTTGAAATAAATGTTACACTTCTAAAGCCTTTTTTTTAATTGAGAAAAATATCCATACATTTATTTTATTTTGAGGAAACAGAAAAGATATCTTAATTTGGATCATTTTGGTTTATCTGTTTTGTTCACAAACTGTAAATGTAGTTCTGTGGTCATAAGATTGTCAGCCTTTTTTAAACTGAGAATATTATAACTTTTTTCAATGGACTCGTGTACAGTAAATGTCTATGGAAATAGTCTGAGTTTTCTTACATAGCTTTCAAATGTGCTTTGGAAATACATTGTAGACCATTGGGCTTCATCAGCACTGTTTGAAAAGCACAGGTTGTGCCCCATATTTGAGCCAACTTTCATTGGCTCTAATCAAAATTAAGATGTCAAGTTTTTACCACTGGTTTTTCTAAAAGATTAAAATGCAGCTGTGAAACAAAGGAAAAAAAGGTTTTTATGTCGATGTCTAAAACCCTGCCTGTATTGAATTGTTAGCCACCATGGGTGTATATTTCAGGTTTTGGGAGTTTTTGGGGGGGGTGAGGAGAATGTATTTTATCAAACATTTTGATTATATGACATTCACCACTGTAAATATGTGTAGGTGTTTAGACACAATTATGTAAAATGAGGAGTTTAAGCATCTAAACAACAGTGATTACAAATATCAGTGTGCTGAGCTAACATCCATTTTAGATAGACTATAGAAATATGAGTTCATTTTAGGTGATTACCTGGAAAATTAACAAATGCATACTTCCAAGGATTTAGGAATATTTAAGACTCTAAATAAGCCAAAAGCTATCAGCAGAATTCAGAACCTAAATAATTCAGAACCTAAATAAGTCAGCAGAATTCAGAACCTAAATAAGTTTTAGGATTTATTTGTTATCTGAGTATCTGGTGGTTTGTGAGCAATGAATGTGAGTGGGCCCTATTATGTAATTTCTCTAAGCTATTGCACACCTTTAGAACAGCATGGAAAAAACCCAAACCACTACCAAAAAAAAAAAAAAAAAAAAAAAAAAAAGCCTTGCAAGCTTTTGTGTGGGGATGTATGTCCCTGTGGGGAACTGCAGCACTGAGAATCACGAGCCTACTGCTATTATGCCTGCAGGGTTGAAGCTGGACAGCTGCTCTTTGTGTCCTTTGTGCTCAAGGGCTTGGACTTTTCATGGATCTGTTTGCTCTGACCTGCATACATATCAGAAAAACTTGGAGTAAGGAGAAACCTAGATTATATCCAGAGGATGTGCATGGTAGAACATTCATTGATGAAGCCAGTCAAAATTCATACATATGACTATTTTAAAACTCTTTTCCCTGGAGACTGATTTAATAGAATAAAAAATATTTCCACATTTCCAGAAACTACGCTTCTGAATTAAAATGGATAATAATTTGTTTTAAGATAAAAAAAGCTGTTAGTGTTTTAGAACTGCTGTCACTGGAAACTGGGGGAGGGGGGAAGCCTGAATACAAAGTTAGAATTAATTGCCTTTTCCTTCCCTTGGTCTCAGTCAGATTGAACCTTTCTTACAAGCATAGATTTAGGGAAGTTGTGAATGGTCTTGCTGTAAGATGAAATGTTTATATTTGGTAACACCTATGAGGATATACTGGAATGTAGAAAGTTGGAGCCTCTTCCTAAAAGAGGAATTCCAGGGCGATTTATTAATGCTTGCTCTCTGCACCTGAAAAATTGCCATATAAACAGACCAGTAATCATGTTAAAACACAAATTGATAGGCAAGGGAAACACTTTTTAAATGTGCAAAGAACATGCCTTTCAAGAATTACTTTTTATCCAACTTTAGAAATTATTTATTGACATAAGACAAATGTGCTGTTTAACATCTGAGTGCACATTAAAAAACCTGTTTCTTTTTGCAGGTAACACATTAATGGGATCTTTCAGAGAGAGAGCTTATTGTATTGAAGGTTAGGCATAAGTTTGGGTCATTTTGTGTAACAAAGTAAAGGTTTTCATGGTTTCCACAGTTGTTAATCCTTTAAACATTACTTCATAAAACAAAAATTAGGTTCATTAAAAAAATCCACTTTTTTTGCTTTTGAAATGAGCACAGTACTGCAAATGTATCAGTCCCTTTTCTATTTGTCTAAGTAAACCAGCTTGTGTGAATAAGGCAAACTGAACAAGACCTCTTCCAAAAACACTCCACCAGTCAAAGCTGGAAAGGTCAAATTGTTTGAAAATGACTAATGATTAGTTTATAATTCCTTTATACACAGGTTCCATAACAATGGAATTAATCTTTAGAGGAAAAACATTAGAAGGTAGTTTACTCCCAAGGGAGACATGCTGGGGTTTTGTACTAATAGTTATGATGAGCACTCATCAGGACAGACAGCAAAACCCCAGGATGTCTCATTGTTTAATCAGTTCGGGTAATATCAAGTTGATTAATCAGCTGCGCTTCCTTCTGAGAGAAGCTGTTCTGTTTGCAGCAGTGGCAGCATCCCACTCTGCCCATCTCGGAGTGCAGCGAGCTCTCAGGAGATCCAGTCTCTGACTCTGGGCAGAAAGAGCAACGTTTCACTAATCTTTTTCCAATTTTCCTTCTTGTTTAGGTTTGGGGAAGTTTTTCCGTGCATTTTGGGGGTTTGGGGTGTGTTTCTTTTGAGAAGGAAAATGCTTTGAAATTAAATCCTAGGAGCATTTTTTCTATGTGTTGTGACTAATTCTAGGATCTTGAATATGGCTTCAGTGATTTCATTAAAGACACACCTTCCCCTTGAGTACCTTGAGGAGAGGATTTCACTGTTTAAGTGGAATCTGTCTTAGTTTCTCTAATAAAGATTTTTTTTTTTTTGAGCTGTACTAGAGGTGTGAGGGAAAATGAGGAAGGACATGATAGCCTTCTGCATTTCCCATCCACAGCACACCCCAATCCTGCTGAGCAAACACAGGGTTGTTTTGGTGCATACCAAACCAGGGAGTATGCTCATTTCACTCATGGATGATAAACACAGCAGATTCCCATCTCCATGGTTTTCCTCCTTTCCGTGGGTAAACCTTGTTGGCACCCGGAAGCACATGTTTGCACACAAACAAATGGTGCAGCACACTTATGTGCTTTTGCTTTCGCATGATGGTGTATTTAAGGACAGGCATATATGATTGAGAGGTAGGTGCATAGGCTGCCGTTTGGATAAATCATTGCATGTGTGAAATCCTGTTCCCAGGCTTCATTCCAGGGGCTAAACTCAGTGCAAAGGAAAGGTATTCTACTAAATGTGTTTTTAAGCATTACAGGAGCTGTGCTTCAGTCATAAGAAAAGTGGTACACATGAGTATCCTTTGAAGTCTGTACACTTCAAGAATGCATAGTTAGAGATGGAGAGGGCACATGATGGTCTGTGACAAATTCCTACATGGTACAACTATCTATGAGTCAAAATTGTGAGCTTCATAGAGTGCAATGAGCCTGAAACTGTAAAAAAAGACAATTCCAGTTTTAATTTGCAGTAAGCTTAATTCAATAACGTACAAGAAGATATGCTGTGCATACATATTGTTGAAGCGCTGCAGTAGATCAAAACAATGCTTCTGTAAAATGAAAACTATTTAAAATTATTTTATCAATTTTGAGTTATACTATTTGTTCTGAAAGCCTGAAAATGCTCATTTATCCATTTTGCAAACACAAAAGAGAATTATGAAATGGCAATAATGACCAGTGAGATTTTATAAAGCCATTTACTATTACTACCCAATAATGCACTCTAATGTCTAAAGTGTCCTTTCATGACAGCTTTGAAGCAGATCACTGGTGCTTGCTAGCATTTAAGTGCTTCCTTTTTAAAATAAGTTATTGTACATTTTACATGGCTGTACTAGGACATCATGATTTCTTTTTGCTCTGTGTGAGGTGAAGGGTTTAAGGAAAGGGCAAAAAAAGCAATAAAAGTAGTGCCATACATGATATTTGTTTTTGGAGTTCTTTGAAAGGGTGAATTTGAGAAATATGCAGACTATAAATGGAATTTTGTGTAGTCTAAAGACAAAGAATCTTATCTTATTGGATACCATGATCTTCTGTCCTCTCCATTTGCCTGTCTCTGTGTGTGTCTTCTTTTGTCTAATTGCACAATAATCATAAAGCGATAATGTTTGCAACTTCCAATTCTTATAAAATTGTGACTAAAAGAACAAATGCATGTGCATTAGTATGTGCTATTATCCCATTAGGGATGGAAAGAGAAACATACCTTTGAATTTCAAAGACCTTCAACTTCAGTGCATTAAATTGGAATCAGTCATTTAATGGACAGAGATGGGAGAAGAAAAGATATCCCTTTTTTTAATGTCTTCTCATTTTTTTCATTTAAAAATTACTGAAATAGAGTACTGTGAGAAAATTCCAGAGTTTAAGAACATCTGCAGGTGTAACTGGAAAGTATCAGTTGCTACAGAGGTAGAATTTCCACAGACTCCAGGTCGTAGCTCCTTGTTAAATTTCTGAGAAATTTATTTAGTTTAGCTAGCTACCTCAAGTCCTGACATACATAATGACCATTTAATTCTTTTAGGAAAGAAAAGAGAATTCACTTGCTTGGTGTACTTGTTTCAGCTGATTAAGATATACTGAAGCTGCAGTGGTCAGAACTTATGGGTAGCTGAGGAAATTTCACTTTTCCTGGGGTTACATTGGACCAATTTTCTCTCTTTTTTTGCTCTTTTTAATTGTCAGATATTTGATTGCTATCTTCTTCAGGTTTTCATAGATAACATCAGATGCCAGCCTAACATTTTCCAGTTTAACCTGCCGGAGGACATCTAATCTGAATATTTTACTTCAGATACATCTCTAGAATAATCCTACACTTTACTTTCTATTGAGAAACAAATATTAGACCCTGTTTTTGTAAGCACACTGTACAAACTGGTGGGGAACAACTGCATATTATTCAGATATTCTTAAAAATCCACTTTTAGAATAACTTATTTCCACTCATAATGAGGGGATGTCCTACACAGAAAGCTTGCCCTGTGGAGTGGCAGTATGTGTAAAGTAAGATGAATGCAAAAAAGGAGTGGTGATGCAGAGAGCTGTTATTTTTTTCTGTCTCATAAGCAATATGCACATCCCCTGCAAAGGGAAAATTCATAAAGAAAAAAATGCTACTGATTGAGCTGTACAAATCATGAATAGCTGATTCATAACAAGTTCTCTCTGTGCTTTAGAGGGATTTGCTATAAACACTTTACTTTCCCTCGATATAGAAAGAGATAACCTTAAAGGTATGGTACAAAGGCCATTCAGGTTGATGGATGCCTCTAGACTGGCTTCAGTAGGCTTTCAGCCAGGCCACACTGCAAGATTTGTGGTGCTTCTGGTGTTCAAGGGGCCAACATTTTTTCAGAAATGCATTTCCATTAAAAACTTCAATTTTGAGGAGTCATTAGTCATCTGGTTTAGCTCAGATGGAGCAAGCCATGACTTCCTAGCTGTGGTCTTAACATAGATGCAATTTTAAAGAGTATTTTTAGGTAGGTTTCTGGGAACTGAGAAGACATACAGCAATGCAAAAGGGAGGCAGGTAATGTACATTTGAAAGCCAGAAAATGGGTATGTCTTCCTTTTGTCTTAATGTTTATCATAAGCTCTGTGTTCATAGAACCCTCTTAGGACATTCATTTTACATAACGCTAGTTCTGGTGTTTTCAAACTTTTAAACTGCAGCTTTCTACTCCTGGTCTGAAGTCAGATTTTTGAGATTTATTGATTAAATTTTGAAGACTGTCTTGCTGTCTGCACTATCTGAGCTATGTGAAAGAAAACATAAGTTAGGAATACTGAATATGTACTGGAAAGGCTAACCAGGGACATTCAATCAGCACGGAGGTAAAAATGGAAAAAGCTGCAAATCCCTGCATATTTTTACACCTATTGAAAGACAGCTCTTCTATTAAAGTGTACAGACATGTTTATACTTCTGCTTCTTAATAGGTCAAACCCAGGATAAGGTCAATCAGTAATTTTGCACCTCTGAGGAACACTACTTTTGTATGGACTAGAATCAGAGTCCAGAAGGAGAGTTGTGGGAATATGAAATAGTTTTAGGAAAGATTTTAGGTTAGCCTGAGGAAGTCCCTATACTTCGCCGGACTGGACTTGGTACTCAAGAGTGGGTGGGTGTGTTGTTGGAAAGCGCTGGGTTTGCTCACTATCACATGATAAATCATCCTACAAATCAAGGTACTGAAACCAACTATGAAGAAATACTAGTTTTTGTTTTGTGATTTGACATATTTTGTCGAATTAAGGGAAATATGTGTTACATTTTAAACTCTTCTTTGCATTTAGGACTATGTTCTTGCCTACTTTTTTTAACTAAGCTGAGGTAGTCAGGTAATCACTTCAGTTCTGAGCTTTAAGAGAGAAAACAACACTAAACATCACAAGATGCAGAATGACATCCTCAAAGTGGGCAGCTTTGCAACTTGCATGGATTGTTGCAGCTGTAGGGCCAAGAGCTGGAGTTTGATGACTGTTGTGGGTCCTTTCCAACCCAGAATACTCTGTGATTCTGTGATCATACATCTCTCATTGAAGGACATATATTACACAATTTTCTATAAACGCCATTACCTTTCCTAAATTTTTGTGTTCCTGTTTTCAGTTTTTGGTTTCTAGCTATCTTCAGCTATCTATCTAGCTATCTTTCTAGCTATCTTCTTCTTCAGTTTTTGCTTTTTAGCTATCTTCTGCTGTTGTCAGTTTTTACTTTCTAGCTATCCTCCTGCTGTACTATCTTGCCCTTGAAGGACAGGGTGGAGACCTGCCCTCATATAAGTCATACGTGGCTGAATTGATCCCATAATTGACTTAGGGAAGCTGTGTACCTAAAATGCAAAACTGGGATAATTCTTCCCCATTGCTGAGAGGACTAAGTAATTTGTGTAATTTCTTTTACTTCATGTTTTTGGTCTTATCCTGCCCAGTTACCCACAAGACATACTGTTTTCTAGATCACTGACAGCTAATCCTGAAGGTTGCTGGCATATTCCTGTTTAATGTGACAGGCATTAGTCAGGTTGATGGCAAAAAGTACAAGCAGCTACAATTCCCAGCTGCAAATGAAACATGTTGGGACAGTCCTCTGGCACCGAGGACAAGAGCTGCAGAGCTACCCATGTTTGTGGTGTTAGGTCCAGATCAGGCTGCAAAACAGTGCCTGCAACTGGTGCTGGGCTCACAAGGGTACTGGGACCTCAGACTACAGAACCCAGGCATGTCTGGAAGCAGACCAGGTGGGAAGCATGGGCCAATGCCATGCCAGTAACCCGTCACATTGCTTAGCAGTGCAGAGGCTTGAGCTCCATTGCCCATTCACCAGTAAGGGGGCAGGCTGTACATCAGCCTAATCAGGCTAATTGCTCCTGTCTTATGAGGCACATCTCCTCATTGCTTCCCTCAGACCACCTAGCAGACGTGCAGAAAAGAAGTTATGAGAGAAGTGGCATGCACCTTTCTCTGCCTCTGAGAGCAGTATGCTGCTCATGTCCTGCCCCAGGCCTAATGAGGATGCTATTTCAGCTCTCTTAGCCTGGATACTAGGTTTGCTTTTAAAGTATTTACTTTATTTTATTATTTGTGCATATAATTAATATATGTGCATTGATTTGAGGAACGGATTTAACAATAGGGAAGGGAAAGGGAAGCATTCCTTTAAGGCAGTGGTACATTTGATGGGCTGGGTGTGTCAGGCCAGAGAAGTGTGCACTTACTGCAAGGTCTGTGGCGCTCCAGGCATGCTCCTGCCTGACAACAGTGTCTTTAAAAAAATGAAAATGCTTTGGGTTTAAGATGGCACATAAACTGTAAAAAAGGGATTCATTTGCAAGGAAGAAAGGCAAGGTAAGTGTCTCATATAGTAGATGTCAGGAAAGGAAGACAGTTCCCCTTAAACTTGTCATGCATTCCTGTGTGTGCATTTCACACACCCTGAGAAGGGTGTCCTTGTTTGGATGGCAAGAGGAATCCTTACAGCACAGGATACTGAGTGAGTCAGCACGCAGGGAAGAAGACCCATAGTGTTTTGGATTAATCTTAATATCTTGATTTGAGTATCTTGATTCCTGATTTGTGAGAATTCCTGCAAAGGTCAGACCCTTTTGGGACCATTCCAATGGAAAATAAAGCTAAGGACTTGTAGATATTGTAATTGGATGGAGAAATAATTTTCTTAATAGGAAGTGCTGATTGGTATTAGCAGACATGGCACTAATCTGTGTGTGTGTGTTTATGTGTCTGTGTGAATGCACAAATGCATACACGTGTGTGTATCGGTATATGTAGATATATAAGTGCATGTAAATGTCACTGCAAATATAAATAGGTGAATAGAGAGAGAAATTAGTATAAATAAGTACATATATTATGTGTGTGCTTGGATTTTTCAAGAGAACGGAAATTACATGATATACTTTAGGTATTCAGCTGTGTAGCACAACTGTATAAACATCCAAAGAAGAGCTGGTAAAAATATCATATAACAACTGATAGCCATAAAATGCTAATTGAAATCTAATTTACATGAATTAAAGCTGAATAAATAGCACACTGGTATTTTCATCACAAATTTTGCAAAAGTTCTGTAAAGTTGCAAATTTGCAGTGAAGCCTGTTTATGTGTTGTATCAATTCATATTGGAAATAAAAAAAAAAAAAACAGGTTTAGGACAATCAGCTTCTAAGCAGATCACAGAATGATTATGCGTCAAAAAAGCATAGTCAGTCATGATTTAGCAAAAACTAGAAAAACATAATTAAAGATGTAAAAATATTAAAGACCCCTCTAAAAATTACTGAAGTAATTGTGAACTATTGGCCTTTGACATATCGCCATCCTTACTTTATAAATTTTCCTCAACTATAAGATTATCTTTTTATCAACATGTTTCCTAAGATCTCCAGGATTTGTGATGATAAATAGCCTGCATTTCCAATCCAGCCTGATAATAATTGCAAAGAAAATCTCAAGCCTGAATGCTGATTTTGTATCTGATATCATAAATTATACAATATATCTGAGAATAATTTTGGTACTTCATCTCTACACTAACTTCACAACTCTCCATATTAGTGGCATTTTTTAGAATATTCCCTCTGAAAAATTTACATTTATTCCAAGAAAATGTACCACATTTGTTATATTATGCACGGTATTCCCCTTCACCTCTCTAAATCATGTCTGGAAGTCATATCTTTAGTAGAAATGCCTTTCTGCATGATGCACAAAACTGCATCAATTTGTGCTTGGTATATTCAATGGAGATGAAACCATATTCTTAGTTTTCTTGAATAATTCTACTGTTTTCTGGACCTTGGACTTTCAGAGGCAAAGTGTTTTATTGTCCCCATATGGTAGAATAATGAAGGATATAATAATTAGGCTAGACTCTGTAAACCTACAGAAAAAAATACCTTCTTTTTGCATTTTGGAGCAAAAATCTTAAAAAGCTTATTTTGTGAATGGAATTGTTACACTTGCATCTCTAGTTGTTTTTAAGAATTGTGGAGGATTGTGGCAGGATAAGCCTGTGTCATGATCATGACTGTGCATTTCAGTACTTCCCAAGGAGTTTTATTTCCCTTTACATTTTCTGGATTTTCAATATTAATTTTCATTAGTATATGTATATGACCTTTTCTCCCTTAGTTACAAGTTAGTATTAGCTACTGCATAGGTTTTGCTTTTTTCTGGGATGGTGGAGAGAGAAAAAATATGTAGTAACTTTCTGAGTTTCCTTACTTTACACCCAAGTTGAATTCAAAATAAACCAGCAGTTAGCATCATCAGAAGCAATCAGCTGAGGTAGTGCTTCTACTCTGCCCCAGAGGAAAAAAAAAAAAAAAAGCTGGAACAACAAGCAGACAAATCCTCCTCTATTTTGTCAATAACAAGCCATACTTGGCCTTCTTGAAAAAGAAGCTATGGTTTCAAATAGCTGGAAATTGAAGGGCCATTTCAGTAAAGGCTAGTGGTGTAAGTAGACAACTTCATTTTGTAGACCTGTCACTCAGATCACTTCCATCAGGAGGAAACTGATTCTTAGGAAACCCCCACTTACACAGCAGTGCTTGTGCCTTAAGGAACTGGGGTTGTTTAGCCTGAAGAAAAGGAGGCTCAGGGAAGACTTTATCACTCTCTAGAGCTGCCTGAAAGGATGCTGTAGGCAGATGAGAGTCAGCCTTTTCTCCCAAATAACAAGTGATATGGGATGAGAGGAAACAATCTCAAGTTGTGCCAGAGGAGGTTTAGATTGAATAATGGGAAATGTTTCTTCTCCAGAGGTCTTCCAAGTATTGGAGCAGGCTGTCAAGGGAAGTGGTGAGTCACCATCCCTGGAGGTATTTACAGTGTGTCTGTGTGACACTTAGGGGCATGGTTTAGTGGTGGACTTGGCAGAGTTAGGTTCATTGCTGGACTCAATGATCTTAAGTCTTTTCCAACCTAAGCAATTCTATGATTTTAACTCCAAACAATACAGAGAGGCTTGTCCCTTTCCTGAGGCTGGGGTGCCACAGCATGCCGTGTTGCTCTGGAAAAGGTCAGGCACTGGTGTCTAGGTTACTCCCAGTCAAAGTTAGGCTCAGAAGCTAATGCTAGGGTGTTTCACAGACTTCATGACTGCCTGTGGAGAGTACAGTTCGCTTTCAGAAGAAGACTAAGATTACTGTCAGGCTGAAGGCTTTCTTCCTCACCAGCTGTACAGGAAAATGAGTTTGGCAAGCTCCTAACTCAGCTCTTCAATGCTACATCTAAAGTTAGGTTGGTTTTATTAGAAAGTAGACAAAGTTTTTGCATTTTAGCTGGTTAATTAATTTTGCAGCTGCTGTAACTCAGCATGTGCTCCTTCATGCTCCTAATATTGCTCTGAAATCATATTGGAGAACAGCAGCTCAAACACCTTTCCACCTCTCCTCCAGTCCTGAGCACAGCACAGTTTGTGTCACTGAAATTTGTTTCCCTGGTTTTGCATTGACACTATGCCCACTAAATTGTACAGCAACATCAGAAAGTAAAACATGTTAACTTGGCATAGTGCCAGTGATACAATATCAAGAAAAAATTAAAGGTTAGGGAACTGATCCTCACATCTTCAAGTAAAAAAAATAATGTAGTTATGCTGACTGAAGTTCATTTTATCCTCTGCCCATGAAGACTGACAGTTACATTCTTTCTTTTCTTTACTGAAATAACCTCTGATCCTGACTTGACTGATTCTAAATTCAAAAGTTTCTATACAAACATCAAAAGTTTCTATATAAACAGCAAGATACAGGAGCAGTTTTTACCCACCTGTCAAAAGTATCTTAAATTCCCTCAGAAAAAAATAAAAATAAAAGGTCAGTGGATATGTCTTAAGCAAAGAAAAAGTGTGAAATAAATCAAGGTGGAGTGGGGGAAGAGTTATGTGATGCAAGGATTTAAATGTCGTTCCTGGCAGGATCTGAGGGCATGTTTGAAAAAGCACACCAGGAACAAATTTTCATAGCACAAAAGCCAACTATATATGAAGACTTCTGTATTTCATTACACAGCAATCCCAGTTAGCACATAACTATGACAGAGCTGCTAAGCTACAAGAATGATTGTGAAATTCCAGGGACTTTGAACCTTATAGTAGTTATTTTTATTCTGCTATATAAATGTCCATCCTCTGTAAATAGTTTGTATTTTAAAAGTCTTAGTTTCGCATTGAATTTCTATGGTTATTTTTAGCAAAATGTTTAATTTTAGGATGTTCTAATGTCTGCCAAATAATAATGAAAATCCCATGGGTATCTTGTTTTTTTCTCCTTCTTATTCTCTGTTTAGTACAAGTCACCTACAGTGCATTTTCAGTCATTATTTAGGAGACTAAAATGTGTATAAGTAATGACTGGATCCTAAAAGGAGAAAAGGAAGATTTTTTAAAAAGTGCTTCTTACCCTATTCACTGAGCACAGAATTGCGCCCTTATTGTAACATTACCCTTCTAGGGCTATAGGGTACAAATACAGCAAGCATACCAGATCTCATTTTGCAGGCTGAGAAATGCAATGGATTTCTTATCTGAAAGAGATGCAGGTGAAATATTTACGTTATTTTCTGTAATTCTTTTTCTCTTTTTCTGATAAAGGACAAAGCTCGCATCAGGTACAACATCTTTTACAGAAAAAAAAAATACTGTTGTATCTCTAAAATTAAATCTCCAAATAAATTGGCTGAATCTCTGCTTGTAGCAACCCATATATAGCTGAATGGCAGGTGGGTAACAGCCCTGATCAGACTGGCCAAAATTCTGCTGGCCCATTTCAATCTGATTTCCAGTCCTCTCTGTTTTGCTAGGAGCGTTTTTAACACTTGAATGTACGGCTCCCACACAACTCTCTACTAAGTCTTTCTCCATTGTTCTCAAGGGTCACAACTATTAATAATTACTCCTGAAGAAGAAGTTTCCCGTGTGGTGAGTTAAACCTAAAAACAAAACCCAAAGAGTAGTACAATCCCCTCAGGACAGCATTATCCAGTTTTAAATTGCTCCCACTAGAAGACTTAGAATTTTACACATATCCAGAATTGCTTTTGTAATAAAAATTAAATGTTCTATAAGTGACAGTATCAAGGGAATATCAACAGCACTGACATAAGTCTAGTCAATTCTGAGAGAGAAGCCAGCATTCCTTGAGCTCCTTTTTCTTCCTTTTTCTTTTCATGCAGCTTCCGGAGTCACCACCAGTTCCCAGCTTGGCTTTAGTTTTCAGCATCTATTGTTTGATAGATTCTATTTTAATTCCATTCAGCTTCTTTAAATGTTTGTTCTTCTGGAATAGGAATTCACCTCTGCCAATATTAAGCACATTAATCGCTTTTAATCTGGAGTATTCTCAAAGTCTGCACACACTCCACTCTATGCTTTCAAAAGGAGATTTCCTTTTTTTCCTTTTGACATTTATGTCCTGTTCTATTTTTCAGTCAATATTTGATCTATCTATGGGGTGTTTCTTTACTAATTACAAAGTAAGTATTGCTATAAAGATGACATTCTTTCCTGGAAAGGTATTGTTACCCGGAGGACATGGTGTACAGCTATTCTACACTTTATTGTTTGCTATCTAGTATGCAGAATGAAGAAACGATACTGTGGGACAAAGCAAATGGGAGTGATACATTATAGGTGAGAAACATGGGTTGTAAACAGCTATAAAGCACCTTCTCTTGCCTTAAAGAGGCTGTATTTTTCCAATGTATGTGGTGTGTGTACTATCAAAACTGTAGCTTTTGATGCAACTATAGCAAGTCTAATGGTGTCCATTCTCTTACGTTAAAATGCAGATAAAACCTGTAGCGGCTAAAATCAATACCATGGCAATCTTGTCCCAGTCCCTCCCGTTGTTGTTTTTAAACAAAGAAATGTAAAAATGAGAGCCAATGATTAAATAGTAAAAAGGCATAAAAATAAGCACAGAAGGAATTAATCAGGTGTATTTATTCCCGAAGACCTTCCTCTTTAGTCAGGGAAACATTAACAAAAATATTTGTTAATCTCAGGGTAAAAATGTAGCTTTTTAAAAATATCTTAGGTACATGGGGGGGGAAAATACATTTAAGGCTAGTATGTGGAGAAAAGTAGTGCAAAGCATTCTCCTGGACAAAGCTGGTGGCACAGCATTTCTATGATGTTTTAAAGATTGTGTCTATCGCAACAGGCAAGTTGGCTTCTAGTTATTTACAGAAGCTTCTTCAGATGTAGAACTGGAGAATGTAGATTTTGTGTTCACTCCAGCTAAAGTTGCAATTCCTGCCGCTTCATGTGCGGCCAGGAGTGCTGACCGTACAGGTTTGTACGGTCAAAGGCACGTTTGCTCAGAACCGTGCAGGGCACTTTGCTTGGTCCCTTTCTTTAATTTCTTTACTTTGCGTTGTTGAGAGGGTTGGAGCAGATTTTTGGTTCACATAAAAGTGTACAGTGTTAACTAGGTGACATATGGGTGGATGAAACATTACTGATTGTCCACTGCAGCCAGGGAGGCCGAGTTTCCATAGAGATAAGAAGGAAAAGTGCTCCATGCAACCTAATTGGTATGCATCTCCAGATCAGGTTCATTGTGCTTTTGCTAATGACAGGGTTGTCTCAGTAATAAGGATGGTGCACTGGAGAAATTTGCTGCCTTGGTATATTTTTCCCTGGCAGAAAACTACTTAGAGACTGTAGTCAGTAAGAAGAGTGACTGGCAGGCTGAAGGGGCTGCTTAGCAGCATATGGGGGAAGGCTGGCGCTCTGTGCCACATGCATATGGCTGCCATTAAACTCCAGCTTTGCGCTTTGTGTATTTCTGGTCCCATGCCAGTAAGCCCACCTGCTGCAAGAATACTTGTAAAGCACAACTCAAAAGTGATTGAAAAGCTACTAGAATAAACTGTAATAACACAGTGCTTCACAGATGGGACATAATTGCAAGCTAAAGTGTACAGCCTCTGCAGTAATGAAAACACGAGCCATTAAATTAAAATCATAAGGGAAAAAACTATAAAAGTCTGTTGATTTTTTTTTTTTTAGTTTTATTGCAAAACTTCAATTTTCTTGCCCTCATTAATCAAATACCATAAAACTACAGTGCTGCTTTGTCTGAGTGAAGATTCAGGCAATTAAAATGATGAATGTAGATTAAAATGATGTAACTTTTGTAATTTACTTACTTGGATAACTTAAGCTTTGGGCAGTGTTAGGAATGGAAAGCTGACATGAATATGTCAATTTGCAGATTAAGGTATGGTTGGGACTTTACACTTAGAATTCACTTGCAAAAAGTTGGCTTTCAGGAGAAAAGTGACAGTATAGATTTTGCTTCGTCAATGTGTTATTTTCACCCTTTCAGAAATACCAATTTGATTTTTCTAAAAAAAAAAAAATTAAAAAAACCAGACTTTAAAACTGTGTAAACACACAAAACTACTTGAGAAATATCAAAGCAGTTTTAATTAGTGGTAGTGTGGTAATAATGAAATCACTAATCTGACATGTAATTAGTTGTACGGTGTGTATGAGTGTTATGTGAAGCTGAATGGGCTCAGCAGGGCCCTAATACATTCTGGCCTCTCAAGGCGTTCTCTAGTGGAAAGAGGCCTGACAGAGCCATCTTTGTTCTGTTCCCTTTCTGTGGGTGGGCGATGCATGGAGAAAGAAACATTTGTTTCACAGTAGTCACCGAAGTAAACAGGCTCTAAAAGCCTTTTTCATTTTTAATTATGCATTGCTCCAGCACCCATCATAGCGAAGTCCAAAGGACAGCTTTTAAGCATGCCTGATTATGCCTGACTGGTTAAAAATATATATAAATGTCTGATTAAGGGAATATTTATAAACCTAAAAATTTAGTTCATCCTCACAAGAGGGTCTTTTCTCCCCTTAAAATGATAGGCACTTTCCTAAAGGTACCATTTATTGTCAATTTATGCAGTAGTTGCATTTGATCAAGACTGCCAGACACTAGAGGTGCCAATGAGCCGCCCATAAATATTTGATCCCATCTCTTTTTTACCATTGAAACTGGATGCCAAAAAAAGCCGCAAAAAAAACCCCACACCCAAAAAAAACCCAAAACAAAAAAAACCCACCAAAACCAAAAAACAAAAACAACAAAAAAAACCCCAAAACAAAGCAAAAACCATCTGAAAAGATAGCATCCATTCATTAGCTGTATGAGAGCTCATAGCAATATCAGGTGACTGGCATTTCTTAATATACTGCCATTCAAAAGAAAATTATTTTTCTAAAAAACTTGCCAAGAGTAAGGTATATTGCCAAGATATCTCCAGGTTGTGGATTACTAACAGACTTCCTAGAAGTGTAGAAAAATATAGCTGTAACCCAAATAACCTGTACAGTTATTCAGGTAAGTACCATAGGGACAACTAAAAGAAAATGGTCAGCTTTATTTAATTCGCTGAGTTGATTTTTTTTCCTATCAGGTGAGGCCACCAGACATCTTTTCTCTGTTTGTTCTTGAGTAAACAGAGCATACATGTTTTGCTCACACTTGGTAAATTTAAAGTTTGCTTGAGTGATTAGAATCCAATTATTGCCAAGCAGCAATATCCAGGTGCAGACAAATAAACACTGAAGACAAAATGCTTATAATCAGTTGCTGCTTATTATTACTGCAAGTCAGGCTCTAATGTTAGTGTTTATTACCCATTACAGGTATCTTCTCTGAATCAGATAATTTAATCATTACTCTCCCACTGCTGCTCTAATGCTTGTATTTTTTTTAAATTTAGTAACAAATATTCTTATTAACTTTTTATTATGGTTATAAGACCATCAATGTACTTTCTTTTCTCTTAGGACTGTAGTTCTGATGTGGTGTATCTACATCACGACAGAGAGACATACCAAGTAGAGAGAGAACTTTGGAAAGTGAAAACTTTGGAAAACTTGTTCATATGTGCTGTCTCAGAGTATATTTATTTATTTATTTATTTATTTATTTATTTATTTATTTATGCAAGCATAACATGAGATCATGGGACATTTGAATGGAAAATTTTCTGTGTAGATGTGGCTTTTATCTTCCTTAATGAAGCTCATGTCCAGTAAAATTGATTAATGTCAAAGTATGTAATTTTACCACTGCAATGTCCATCCATCTTTCAAGCATTGGCGCCAGTATTGTGGGCTGGGAATCAATAGGAATATCTACATATAAAATATCTATATTTTCAAAAATGGAGTTCTGCTCCCACCTTTTAATGCTTTTCCTCACTGAAGCCAGGTTGCACTTGTTTATAAGAGGGAGCAGAAGTGACAGCTTCTGGATTGCAAACAGGCCAGGGGTTTGTGCTTTTCAGTCCCAGAATTAAAGCCAGGCAAGTGTAATGACACCATAATGGAGCATCAATAGTGCTGGCCATGGGTAGCTGCCACACTGCAACTGAAAAAAGCTCCAAAATCGGAATGATTGTGTGGTCCATTGAAGATGTAAAGGTGCTAATTATATTTTTCACTGGACAACAATGACCTCATTTTATTGGCGTTAATTGTTGAGCTGTTGAAAACTTACTTGTGTTTTGAAGGCAGTGAAACACAGGTAGGCTCAACATTTTTCAGACATTTTCAAACACATTAACTTTAGCACCTCTTTAGGATGCTGAGTCCCACATCTTTGCTCCAAAATTTCTGTCTGGACAGAGAGAGGCATTCGCTACCGGGTGTTACACACCCTTTTCTGTTGAGATCATGCCAATCCTGGCATGGCACACTGTTCAGTACAACTAAGGTTAACAGAATTTGCACTTTGTAAGGTCTATTATCTGAAGAAAATAACAGTGTTGGTAGAAAGCAACAGTGAAACAGTAAAAATAATATATAGAAAACAGCAAATTCTTCTCTAAATAATGTGATATAATGCCCTTAGGACATTGTTCAGCTTTTGTAGAAAGAACCTGAAGGATAATGCTTGGTGATCATAGGATGTTTAGGATGCTCTTTCTACCCTGAATGCAGTGGGAACTGAGTGTCCAATAGCAGTTTATGGGGTAGCAAGCAACAGTTACTGCACCAAACTCAAAACTTCTAAATTTTGAGAACTCAGTTAAGCGGGGTCATATCCAAGACATAAGACCTGTTGTTATTTGCCCTCCATCCTCATACTGACAAACAGCTTGGCTGGAGGAGATAATGACACGACTGTACACTAAAAATTATTATTCCCAGTCAGCAAGGAAAAGCCACTTTTCAGCTTTTTATCTTTGTATAAGCTGCCAGAGATGGACAAAAATAATTTTTCCATCCTATGAAAACTTTAAAAACTCAAAAAAAACAAAAAAATTCAGTTCCATTCTGATCTTAAAGGAGTTGATATTCCAGTTTTGAAAGCCCATCCAGACTTCAGTGAATTAAAAAGTTTGGCTGCAATAATTTCATATGTTTTAACCTTCACCTTTTGGTTGTGTTTTAACATGTATATATTCCCCCCAATTGTGTGCTGTAGTACTGTATTTATGCTGCATATAAAATTGCATGCACCACTAGTTATTTTGCATTATGATATTTCAAGCAGGAAAGTAATTTTCTCCTTGGAAAATGTCAAATTTTTTAAAATTTCAAAGTATTTTTCAAACTTTTACTGAACTAGGAAATGCTTCTGAATTTATATTTTGACACAGAGTTTTGACTTATTTGGAGAATTCCCAACTACCTCTAGGAAGCATGTGGGAGGGACTTGCTGGTGCAAGTGTGTACAGTCTAATCCCCATAATCTGGAAGAGGAAAGAGCAAACAATGATGAATTTACCTGACACTTGCTGCTGAGCAAGATTGTAAGAGAGCTCAGCATAATATTGAGGGATAGAACTCAAACTTTAATAAAGCCCCTGAGAGTTTTATCTCTGAAATCAACTGGATCATGATTTTCTCATTAGTCCTGTCATTGTTACCACAAACCCTGATAAAATAAACTATAAAGGAAGAAGACATATAATTTAAAAGAGTTTGGACTCTAAAAGAACTTGAAATATGGAACTGCAATGAGTGCAATTTCATAATAAGAAATAAAAGAGTGAGATTTGGTTAATATAAGCCTTTACTTGAGGACCATTCATAGTAGGGTAGGTCAAGTGGAAGGCAACCTTTTATCCCTTGTGAGTGCACTGCTCACATAAGTTCAAATACATCTTTCACTCAGTCACTGCAGCCCAGTCAGATGTGCCACACTCTGTCTCTGGGTGCACACCACCCATCTTTGTGTCTTATTAGGGAGCTTAGGTAGCTGCCCTCTAGAAAGGTAAGGCAGTGTGGAGCTAAAGGCTGAGGAGGGGTTGTGCCTTGCTCTTGAACATGGTTCATGTGTTACTTAATCCAGAATACAGCAGTATCTCTTCTTAATGCTCATTTAAATGTTTGCTAATTATTGAACTAACTTAGCACATTTGTGTTTATCAGTTCCATACTGTAGTTTGCGACCAGTCATTGCTGACTGTAGATCCATAAACACTAACCTGCTTCTAGATCATGGAATCCAGGCTGACTTTTGAGGACTGAAGTGACTCAGTTTCAGCACCCATTGCTGTTCAGTTTTTCCTCTGGACATACTTCCATAGGTCTCAGTAAATAAACTTTTAGGGCTGAGCTTGAAAGATACAGATATGGTATGGATTTTCATTGCCATAAGCAAGGACCACTCTGAAAGCAGAGGAAGGAGTTTGTTAAGATTTCATAGAGAATATAGTTTGTCAAAATTCTCTGAATTACAGAAATTTGCTTCAAAGTGTTCAAATTGTGTATTTTAACATATTTGCAAGTTTTCATTAATTTGGAGAATTTTTATGATTGGAGATAGCTATATTTTCTATTTGTGGGTTTTTTTCTGTTTGTGCTTTGCAAAAACAGTATTCATGGGAAAAATAAATAAGGAAGTAAAAATATGCTTTTTGCTTTTGACAAATGTGGGAGCTGCAAATTACTGGTGGAAAATGAATATTTCCATCTTTGTGTGATCTTGGTGAAAAGCCAACATCTTCCACACAGCTGCAGAGGTGCAGGGCCAAATTAATTTGTGGTGCAATTCAATATACTTCTGTGAAATGACATCAGTAGGAGTTTAGTCCCCATAAAAAAAAAAAAAAAAAAAAAAAAAAAAAAAAAAAAAAAAAAAAAAAAAGCATATATAAAATTCTTATAGTGGTAAGTGGTTGATTAAGTGTGGTAGGAATAGAAGCTGATGTACTACATATTTCAGTTGAGTTGAAAGGATACCAAAGCACATAAAGAAGGCAATAATCTTGTTTTGCTTACAGCTCTTTAATTACTGTTACTCCTTGTTTAATGGTGCATACTTGCTCCATTTGTAGTTAAGCCTGCTCCATAGATAGTTAAGTCTTCATTCCCTTGTTTGTCACATGGGTAAAAAACCTCATATGATGTACTACTGCAGTTTGTTTGAAGACTTGTCACTGCTGTGTTTTAGACTGTAAAGGATCTACCTACTCATTCTCTGTCCATTGCATCCCCTTATTATTAATCAGAGACCTGGAGTTACACAGAAGTGACTGCTGGTACCCTCCACCTGGGATACAAAGCTTTGTTTCCCTTCTGAAAGAACAGACAGGAGAGGAGACTTGCACATACCTATGTTGTGTCCCACCCTGTAATAGAGCTCTTTACAAACTGGTTAAGCATTGTCAGATTTACCTTTAATTCCGTTCTGATTTAAGATTGCATGGTTCTTTACTATCTCTAGAGTGTAAAAGTGGTTAAAATACATTCATTTTTGCTTTCTATGGTGCAGAAGTACAGTGTGATGGTACTGAGGGATGTGACGTTGAGTCTGGAGAAGAGGGGCTCAGGGGAGAACAAGGAGGTTGTAGGCAGGTGGATATTGGCCTATTCTCCCAAGAAACTGCTTATAGATTAAAAGGAAATGGCTTCGGCTTGCACCTGGGAAGATTCAGCTAGGATAGTCAGAAAGATTTCTTCATGGAAATGAAGATGCTGCAACTGCCCTCTGAGGTACCTCTATTGGCCTACTGGGCATGTATGAATTTGCATGCCACAGTGTTCCTAGGAACATTTTGAGGTGGGGCAGGTAGTAAGTGCTTCATCTGGACAAAGCTCACATTTTTTCTCTGGTTAGATTTTGCCTGGCTGTATTATATTGTTGCATCTAAGAAAGTGGCATATTATGGTCTGCATCCTTCTTATGTGGATGCTACCCCAGCAAATACACAAACCTCATACTCACAACAAACTGGCATGGTCCATGCAGAATCCCAGTGTTTGTTTTATATCAGCCAGTCTATTAGAAACTACTTAGTTTTACAGTATCTTGTGAAGTTTACAAGGGCAGCCAACTCTCCTTTCTCATGTACAGTTCTCAGGATTACTCTCTCGTCCTTTAAGTTTTCTTCCATAAAATATGGGATAACTAAAACCAAGACTTCCACTTCATATATACCCTTCCAAAAATACCACATTTACTGAACTCCAAATTTTGTTCTTTTTGAGAGCTCCAGTGTTTCCAATTAGAACTGAGTTTATTACTCTAATAGCTTTTATTCATATTAGAATACCAGTAAGACATAGAAAATTAGTTTTACAGTTTTTCTTTTTCAGCATACTTGGAGACTGTGGATCCATTTTAGGCAGCACTAATTAAATTCCATCATTAACTCACAAAGGCTTTTTAGACCTTTACTTTGTCCCTTGGAAGTGAGTTTACATGTAGAAAATTCATTTCAGAAGAAATAATTTTTAAAGCACACCAAAAGGTATTAATAATTATGGCTATTTTATATTGGACCTTAGTGACATGGCACAGATGGCTTTGATGTTTAATCAGTAGCTGTGCTTTCCAGATTATTTTCATTAGTGATTAACCTTGACTTATTATGTAACAGAAGAACATAAGACAGATTCTGAGAGTGGTTCCCTTGCTATAGCTGCATTTGCTGTGAAATTTTGCCTCATTTTCAAAGAAAAGTACATCCAATGCTGATTACTTCTTATGAATGATCACACATGGATTTTCATTCACTATCCCAGTTCATAAATAAAAATGTGACATTCGTGTATCCAAATTAGATGCTGTTGAGCTGTCAACCAGTGCTTATGTGAAATGTTTAATGGGAATATACTTTTATTTTAGAATTATAAAGCATCTTTTTGTTTTGTTTTGTTTTGTTTTGTTTTGTTTTTTTTAAGAGGGAGCACAGAGATTCATCATTTTTTGAAAAAAAACCCCAATAGGTATGCTAAACTGTGCAAGTTAACAAGGCCTGTGTTAGGTCTATATATGTCTTCATATAAAATCCTTTTGCACTGCTTTTTAGATTTCCCCCCACTCCCCTCCCCCCAAAAAAAAAAAAATTAAAGAGTAAGACATCTGAGGTACTGCACTGCTCTCTAATTACGACAAAAGATGCCTGTCAATGGACTTCTTTCTCTGCCACTCTGGGATTACCTATGAGAGTGAGTCAGGACAAAAATGCTTAGAGAATGAAAAGCAGATGTCAGAGAAAAAATTATAAGATACATTTTTCAAGCTAATATTAAAAGTCATGCAAGAAAGAATCATGTGTCTCACAGTGCAAAATGTTTGTTTAACTCAGAATTCAAGGCTTTAGCCCTGAAAGTTAATTTCTTGTGTTTTGAGGACTGTTAATTCTCAACAATGTTGTTATGTTCAAGATGGACTCCTGGGTCATGAGGTAGAACTGTCTGATTTCAGTGTCAGAAGATTCTAAAAGCTGAAAGTACTCCTCCCCTTCCCCCAGTATGATGCCATGAAAGAAATTGCTAGATGCCTCTACACCCATAAGTAAAAACAGAGAGACCTAGAGTAGGCTATATACAAACTGTATTTCTCAAAAAACATTACAGTAACTCAAGCTACTGAACTTTTAGGCTACCACTTAGTCTAGAGTCACTGTTCTCAGTGACATGGCTGAGGACCAGCATAAGTATAATTTATTGTCATTCATTAAATGTCAGCAGCACCAATCAAACTCACATCCAAGATATGGTGCAGAAACATCACATCCATGCTTATTCCTTACAGATAAGGTACACCATAACCTTTCTCTTTCTTTGGCAACTGAGTAAAAGTATCCCAGTCCACAAGTGGCAGAAGAGGTTCAACAGAAGTATCTTTTCTTCCTTGTTTTCATAAAAGTGCTATGGGTTCCTTTGCTGTCATATTTATTCATGCCAACAGAAAACTAATTATTTTAGAGCGTTCAAAATCTAAATAGAGATGACAGATATGGGGAAAATGCAGATCAAGACAAAAGCAGTGCGCATCTACCTCTTCATGATCCCCTTGTGAGCTTTATTTTGTACCTTGCTTAACAAAGACATCTTGCACTTTTTCATTGCCTAGGCAAACCTGTTACTGACATTAAAAGTAGCAAATTACAGATGAGTTCAGGGATAGTTCTCACAATAACTTGCTTACTTTAGTGTCTCTCCCACTGTTCAGGTATCTTCCTTGAGTCTCCTAAATTGCTTCCCCATTTAGTAGGTTCTTTTGGACTTTCAGAGGCTGCTCTATGTCCTGAGCCTTTTTCCACCAAAAAATTCTGACTTTTCATCTGCTGTTTTGCTGTCTGTGTCTGAACTGATGTTTGGCCCTACTGTCTTACATAACTGATTTCAGGGCTTGAGTGTGTCATATCAATATATTTGGAATGAAACAGAACACCTTGGAAAGAATTTCAGCCAATCTTAGAGTTTAGTTTTCACCCAGCTGAATTCTGATCCATGGTTTAAGGTCCCTTTCTGATTTTTACAGTTGTCCATAAGACTGATCTTACCTCTTTTAGCATTTGTTCACCTCTCCGTCTCATGAGGAGACAACTGTTGTGACAGACTTGACCCATTAGAATCAAAAGAACTGTAGGGGAAAGTAAAAAAAATGAGAGCTTGAATCATAGAAAAAATCATAGGCTTGAACATCTGGAGAATAAAATACAAGACTAAATTTTCTGGTTGGCTTTCATTCACTTTGCCATAAATATATATATTCAATGTCTTTTGGTTTTTCCTTTTTTTTCCTTCTTTTTATACTTTATCTTTTGTATGTGAATTCATCATACCCTGATATCATCATAGCTGGATGTGACTAGAGGAGCTTCAAACAGAAAACTGAGAAGACTAGTAAATGTTCTAGCTTTAGAAGAAGTTTAGGTTAGATGTGAGTAAATACTTCAGTCTATGCTCGTACACTGTCTCTCTACACTTTGTAATTACCTAGACAATCCGTCATTTATCTGCAGGACTCACACAGGTGAGGCAGCCTTGAAGAAAAGTATCTTTGCTTGATTTCATTATGAGGCCAAACACTCAATTCGGTGCAGGAACAGGATCTTACAATATAGCCATTTAAATGTTTGGGCTAAATGAGATTAGATTTAAAGCTCCAGGTGCTTCAAAAAATCAAATGTTAAAGGCAAGTTGTCACATCTTGCAGTGTCCCTGGTTTCCTAAAGCCCTAAACACATATAAATGTGTAATCCTTCCTGGTAAACATGACATTTGCCACCCAAAATCCCTTCAGCAATGGTGTGTAGTGATTCTGCCACTTTATTTCAGATCTATTTTTCATTGTAAAGAGCACAGCATTGTTTATTAGGATGCAATCTTGCATCTAAAGAGACAATCATAAGTTAAAACAAGCAAAACACACATATGGGCTAACCATATGGATGACAATACCAATTAGTAGAGATTTTGTGGATTTTTTTTTTTTTTTTTATATTTTGAGCACAGGGTGAGACCTGCCTTTTTCCAGCAAGTGGCAAATTTGAATGTGAAATGTCATTAGTGCTGTTTTTCACTAATACAATTTCTTTTCTGAATAACAAAAAACACATCAGTGTTATTTTTAATAAAAAATCCACCCTTTAATTTACATACATTTAGGGTGAAGTAAATGAAAATGCATTATGTTACCACTGTGCTATTGAATAATGAGCCTATAGGGTTCTAAATGGGAAGGAAAGTTGTTTTTCAAGCCCTGTACCCACTGTTCTCTTTACAAAGGCGCCTTTGTGACCAGGATACATGAACTGGGTTTCTAACAGTAAAGATCCACCTTCTGGCTGAGAGACTGGGAAATAAAGCACCCCAGTAAGCCACCACTTCAGCAGGAGGAGCTGAACTAACGAAGGAAGGACAGGTGGAGCTGGTCCCTTGGCCTTTCAGTGACATTTACAGCCTCTCTGCAAGGACATGCTCTTTTCTTTCTGTTTCTATTTTCTCCAGTTAATCAGGTGACTTGAAAAGAAGCTAGATAAGGGTATTGTTTGCACTGACAACATCCTGATGATACTGTCAGAGGAGATCACAGGAAAATGTTCCCTTTTTGAACCAATAGAGTCATTAGGGAGAGTACTCATCACTTGAGTGCATCTAGGTTAATTACCATGGAAAATCTGGAACTGGCAGCTATAATTTTTCTGAAGAAAGTACTGCTATTTTTACTCCTGATGCTACAGAATGTCTCTTAAAGTACCTCGTAGGACCCCATTTTACAGTTCAATGGTAAAATAATTTTAGAAATGTAGCTCTCTGGCTGAAATTAGTGGGACACTATCCACGGAAATTTAAGGAAAGTGCAAACTGCGAGTTATGTACTCTATGAATGAAATTCAGCACCATTTGCCAGGACTTATTACTCTCCTTCCCATAAATGAGCAAGCATATTTCTCTATTGCAGTGTCACTTTGGAAAAGAGAAAAGTGTCAGGTTGAGATGAATGACTTATCGCAGCACAGATGTAGCAAACTGTCACATGCCTGAGTCTGTTTGCTATGGTACATTATGGCACAGATTAGCCAAAAACCCTGCAGCATGAGACAAACACAGAATGCTGGTTTTGGATCAGCATCAAAGCACATGCAGCGGATGCCTTTTTAGGAAAACAGAGACATGGTGTAGTTTTAACCCACCCAGTATTCAATGAATGCTTACAAACCCTAGCAGTGTTCGTGATGTTTAAAAAGCCTCAGACAATAAAAGGAAGTCGTTTGAGTGTGCTGAATACTTATTCAACTAATAATTCTTAGAGTATTTATACTGTGCTGCCTGTTCTCTAAGGATCAGAATACTGAGTGCTTTTTTCAGCCTAATTTTTTCTTTTCAAAAATTATTTGTGGCCAGGAATGCTTTGTGGTGTTTGGCTATCTCTGATACAAGACATGCAACTTGCCCATCATGTCTAACAGGTTACCAAGCCAGAGAAGACAGAGGAACTTGGAAAGTTGCTTGCATTCAGTAGCATAAACAGGACCCAAATGGAAACTTGTTCTCATGGGTTGAACCTGTGGACAGTTAAATGGGTCATGTAATGAATCTCATGTACTGTTCTTCCCTTCCAGTTTACCTTTTTTGCCTTGGTAGAATTATGAGAATATCCAATGTAAGATATTCTTGGGAACTGCTTTTATTCTGTGATAGCTACTTCGGAATTAAGTAACAGATTTTCTGTTTGATGTTAGTCTTTTTCTGTAAAAGGTGAATTATTTGGATGCACTGTCTTCTGTAAGCAGCTATCACATACAAACTATGAATGCTTTGATCCATTCCACTTAAATCCAACTGAGGAAATGAAGATTTCAACAGATGAAATTCTGTCAAGTTTCTTGAAAATGACAGCCACAGTAAGGAAATATGCTCCAGCTAAAACCTATTAATAGACTTCATAGAGTCTCCATTGGACAGAAGAAACTGAGCCACAGTTTTGCAAACACCCCTTGGTCACAAAACAACTTATTTGCTTATAAAATTTTGGTTTAGACCCATTTCTAAATCCGTGAGAGAATGAGGTGACAATAACTGTTAATGGGGAAAAAATATTTCTGGTTTCCAAAGCAAACATTTTAGTAATTGCCCCTCGTTTATTTGTATTTTCTAATTTGCTTTACATACTACAGGGAATCCTGCAATTACCCATAGAATGTACTGTCTGTACCTTCCTGATTGAACTGCCACCTCCCCTACACTTTGTTAGAGCTGCCATTCACTGCAGCTCTGATTCAGACTCGAGGGAATAGCCTTGACACAATGCACTGAAGGCAATATTTGCAGAGAAAAGGGATAATCGCTGAACAGCAGCCTATCTCCACGCTTCCATGTCTCATGACCTCTTTTCTCTCTAGCCTTGGCATGAGAACTTAGTATAACTCCCTAGGACTCTGCTGTCCCCTTTGATGATCTCTTACCCTCAGGCACAGTTTGGAAGTACTTCTGACAGGTTAATATGTTTCACATGAAGAGAAGAGCGAAATAACACAGTCTGTTTCTCCTAAGGTTTCAGAGAAAGATAGCGTGAAGTCTTTATCTGCTAATATTTGCATCATCACCTCTGACTGCACACATGCCCAGTAAAACAAACTTAAAAATTAAACTCAATATGTTTTTTTTTAATTTTCTTTTTCTCTCCATTCAGGATTATTATTCATTCTTAATGACATTATTTTTCCCTCAGGCTCTGTTCAGTTTTCTAAAATCTCATTTTCACATAATTTTAGGAAAAATATTTAATAGAAGTCCACCCTTAGATTCAACTGTCCTTAAAAAAAAATCAGTTTCCTTTGTGGGGTCCAGCTGCACGATCTTTCTTCGATTAGATGCCAGTATGTAAGAAAGAAAAGTTGTTAAAGCACTGATGAAACATAAATTGTATAAAATACTGGTGATAGTATTCCAAAATCGCAACTCGACATTTACAATCTGGGGTTTTTAGCATTATGCTAATAGGACTGTGTTTTATTCATGCAGTACTATAGATTTCCATGATGCTTTGTAAAGAAAATATCTAAGAAGTTACTGTTTGTTAGTGCATTTTTCTGCATCAGCCACAGTACAGCACTGCACAAAAGGATTTTGTATGAGAAGGGAAACACTTTAACAGGGGAAAATAATCTAAACCTTCAAATTCTTACCTGAAACCTGCTATTTTCATGTAACAAGTTGAAAATATCTGCAATGCAGCTTAGTTACATCTCATTTGAGATTGTGAATGAATTTGCTTTGTGTTATCCTGATTTTCAGGAGGATGAGATTTCATGTTTCAGCCTCTGCACTACCTTTACTCTTAAAGGGAATCGTGAATTACCAGAAGGGTGTGTGTACTTTTGTATAGTTCTCACTACAGAATTCCCAATCTTGGGGAGGGAAATTTTACATCTGCCTTCATCTGGTTACCAAAGATTGTTTGCAAGTTATCACTACAGCCACTTTTGCTTGACACATGTGGCTTTCAGAAAATGTCAGCTGATGGTATTGACCACAGCTCTGGCATGGCAAGGATGCAGTAAAACTGAAGGTTCATTAAGGTGTTACATTTATATCATAATTACCTACACCAGCTGAACTTGTCTTGTGTGTCAGCTCTTTGCTGGAGCTGTGCTTGTGGCAGTATATGCGTACACTAGAGATGTGTCCCTTCCCTTAGGTCAAGACTGTACCTACATGAAAGAACTACATGAATGTAAACTTTGCAGGCTGCTGCTTACTGTGCATTGTTCATGCTGTGCAGCTACCTATTCAAATCTTACCTACTTTGGCTTTGTACACTTTGTCAAAAGATAAAAAAGGCATGTCTAGTAAATAGGATTTGCTGGGACATCAGTCAGTGTATGAGACAAGCTTAGAGGAGAGGGAGAAGGGAAACGTTATTATTGTCTTGCTTTTTTACCTTAAAAGAAAGAGTTCAAAAAAGGCTAGTATAGAAAAAAAGAAGCAAGCTAAAACTGGCCAAAACCAAACCCCATAAATTTTCTGGCTAAACCTCAGAAATCCACAACAGAAATCCTTCTGAATGCTGCAGCTGGGCTTCTTGGACAGGCAGTGTAACTCCCAGGAAGCACAGCAGCCCCATCAGGCAGGGACTCAGTGTCACGCACCACAGGGAGCCCCTGGCCACAGGACTTCAAGGACCAGCTACTGGGACCAGCCTGCAGGGCAGGTGCACCTTGCATGCCATAGCTTCCATAAAGCATCTCACAGGTGTATTTTACTGTCAAGTACAAGAAAATTATGTTATTAGGTAAAAAGCAATGCATTGTGGGTGTCTTCATGTGGATCTTTAGGCAAATTGAGTTCAAGTTAAATGCACATTTTTATGAAAAAATTTACATTTTTGGAAAGATGGTCACATTTTAAAGTATGACTGGCCCACACTACATTCCTTTTACTTCCAAATTCACCTCTGCCAAATACAAACTCATTTTCTGTGTACTCCTCAGCCTGCCAGAAATTAGCATTGCAAAGAGAGGTGAGACAGGTCAAAAAGCTTATAATATCTAGCACCATAAAGCCTATAGGTAATTTTTTTCAAACTTCTAACAGCTCTCATGTAATTGCTGTACACAATGCAATTTGTTTATTTTACTGACCTTTAGGTATTTCAGTAAAAGTAGCAATTTAATTTCCTTGTCATTCAGCACAGATCTCTCATTTTCATAATTCTTAGAATAATGGCAGTAATTAAAGCATTTTAATTTTTGAATTACTTCTTATGAACTTCTAGGTCCTTTTTGAGGAACTGAAAAATGAAACAAATTTGAGGCAATCTATCCCCTACTACACACCCTTCCTGTTATATTAACATGACAATGGTTAGACAACAACATGATTCTGGACATCATCAAAATCTTCTGAGAATGATAAAATAAATCTCTGATACAATCTCAACTACTTACTCACTTTGAATTTATTTATTTATTTACGGTATTATGAGAAGCTAACAAGAAAATCTTATAAGTATATAATTAAGTATATGTATGCATTTTGATTTTAGATATTTTTATAATGAAATATCTTTGTGGCCTTTCTGGTTTTTGGCACATGAAAACCAGGCCCTACAATACTCCCTTTAATACTGATTTTCAACTGGAATTACTGGAAGTTTTCACCACTGAATCCCAGTCAGAGCCCTTGTAATTGTATCACTGAGAGAGGCATTCGTGTCCTACATACCAGCAGGTTACCTAGGAGAGATGGGAGCAAAACAGTAATTATATGTTTCAGTTACAGAGTTATGTTATTGAGAATCATTGGTAGAAACAATATGTACAGGCTATTCTTAGCTATTCTTTCACTTTGGTGGCACATTTAAAGCACTGGCAGAAGTCTGTGTTTCCTTCTCCTCTACCCCCTGTCAACTTCCACCAATGTATTTTTGAAATACATTACTGTTCTAATTCAGTGTATCTGGCCAATGGTATTTTTATGTCTTCCAAGGTGACTATGGACATTTTCTGTTTAATACTCTATGAGACTATATTACTTAAAAATTTCTTCAAAAAATGTATAGTATCCTGAATTTTACATATTTTAATGTTAATTAGATAATTAACATTTTCATTCTATCCTGAAAATATGGACACTTCAAAGCAAAGGTAACACTTATTATGCGTGCTTCATTGCTTAATTGTGTTGAAAAGTAGGAACTCACTTTTTCAAAGGCTAATTTACTGTAAAGTTCATCTTCGGGGTACTTCAGTTAAAACCCTTTCCCGAAGTAAGATATGAGAGGACTGTTCTCTTCCTAAAATATTTTCAGAAATACATCACCACCAGTACTGCTGACTGGAGGCAATTCCCTTTGACTTCTACTGAGGTTGGCAGTATGCTGTCTCTTATGCTCGAGTTGTCAGCAATTGTTACATAATTTATTTTTTAATTGCTCAAGAGACCTTGAAATTTTGAAGTTCTCAGAAACAGCAAGGTGAACTAGTATAGTAGAGTTCATCTTCCTAGAACCTGTTCAACAGGTGGAGCTGTATGCTGCAAAATAGTGTTCAGAAATGAAATTCTTATAATGAGACATTTGTTGAATCATTTTCAAAGTTATGGAGAATAATATACCAGTATCAAACACACATTCTTTCAAGTTACAGGGAGAATATTTATGCAGTCACTCCAGATTGGGTAAAGAAAAATATATCTCAAAAAGGGTTGTTTTGATTTTCAATGTATTTGTTGGTGGGCAGAAGTCCAGTAAGCTTTGCTCCACTCTTCCTCAGAAACTTAAGATGTAATAAATAAAGCTGGGAGACCTTGGATGTCACACAGGTGACGCTCAGCACTGTATTACTGGTAAAGCATAAAGCTACATCAAATATTTATTAATCAGCACTCCTTATGACATTTCTTCTTGCTATTAGTGAAAGCAGTTTGGGTGACAAAAAACTCACGAAAGACAGTCTAATGAAAGTGAGGAAATGCTGCAGAATGTATTAAAAAGCATCCTTCTTTCTCTGTCTCTTTCCTTTATTGCCAGTTCTGACCAGTGCCCCTTTGTATCATAGGAGCAAGATCTCTGACTGTTCATCTGCAGGTGCCAGCTCTCCTTTCATCCTCCCTGGAAAAGAGCACTATTTTCCTGAATTTTCTGGCTCTGTTAGAACACACTGAAATACAGGTTTTGAAAATGAGTCAGCTGTATTGATAGTCCTCATTCATTCATATCTACTATTACTGGTACATCAGAAAGTGTTTGGTTTGTTCATGTCAGAGGACAGAGTATGATCTAGTGCCATCCTCAGTTTCCACCTCACTTTTATAGAGATAAAGTATTTTCAGTAGCAGGAGATACCAAAGACCTACAGTAACACATAAATGTACAAATAAGTGATAAATGTACCTAGGAAGGAAAAGAGAGTTATTTATCACCTGTTCTTTGACAGTATTGTACCAGTACAGTGTACAGTGTCATTCTGCATCTGCTTACAAAAATCAGCAGTAAAATGGTGGCTACTAGAGGAATCTTTTATTTAAAACCAGAATAATTTTTTTTTGTCATAAATTAGTTGCCATTGTTCAACCTTTTAGCAATTTTTCTTCACTTCTTTAGTAATTTTTTCCCTTCATTATTGCCTATAGGCAATAATCCGACTATGCCAGATTTTCTTGCATTTCCTTAGGCTAAAGGAACTTGTGCCAGGTTTCTTGGAAATGTGTCCTACCCAACATGACAAAGGTGCAGAACCATGTCTTATCATTTAATACTCTTAATTAGCTACCTTTATTAGGTTAGGTACTTCAGAATTGTATTAGTTGATGCCAAAGCTTTATTCATGCTGTGCAAGTTATTTCAGTTGATTAAGAGAGCCAGTGCTCCTTTTTTCCGTATAATTTTGGATTTCTATACTTGCACAGTTCAGGGGGTTTTCTGTCACTTCTGGTAATTTATCTTATGATGCCAAGCTATATTACCTGTTAAGGCCCTGTGTAAGGTCTGTGTAAGCACACAGAAACCACAAGTCCAGATGTAAATCCCCTAAGGCTCAGGAGGGCAGGGATAATGACCAGATAGCTGGATGGAGTGCTGTAGCTGAATAACAAGAGTTCTTGCATGCATGAAGGTAGCTTCTTGTGCACTAGAGAGGAACAGTTTCCAGATGTTTCCTCTGAGCTTGCTAGGAAGAATATTGCTGTGGGCTGCATTAACCTATACAACCGACCATCAAGTAGGACCAAAACACCCAACCCTGTTCAACAGACCATTTGAATGTTTTAGTACAGGGCTTCATGAAATATTATATGAGTAGGTGTGAAGAGGAAGGAGAGAGAGAAGTAGAAGATATGGCATAAACAAGGAAGGAAAATTCAAGGCATTGGCCAGATGGACCAAGAGAACCATTGAGAGAAATCTGTTTTGGTCTGGGAAATCATCAAAGTGGCACTGAGTCTGGGAGGAGAACCATCTGTCTTCAACAACCTCACCTCTCCTGACTTCTGGAGAGCAGATTTAGATCTGTCGGTGAGACAGGTAAAAGATTGCATCCAAGAAATGCTCGACTCAGTGTCACACATTTTCGGAAACTCTTGAAATAAGTAGTTGCACACATCTGCCCTCATCTCCCGTGTAAGGACAGTTCACGGGGGGTTTGCCCAACATCAGGCAGGAGTAACTGTGTTGTTCAGGAGTGAAATGAGCCACTCCTCTGGCTCCCAGATATCTTCCTATTCACTTGTGACATCTGCTCATGTGATTTCTCATTTTCTCACGTGTTTTAACTGGTTAACATAGGGTAAACTAGTTGTATGACTAGCAAGTATCTACTGAAGATGGGTCCATTTTTTGGCTTTAAATAAAATAATTAGCTTCCAAAATATTATTTTAAGTTGATGAAATGACTAAGGACACTTAGTTAAAAGAAGATTTATTTCAACAGTAGAGAAACAGTAATATTTCTTTCATGTCTTCTTTTTCTTTGTCAGGTTTTTGCCTGACTTTTCCCTCAAAACAAAAGTACCTAGAGATTTTACTTCTCTTTTGACCAGCAGTCTCATATGGTTCCCTGGAACAAAGTTGTAGAATTTACTCAGCTGATTTTTTTTACTCATTTTTTCTTGGTAATTTATTAGTAAATTAGATTTGCTGTTATAATGTCTGATCTTTGCTTTCTATGATTCCAAGTTCTTTGAAATGAATGATCACCCAAAAGAAGTTTCAAAAATCACAATAAAATTATAGGCTTGTTCACACAAACTGAGTGTATGGGTTAGTATCAATTTTTAAAAAGATCATTTTTAATGAGCTTCTCGTGACATCTCTCAGTATAAACAGAAAAACTGAAGTTGAGATTGCAAATCAAAAATATTAAAAATTAACTAATACCATAAAAATGAAACTAATACCAACTTTTGCAGGACTGGCAGTAATATGAATGCAACTATAAAAATAACTTGTGAATCTGAACTGAAAAAATTAAATGTTTCAGACATGCTATAGCAAATAATTTTGACTTTTCAGGGTTTGTCTTTTGTTTTTGTGGATGAAACTGTTAATTGGATGCAAGTTGCAAGTACACTTGACTTGTCAGAAGCTCTTTTTCATTGTTATTTTTTGGTCATGAAAGCGATTTGTTTCTTCAAAAATTGCTAACCAAATCTTATCCATTGCTCTTTTTAAGAATTCCATAAGTATTCATTTGAAATTGGTTAAATTCTGTACAAGAACTTGGGTTTTCATGGAAAGGGTTGGACTGAGAATGAAAGAAAATCTAAATGAAAGACGATGTATCTTTCTTTTTTTTTTTAAATTGAATCATCAGTCTATTTTTCCAGAATTAAGAACTTTGCTTATTACTAGATTCTATTGTGGATAGTCATCACTTACACTGATAGGGTTTTTTAATTATCATTTCAGAGTGAAATGAGCATTCATTATAGTACGAAATTGGAGAAAAAAATCACTAAGCAACACCATCATCTTTTTTTAACTGATTAGCTTAAAAGATACACCCATCACAATAACAAAAAGTAGCATGTAGAACACAGTTGAGTTCAAACACATATGGTATTAATCTCAGGTAATGAGCTTTGCTTCAGCTGGCAGGAGAAACTACACTAAATAGATGCTAAGCTACAATGGCCTTCCTAAAAAAGCATGGCACTTGACTTTAATTTGTCCTCTGCATCAGTTTCTTATATTTAAGAACTCTTATTATTAGTTCTTCTTGCTGTGCTCCCCTCGGTTCCATGCTACTAATTGGTTGTGAGTGAGTCTGGTGCTCTCTAATACATCTTCCTTGGCTGCCACTAAGTCTGCTGGAATTGCCACCACCCACTGTCCTCCTAGTGCTGTAACAACTGCATTTATTACACCATATAATAACTCTTTTGTAGTATTTTCCAGTAATCTCTCCCAAACCAAAATGTATTCTTGATAAGATTTTGGCATTAGTATTCGTATCACATGCTTGATATTTTACACGGTAAAATTAAAATCAGCTAAGTAATGTTTTTTTACCTCTGTGTTTATCAGGCTTGAAGTTCATTAATGCTAGAATATGAGGCTTTTTTGCTGCATTCACTGATGTTCATATATGTGGACATGAGTATTCTGCATGCATCTAGGGACCTCCTGTGTATGTGTGTATTGAATAGACTCTTCTTGTAGGCAATAAATAGATCTTTAAATATGTATTGGTGTGGCCAGATGCAGAGAGATATATGGTCACCTGGCTGTTTTGCAAGCTGGGCATGTTCCCAGAGGGGTTTATCAGCTTGGGCATGGAGCCATGCTTGCACAGCTATACAAGTAATGGGCCAGATCTTGTTCACATGCAGCCAGCTGAGAGCAGGAGCAAGACAAGGCAAATTTGTGCATCCAGATGTACCCCAAAATCTTCTCAAAAGCATTGTTTGTGTGTTCCTTCATTTTCTTCTGATTGTATCAGGTACCAGACTGACGGAATTTCCTGCTTTTCTAACTGAATTGTAAGATTTGACACATGGGGGGGAGGGGGGGGGTTAAAAAAAAAAGTAAATTTTAGGTCTGAAGGCAAGATAAACTTCTTCTACATCTTTAACTCAAGCCTGTTTTTTTTGCTGACAAATACTGGGGAGAATCAGTGTTGTCTGCTCTGAGCTGTTGAGTGTTCTTGCTGCTTCCTCCTTCAGCTATTGCCTGTAGGACCAATTCTTTCAGATAATGGGAAAGATTAAATTAATGCACTGAGGAGCTGAGGCTCCCCACTAACCCTCAATTTCTTTCAGCCATTTTGGGGAGCAGCTGTGATCAAAGCTAGTAGCCTTATAAGACAGTGACCATAAAAATCAGGGAGGGATGCCCTGTGCAGTCCCGTATGTGCCACAGAACATTAAAATCCATCAGAATCACAGAATATTCTGAGTTGGAAGGGACCCACAAAGATCAAGTCCTACTCTCAAGTGAATGGCCTGTCCAGGGGTAGAACCAGCAACCTAGGTTCTATAAATTCTTCTACACCATCAATCAAGTTGGGAGATGGAGCTTTTATTAAGAATTGGGAAAGTGTCGTGCTAAAATTGCTTGTTTCATAAGAAGATAAAGAAGAAAGTGGTCAGTCTGGGCAGTTTGAAAATATTTTGATTTAACATCTGAGGAGGAGATGCTTAGAACTAATATTGCAGTAGTGATTTGCATGCAGTGATTTTCTGTGTCACTTTCAAACCATTTTTAGAACTAGCCAGAATTTCTCATTTGGTTTTCATGGAGAATGTTTACTCTTACTAAGATTTTCTGTTAGCATGGATTAGAAAAATGCCAAAGCTTCCTTCTGCAAATGTTTTTGAGATATTTAAAGCATTTCTTGAAATATTTTCTTGGATAAGAATGAAACATTGAGTCTTTAATAAAATGAAACATTTTTATGTATTTCTATTAAGGGATATGATTAAAGAATATGTTCCCATGAAACACTTCTGTGCTTTCTGATATGTTTCTAGCAATTTTGACCAGTTATAATAATTGATGAAAAGATAATTTTACTGTAATCACTTCTGGTTCCTTGGGCTTACACATATGCCCACCATACAGAATTTAATTAGGTACCCCCTGCTGTCTCTTGAAATCTGTTGTTCCACTAGATCAAGTGACCTGAAAGAAAAAATTTTTTCTAAGAGGCATCATTGGGTGTTTAAATAACATCAAGGGTATGTTCTACATATATCCACAAAACATGCTTCTATAACAATATGACTTCTTTGTCGGCATATAAGCTTCTTCACAGCTTTCTAATAGATTTTTTTTTCAACAGTTAACACAAATAGTCTGCCATAGCAGAAAACATGCAAAGTATGGCACCAAGAACAGGTAAAGCATTTTTAGTTTCTTGCTGAAGGATAGTTTTTAATGTGGTATTTTTGTGTGCTAAGTACTCTATATTGTCTACTGTATTCTCTTTAAATACAATAAATACTCTTCTTCTTCTTCTTCTTCTTCTTCTTCTTCTTCTTCTTCTTCTTCCTTCTTCTTCTTCTGTCTTCTTCTTATTTCTTCTTCTTCTTCTTCTTCTTCTTCTTCTTCTTCTTCTTCTTCTTCTTCTTCTTTGACATTTCTGCTGTGGAACACATTCCTGAATGTCCCTAATTTAGGTCTCATGGTTACAGGAACCTTTCAGCCACCAAGTGGAATCTCTGACAGAAATGTTGTTTCAAATTCAGTTTATCTTTTACAGCTTGCTGTACAGAAAATTGTAGGAATGACTCTTAGCACCTTACACGACACTGATATAAACATGCACGTAGCACAAATTACACAAGTGGTCTAAAAGTTGGTAGAACTATTCATATGCTTAGGCAGGCAACTGCCAGAACATTCATTGAGCTGAGGCTTAAGAAATTGCCATTATATAGCAGAGCAGAGTATAAACCCTTCCTTTCCAGTGGGTCACTTACAATTCCTTGGAATACAATCTTTAAACCTTTTATTTCTACAGGTGAAGTTTAGTACCCTTGTTCACACTTCAGCAGATGGATTTTTTTTATTCATTTACCCTCTTAGGAATGAAAGAAACAGGAACAAAAGGCCCTTTTCTGTTCTGAAACCATCTCTGGCACTATCTTTTGAACTGCTGTGGCACATATATGTGATAAATTGCATAAATTAGCAGTGTTGTCCCTTCTTGGTGGCTACCTCATTTTGTAACTGTCTGTGACCGACCTCTGACCAGGGAGTGGCTCTAAGCATCTGTGCCAGCCCTGCTCCTTACCTGCATCAAGAACACATTTCCCTCTGTCTTATTCCTGCAGCTGATTGCCAAGAGTATTTTCTTCTTCTAGCCAAGGAAGTAGTAGAGGATTTTTCAGATTCCAAAATAGTCAGAATCACCAGTATTCAAGACACTAATTCGTGCACTGATGAGTTTGATTGCCTCACAAGTTCCCCTTCTTCCAGTTGCAGACCTTCTGTGTTACATATGCTGTAAGGTCACTAAAGAGCAGGGACTGACAATAAAGTTTTCCAGGCCACTCCTGGTTATGGACTGAATTTACAAGGCCAGGTTCATCATCCTGGTGTCATTATGCAGTAGTTGCAGAAGGACTGAGTCTGACCCATGTCAGCTGGTCATCATCAGCTATCAGTTCTGCATAGGACCCTAAGAAAACCAGCCGGCTATCTTATCTCTTTAAAGATCTGCAAATTTTCTGGATGCTGAAAGACCTCACACCCTAGTTAGCACCAAATTACTCTCTGAATATTTCTGAGATGCTTCTGTCTCCCAGACTGATTCAACTAGTACTGGTTACACATAGGTTGTATTTTCTAAATTACTTTGCAAGCAGGGTGGCTATGCATTTTTCTTTTGCTGTGGAAATTTAAATTCTGATATATTGTGAAAATTTAAATTTACAAGGATGAATTCCACTACCCACCACGGACCTCTAATGTTACATAATTCAGGTACTTGAATACAAGATACTTGCAGGATGTCATATGTAACTTGGCTCCTGTAGGTGATGTCTGCCATTTTAGAATGGCATTTGGAGGCAAAGGTGGATCTCAAAGGAGATCCATGTTTGTCAGCCATATCTTCTCTCCAGTACTTCCAAGAGGAGAGGCTCTAGTAATTCCATGCTGAAATACACCCATGGCAGTGCTGACTGCTCTAGGACTAGAAGTGTTCAAGCCTGCATATTGTTTCGCTTTGTCTCTCCTCCATACCCGTTTTGGAATTAAAAAACACCAAGTTCATCCTGATGCTTCATTATGGTAGAAGAATACAGTGAAGACTGCTGCATTTGTACCTTAGTGCCTTAGTGTGTGGAAAATGTTCAGTGTGAATTGATGTGAATAAACACCACTTAAAAAAAAAAAAAAAAAAAAAAAAAGCCAATATACCAGCAGTTAAATGAATATTGCTATTCTGCTAAGTGAATGAAAAAAGTTGTTCTAGAAGAGTCAACAGCATTTTTTTTAGGTTTTGCAGTACCAACAGTTTGGTGGGAGCATCAGTGCTTTACATGGAATGTGAATAGTCATAGAATGAGACCATGAAACAACTTTGCACCGATTCACTTGCACACTTATCTGTTAAAATAAAAGTTAGGACATCAGGGGTTTTTTGTATGTCTACTTGGAAATATCCAAAATCTTTCATCTTGGGGGGTCTTGGATTTTGAGTAAGTTAGATAAGATTCTTTATATTGCCTCTCCATCATGCTCAAAATGTACCTTTTAAAAGTACAGGGTATCATGAAAAGCAGTCGGACTGGGTTTTTTTCAGTGAGTGGAACATTCATTTAAACCTGAAGTTTATTTGTGATCTCATGCCTATAAATTAGCATGCAAAGCCACAAAAACCTTGTAGAGACAGTGGAGAAAGCCAGCATTAGGAAAGAGCAGCAGCCAGAGAGGGAGAGAGCTGGCTGCAGGAGGAGGGGAACACAAAAAAAGAATAGAAAGCAGCTTCCAAAAGGGAGGGAAATGGGAAAGAGGAGGGCAGCAGCAACAGTGTGGAAGGGTGAAGGTGAAGAGGGAAGAACAGCTGCTTTTCCCTCTTGCATCCTGACTGAGTTTTTCTCTGAAATACCCATTTTTTGAGCATATTGATTCTGTGACCCTCTTTGGCTGTTTGAACTCTCTATTGGCAAGAATCAAATTCAATCCAATTCTGTTTCTGGGATCTGTATTATTTTGCATTCCCATGAGGCCTGAAGGAAACGGTAAAGACAAATGGTGTGATAATCACAGACCACACAAGAAATAAAACCAAATAGGGGTGAAACAGCCTGGGAGAGGGGTCTGATTTTCAGGGACTGACAATGTGATGGTCAAATTTCTTCACATGTAATTTAATATGTCCTTCTGGGCTCTGCAGTGGTGGTGATAAAAATGCACTTCTTTGGGATATGGTATTGATTAATTTGTTTGAATTACTGTTTTCAGCACACCTTTCATAACACCAAAAATGTTTTTCATTAAAAAAATCCCAAACACAACAACAACAACAAACCAAAATACACAAATGTAGAATCTAAAATTGAAAAGAAGATGTTTGAAAGATAAGGTCAGGGTCAATAATTTAATAAAACCCTGCAAACATATACAATAACATTAACAAATCTTAGCTCTATAATTTTTTGCAGGCAAGTAACTTTTCCCTTGGATTTTGTAGAAAGTTTGTCTTGACACTTTTAGGTGACAGCTCCTGAAGATTTGTGTATTTGCAGACTTTCGTCCACCTTAATTCTGAGACCTCAGACACCACAGCTGTATATTAGGACCAGTCTGTGCTAAACAACTACTTGGGAATGGCACCCAGGGTTGGGTACCTCAGTACAGCTGTGAATTGTTACTGATCCAGACAGGAGGAGTGAACTCCTATGGAACTAAAACACATTAGCACAGGAGAGCCATTTAAATGTGAGTGCAGTGTAAATAACAAAATGTTTCTTGGAGAGGACACTCAAAAGAAACTAGACTAACTTGTAAAGGGAAATGAATGTGATTTAATTGGCTATTTAACGATTATCTGTTTCCTTCTTCTTTTTCTTCTTCTTCCCTTTTTTTAATCCAAACAGAAAGGTTAATCTAACTATACATTTAAGGCTTTTAAAGGCTCCATTACAAGACTTATTATGCTAAAAGAAACATACCTGGCATGCTGCAGTTTTCTAAATGTATCAGCGATGCATGTAATGATTCACTTAAACCATCATGGTCAGAATTCTTTTACATTATTTCTATGTAAATTGGATGCTTCATGATTACTATAATATGTGTGAAATTCCACTTATTATTTCTTTTAACATGAAAACTTTTATCACTTAACTTCAACTCACTGGACAGAATATTTGAACCATTTGCAGTCATTAGAGCATTTTTGTTTGGTCAAAACCCTTGTGGGATTATACTTTGGAAAAATAGCATGAATTACATTCAGTGCAGCTGAATGGCAATTTTAAATATATAAGGGGCATCAGGAGTGCTCGTCATTATACTTAGAATTCAACATTGTATTTTATCTGTTATGGACTTGTTTTTACATTTTCTTCTTTTATCTTCAAGAGACTTATTTCAGCCTGTAGCATTAAAAAAAAAAAAGAAAAAAAAAAAAAAAAAAAAAAAAAAAAAAGCCATAATCCATATAGAAAAGGCTATCTGATGCTCTGGAGGTCTGGAGGACCAATTTAAATTAGCTGCTTGGGTCAGAAGGTTTTTATTTTCACCTTAGTACTTGGAAGATATTTTCCCATATCCTAGGAAACACTGGGCAAACTGGTGCAGCAGGAAGTCTCCTCTAGCAAAACTGATGATGATATTCTGTTCTACTAGTTTTGAGATTTGGCACTGGATCTCTCAAAACTTTCTGAAGTTCCCAGAATTCCAAACCACATCAAGATGAAGAAGGCAGAAGAGAAAAGAAGGAATTCAGAGCAGCCAACAGCCTCATAATCTAGGCAATTAGGAATTGTAGGGAACTCTGTTTTGAACATCTGATATTTTGCTATTCTCCCAAAGACAATCTAGCCTACTCTGCTGGCTCTTCTGGATGGACCTCTCTGGCAACAGCTGTTCATTGCAACAGGGACTTGAAGTTCAGATGTCTTGAGGTTGTTCCAACAGCCTCCCTCGGGGAATATTAGTCATTAATTTTAAATAGACCCCAAGAGTTTTGGCACTAGAAAGAGGCAGAAATCTAGACTAGCCAAGAGACTTTGCAAGAGGTGGTAGAGGTGCATGTCTTCCATAGTCTAGAGTAGTAGGACATTTGCCTGTTCTGGGGACCTTTCCTTAATGCTCTTTCTGCCATTGCCTTCCAAACCGAGTACACTCAGCAGTCATTTTAAAAGAACTAACATCTTCTATCTCTGTTTCTTCTGGCTTTAAGCCTTCTCAATCTGTTTATATTTAACCACACTTGATAGCATTTTTTCCAGAAAAGAGTTAACTGAAATTAGTAGGTTTTAATAAGACACTGGGGTTTGGTTTTTTGTTTGTTTATCATGTTTGATTATCATGTTTGTTTATCAGGATGCCATTTTGAGACAACCTGATGAAACAGGTTATGATCTCAATGCTTTAGCTTTTATTTCAGTAAACTCTGCTTCTCATCTCTCAGTGAAGCTCTTTGGTTTTAACTGGAGTGAAAATGCCTCCAGTTAAAAATATCCATCCTGACTTGAAGGATAAGTGCTTCAAGCCTTCCACCATTAATCTTACAACATTCATTTCCAGAAATTACATTACATGATGCCACATTGTTCTGTGACTTTAATTTCATCATCAAAACACAGAAGACACTTTCTAAAGATTTATTTTACAGAAAAGTTGAAGAATCATATCCTGGGCCATGGCATGAGGTGCTGGTCTTCTGAGTGAATTGTATTTGATGTTTGAACTTCTGTGGCTTTAAGCCAAAAAAAAGTTGCCTCAGTTTCCGTTAAAGAAAAGGTATTATACAAGGTGATAAAAGCTCTCTTTTTTGCTATGACAGGTATCTGACAATAATTTTCATTCAGTTAGTTAGACAATTCTTTCCTTCACATCAACATGGATACAGACAGTGAAAAATAAGCTTAACATAATCAACATAGTTATTTTTCTTTATTTTAAATAAAAGCATTATTTTTTAATTTTAATTTTTATTTGCAATACTATTTTTGGCCAATTTTATAAGTTGCCTGAAGGACATATATTGAATTTTATAGGCTTTTTTAATGTTTTGTATATTTCAATTTAACTCATATAAGTAACTGTAATATGTAAACAAATATCTACAGCTTCATATGTTGTGCATACTGCAATTTTTAAAATATGTATTTAAACTTTATGTTGCTAGTGTGAGCTAGGACAGATTAGGTCAAATGATTTTTAAGACTGTTTCCTCCATGCCTACACCTTAGCTGCTCTAAATGTCCATGGCATTATTTTAGATGTGTGCACATGGATTTTAAAATGAACTATTCTTCTAAATATTTGCTTCCTCTATTTATGATGTTTGTGCCTCACCCATTAAAATGCTTACTTTAGATTATTCTTTTGAAACGAAGCAATCTGGGAAATATGTTGTAATATATCTCCCCCCAATGCAATCAGAAGCTATTTAAACAGGTATAGCTAAAAATGGTTAAGACTTAAGGTTTCATCATAAGTCATATTAAAATTAATTACTCTGCTCACAGACATTGGTTTGGAAGACAGAGACTGAACGGTGCTATTACAGAGAATAAGCCACTGGCAAGTCAAGCAATTCACTGAGGACAGAATGATTAGCCACAAGAAGTACTTACAATGTGCACTGGTAATTTAGGTAATTGTATTGCAGGGTTTGTAGACCCATGAATTACAGAGATCTTTTAAAAAATATATATTGTGCAATTTGAACAGACCCTGAAAGAGACACCAAGAAGAAACAGCTATCAAGTCATTCAGATAAGATAAAGCATCACTGATGTATAGTATTTTAGTATTTGGGGGAACATATAGAAGTCAGCACACAGTAAAACAGTAGCATATATAGTTATCATAACACCTTCTTCACTAGAATTCTAGGTATTTAAAAACCACAAAATCCACCAATTTCCTGCAGAAAATTAAAAGCAAACATAAAAGGCGGGGGGAACCTTTAGAAGGAGGTGATTTCACTGGAAATACAATGTTAGGTTGATTTCTATATAATTTCTAAATGTATGATATAGTCATACCTAATCTAACATAAAAAAATCCTTATATTTACTCCCCTTTTTTTGCACTGTATATTTTCAAAGACCTCCTATAGTTAACATTATAATATAGTTAGTTGCTACAAATAATCTGCACTGATTATAGGAAAACTGTCAGTGTCTGTTCAAGGTCTGAAAAGGCTGCAGCAAATAGCTTTTCTCTTTGCCATGGAGACTGGGGTCTGTTTTTACGGTTACTCTGGTAACCAAAGCCTTTCTGGTGCTAGTCCTTTTCAGTTACCTTAGCTATTAAACCCTCTGGTTGAGACAAAAGGAAGGCAGTATGCAGATACTTCCCCATAAAGCAAATCTCAGGGTTAAAATTGAGCAAAACCTGTAATAAAAGAAATAAAAGCAGCTTCTAATCAGCTGGTTACATAGTAGCTGTGAGGTGTTTGCGTGCTTGCCTACATGTGGGAGCTAAGGCTTGGTGTGTTTGAATATTAATCTGATTACTAAAGGACAAGAAAATGGATTAGGCATCTTCAGTGCTGTTTCAAGTCTTTCAAACCTGTGACCCTCATAGTGCAAAAGGCATTAGTTTTTCAAAGTTATCATCTGGGGAGAGTTTCTTTTTTTTTAAGATGAGGATTTTGACATTGCTTGGAGCGATATATAAGATAATTATAAGTAGGGATTACAGAATGCTACCCCAAAGTCATGGGTTTGTTGCGTGGTGTTAATGACCCTTCACAGTGCCTGGGATCCTTTAGCAAACAAAGCCAAAAAATGGATTCTAACCTGAAAGCTTATTAACATCACAATAATAAAATACCCAATTCAGTGATCAATGTAATGAAGGTGAGTACAGAAGACTGGCAACAGAAAACATCATAAAGATAGAAGGCTGAGTAGTAAAATATTTAACTGATAAGATGGTAGTAAGTGTCACTTTTGCTTGGAATCAGTAAGTGTAGGCAGACTCCCAAATTATCTTGTTTTTCAAAACAGTAATGTTTTCACATTAGGTAAGGGCTTATTATGGCAAGCTTTTACCATCCCTACCCATTTTGGTTTGAGCTTTCTACTCCAAATGAAGAGGATTTTTCTCTGGAAGAAACAACCAACTAAATAGACAACAAATAATATGCTTCACAACTGAACAATCCATTCTCACTTTAACATGGTCAAAATGAGTAACTCTAAACACTGCAATACCCATGGTGATAAACCACTTTTGAGCTGCAAAGTATTAAATTATTTTTCATTTGAACTATTAAATATGTCACACAGAAATTCCCCATTGCTATTTTCACCCACATAGATTACCATGTTTAAAATAAAGAAGAACTTTATCCTATCAGAAGGCAGTTCAAATTAAAACAACATGATACACCATGATACAGCAACTAAATTAAGATGGAGTGGCATTTGTTAACATAGAGGAAAGCACCTGCAGTATTAAAAAAGCTAAAGTATCTGTTCATCCATAAATTAAGTGCAGCATCAGAATACTGGACTGATCTCAGTTGAATCAGATTTGCACATTTCAATAGAGAGTGCTCATTTAAATGAGCCACTGTTTGATGTCAGCATCACTGCTCAAAAGGGCAAGTACCAATCCCTGATACCAGGTGTGTAACTAATATTCAGGTGTTTCCATACTAAGAAATAAATTATATTAAATAATATAATTTATATTTGTTCCATTCCCTGGAGAAGACAGGTGTCATAAGGAGAAGAGGAGAAACATAGGTCTGTGGAATGGCTGGAATCAGAAGAAAGTTGACTCTGGATTCACTGTAGTAACTGAACAAGGAATTTATGTACATTTGTGCTAAAAATGGCCCCTGCTGTTTAACCTGGTTTTGCATGATGTTTCCAGAATTAGTGGGCTCAATGTAAAACTTTGGGCCAAATCTGTCTCCAGCCTTTCCACCACATTAGATACATTTCTGGTTTTGAAGAAGTGGAGATTATTCATGATAAAATACTGATCTTGCATATTCATATGTGTGAAAAAATGTATATACATTTGGTAAAAGGAAGATGGTGGGTTTGTGACAGTCATATGCAATCACTAAGCTAAACACAGCAAGCTCTTGACAGAAGATTTTATCACCATATTTGTCTCTAGCCTCTTTTACTAATTCCTCATGTTGATATTTTATTTCCCAGGAAACCCTCTAACTGCAAATGGCATCAGTGGAGTGTATGGAATATAACCCATCAGGTCATCCATAGCAGAATGATCCAGAAAATCAGACTTCTTTTTACCTGAGGTAGCAGATAAAATGCAGGTCAATCTCTGACCTGTTAGCATTGGTTTCCCATTCCTACACCCAGGAATTTTATCCCTATAACTCCCCTGGTATCCCTATAGCTCCCCTCCAAATCAATTACCCAATGCTAATGCTGCAGGCAGATATATTTTTGTGGTAATTCTGGCTGAATAGTTGAGGATTTCCTTGCAGAGCACTGCAGGAAGTGCATCTGCCAGGTGTCTCATACTCCTACTTTGCAGGGCCAGGCACAGAGACCTGCAACTATTGCTTTTGCCCATTCTGTAGAAGGGGACAGAGATCCTCACTGCAAACTGTTCAGCCTGGAGAAGAGAAGGTTGTCTGGAGACCTCACCCCAGCCTTCCAGTACCTAAAGGGTGCCTACAAGGAAGCCAGAGATGGGCTCCTTGTCAGGAACTGTAGTGGTAAGTTCAGTTCTTGTAGAACAAGAAGTAATGGATGCAAACTGAAAGAGGGCAAGTATTAAGAAGAAATTATTTACCTTAGGGTGGTGAGACACTGGAAGCAGTTGTCCAGAGAAGCCCTAGGAGTTGTCCAGATGCCTATCACTGGAAGTGTTCAAGGCCAGGTTGGATGGGACATTGAGCAATCTGGTCTCATGAGAGGTGACCCTCCCAATGGCAGGGTGGTTGGAACAAGACCTTAGGATGCCTTCCAACACAAACCATTCTATGATTCTGCATATGATGATAAGCAATCTTCAGTCCTTCATGGCATTTTGCCTGCAGGGAAAAAAAGTCATTATTCCCATTTGACAGCTGAGGAAGCTGAGATTGAGGCTGAGTGACAGCTACATCTAGAATTTAAACATGAGCGCTGGGATCCTAAACCCGGTGTTGAAGTGAAAACTTCATAGCAAACAGCTTAGATAAAATCCTCAGCTATGCTTGAGACACATTCATCTGAGGTAAAAGCATTTCTGAACTGGAAAAAAGCAGTTCAAATTGAACTGAAATCCCACATGTGTGTCCTAGTTTGGACATCACATATCTCAGATGGTGTGCTAAAACAGAAACCACAAGATATAATCATCTACCCAAGGGTAAAAGATACAAAGGTAAATGAGGAGGATTTATTGATTTTATACAGATGTACTGACACAGAGAATGTTTGGAGTAGCACATTTATCTGCAGGGGATGAGCAAAAGCCTCAAAAACCTATGTGTTAGTGCATACCTGGAATGCTCAGCCCAGGATAAGATGCTTTATCTTACTGATTTTATGTCTTTGAAATTTACTTTTGTCAAACAAAAACAGAGATCTGTGTTTCCCAGACCTTTCACACTAGCTCAGGACTGTGCACAAGTGTCCTCAAGGATGATCTGTGGCAAAGCTTCTAAGAGCCTTCTAGCCCTGCTACTCTTTTGTAGGATTAAAAGACAAGGGGCATCGGTACTTGACCTGTGACTTCTGGGAGTGCATGGATTTGCGGGAAGAGATTCAGAGGAAGCTTTTGGCTGTAGGTTTTCAGAGAGGATATCTTCTAAAATGAATGTGTGATGTCTGAGAGGGCAGAGATAAAAACAGAAAAAAAGAACACTATTACTTGTGAAAAAGGATATTAAAAATGACTCAGTACAGTGACAAGCTGCTGTATGCATTCCGTTTCATATGTCTCCCACAACTAAGTAGGTACTCTGTCCTCATGCAGTTGCACAGAATGTTTGGGGAAGGCCCACACTTTTCAGCTCATCTCTTGGCTGCAGCAAAGTTCTTTCTTGTTACATATGATCAACTATGCAAATATAGTTCCAATTTCAAGGAACACCTGTTGATGTAAAATAATGTTTCATCATGAGCTATGTTTAAGTGAAGACAACTTTTATAAAATATCTTGCAGCAGTCTCAGAAATGAAGTAACATTCTGAACTACAATTTAGCTATGATCAAATCAGAGCCTAGAAGATATTTTCCTGAAAAGTTTGGTATTAGTTTGAAAGCCATGAAACATAACTCCTGAACCTGCTGTTATGTGAGTCTGGACAAGTCATTGACTTCTGCAATCTACAGCTACCTCCTCTGCGGGAAAACTATTTAGGACCTAGTTGTGCTAAACCAAATACGTAGAATAAACCAAATGTGGAATTTTAGCAATTACAGATTTTTTTGTAGTGGGTTTATTCAAGTGAACAGGAACCTTACACAAATAGGTAGTGCTCAGAGCCATTATCAAACAGCACTAAGCAGCAAAGATTGGATCAGAGGATACATTGCAATGGTTGGCAATCTTGTGACCTTGCTTCAGTTGCTTAAGCCTAGACAGCTACAACCATTTGAGACAACCCATTTTGTCTGACACATCCTTATGATGCTGCCAGGTACAATTGCAGGACATATGGAACACCAGCACTGCTCTGGACTGACGACTGAGAGGCAGCCTGGATACCCTCACCTATCTCAGAGTTGCTTGTTTAGGCAAGTAAGACAACTAAGTTTACTTGTTTAGGCAATTAAATCACACATGTAAGTGGTCAGCAAGAATAATCCCTGCAGCTTTTGCAAACATATGGTGTCATGCACCACACAGCTTTTTTTTCTGCAATAGCTGACCATAATAGTGTCCAAAGAACATCCTTGAACACACCTTGAAAATATTCCTCCAGCCAAAAAAAAAAAAAAATACTTTTGGAATAAAATGTATAAAGTTGTTCTAGTTCAAAGGATACTGTACAAATAAGCATCTGACTACTCTCTGTCAAGAGTCTCCTTGCCTGCCTGCTGCTGCCAGCCAGCACACAGTTTAGGGGGCCCTCCGGGGACATCCCCGGGGTGCCCCCACCCCAAAACGCACCGCAACAAACCTCCAACGAATTTTCTTTTAAACATTTAATGCCACCCTTGTAGTAGATTACATGAGCCCTGTTGAAGAGCTAGATAGTTAATAAATATGTTACTGGTGAGAATCTATACATTAAAACAGTTAAAACAGGTTTCAGTTGAGTGTGGACTGAAGTACCATTCAGATATTTTTTGTTTCAACACTTCCTGGATTTCTTTTTATTTTTACTTTCTAATTTTAATAGGTCTTTTTCTGTGCAATTAACCATTCAGATAATCATGCATTTGTTAGAGTTACTTCTTAAATTGTTCATGTTTCCCTGAATGTTTTTAATTCATCACCTCCCAGCATCCTGCCCATAGCTCCAGCATGGCAGGCAGCCTCATCACGAGCATCATAATTGTTTTTTCTGTCTCACAGCCCCTGAATGCTAGAGCTCTATGACCATATGAGCTTCTCAACTTTTCATCAAAACAATTGGTTTTTTGCCTTTTACTTGCACAGCATCATTTAACTGTGAGAGAAGGTTTACAAACCTGATGGAATACTTTACTACCTTTAGAATGCTTCTCAAGCCTTTAAGGGTGGTCATGTTTTCATCAGCCTTATGTTGACCTTGCCTGATGCTGAGAACGAGCTGCCTCCTGTACATATTCTATCCAAGCTTGCTTTAAACAGCTGAGGTGAAAAGCTTTCTGGAAAGTCTAAATTTTCATTGAGAAACAGAAGACCATGACTGCTTGTTGAGTTTCACTAAGCTGAAGATGGAGAGGTCTGGTTTCAGTTTGCAAGTGGCAGAAGCAGCTCTCCATGGAGGAATGTGGGCAATAACACATCTCACTTGAAAAGCCAGGACACACAGGGCAGTGCGTCCCTCACACCACACTCGACACCTCTCTCCCCAAAATTATCATCTTGCCAGCTAACATAACATGTCTTAGGAACTGACTAGAAGCTGATGCCACAGAGAAAACTCGCTCTTCTGATGTGCCAAAGAGCATGACCATGTGCATCAGGGCAAAGGAATCTGAGTCATAAAATACATTTCAATGATATTGTACATCCATTTAAGATTCTTCTTCTCCTACCATTGAAATTTTCTTCACCACTTTCTGCTGAAAGCAGTACTAGTTTCATATACTTGCTTTGAGAGATGTGAACACATAAATTTGTGGTAGGGGACAATACTAATTTTCTCATAAATTTCTGTTTACTCCATGCTTTCCTTGAAGAAATAGCTATTTAGTATTTAAGGATATTGGAATCTTTTACCAATATACAATACTACTGTCTTCAAGATTATTATTTTCCATTTGTAAATCAGGATATTTTGTCAACATGTACTCTTTGGACAAGACAATGTGATGTCTCTGTTGGAGCCACACATAAAGTATTTCTTTGGCTACTGTAAATCTTTATTTAACAACTTATTTAAATGCAGCATGTACCCTTAAGGTTCATACATGTTCCAAATGTTGTAGAGCCAAAATCCATGTAAAGGATTGATAAAGCTTTGATTTATTTAGCTACCTACACTTGTGCCTAATTTTACCACAGGAATAACTATGTGTGACCTTACAGAACTCAAATTTAAGTTCTCTAGGCCTCAGAACAAAGTTATTTGATCATAACTTTTTTAAAAGCAGAAATAACTGATTTTGTGCAAGCCTGGAGTCAATACTGCTGACATTATTCCTGCCAAGCACCAGCTCATTCCACAAGATATATTGGCAAAACTGCCCTTGATCTTCAGATACAGTGCAGTACAAATAAGTGTAGCAGTCTGCATTTTTGTGGATAAATGGCTTCTCAGTTTAATTGTTATTTTGGGCTCTGATTTTGGTTGATTGCTACTTCTATGTGCAACCAGCTCAGCCTTTCGAAAGATGAGTGGATATAAAATTTTTGACTCATGTTTACGTTCTCTATATTTCCTGTCACCGAATATTTTGAGACAGTTTGTTTCATTAACATTTTTCCCAGTTAATATTTAATTTAAGCATAAATATAACCTATAACCTGTGGGCTTTTGTATTAGTGAAAATACTAGCAGTCCTCTGAAAGCTCTTGTGCTAGGTCTCTAAAAACAGTTGACTTCAGAGATCACTTAATGCACTATCATATACTAAACACAGTGTTCCTGTAGTCATATGACTATTCAGAAACACAAAAACAGTTTATGCAGACTTGACTTGTTAGATTTTAAGTATCATTCTGTATTTTTTCTGTTTATTTTGTTTTAAAACATCTAAATGCTATCAGGAAATATATTACAGTGAAGGAAAAAGAATGAGTTATAAATCTGAGAAATTTAATCTGTATACTTCAATGGAAGAAACAACAAAAATACATAAGGCATTATATTCCAGGGATGAGAATAAATTTTTGCATTATCCTATAATCTATTGCCTCAGTGTAATGACTTTAGCACTCAGAAGTGTTTTAATTGTTTTGTAAACAATTTTTTATCAATTTAACTCTTTGAATCTTAATCAATTAGATATTAGTTGGGAGGGATGTCAAATTTTAATTGTTTGCTCTTTTTGAGAGAATTGTTTGCTCTTTTTTCTGAGAACTGCTTATTCCTTTAACAAAAAATATATGGTCCCTTTTAGGCTAAGGTTAATAGAAAATGCTATTAGTTTTTTATTCCAGAATTACAGTACAGATACATCTATATCTCAACACAAAATAGAATTATTACATAAACATAAGAGTGGAAACATATATCTCTGCTTACATTGGTTAGAAGGACTGCACATCATCTTCTGTCTTCTAGTACAGAATTTCAACAGGTGCATAAAGGCCTGGCTATCTCATCATGTTTCATCTCACTGCTACTCCTTTCGTCAAATGTGATTCATCTGGTAATTCCTAAGAGTTCTCTTTTTCTTTTTCAGTAGCTTTGTCACTTTTAACTGACACATCTCTGGAAAAAGGAAACTTGACATTTTCTTAAAATATCTTGACTTGCCTTGACTTTGCAAAATGTCCTCTTTAGAGTCAACCTCTGTCAGTCCCCATTGGTACTGTAAAATCAATCCAAGCAGTCTTATGGGGTGGGTGTCCTGAATATTCTCCATGTCTTTGACTTGAGCATCTTTCAACAGAATGGCCCTTCTGCACTAGGCTTCCAGATGGAAGCCTGAAATACCAGGGGCAGTTTCTTTGTGATGTTTTCCGGGTGATTCTATGTGTCAAGTTATTTTGTTTCTTTGTTGATTTTACATGTAAAATACTCTGCATCCTCTGCACAGTTGCACCTTAGCAGATCTGCTGTTTTGTGCAAAGAAAGAAAAAAACGTATTAAGGAAAGCCTAGCCACTGGAGAAATTATTTGAGTGTACCTATTTGTTTTTATTTAGGTGACCTATATGATGTTGCATGTTGTCCTTTCTAAGAGGACAAAAAGCTTCGGCTTTGGAAATGTCAGTGCCTTTTATAGCTCTATAGGGTTATGTCTGTTGTATACATGCACACACACTCTCACGTACATACAAGAGAGGAAGTCATTTTATTTTACCCAAATCAGCTACTTAAGTAAATTGAGATATATAGAATTTACCAATGAAATGAGTGATTTGATGTGAATAAAAGAGGTGGTGTGTTGTAAATCAGTACTGACAGCCAAATGGGAAAAATTGACAGAGCACTGTAATCACTCCCAACATCCACTGAAGTTATTGATCCAAAACCTCTATAATCCCCTTCACATAACACAAGCAATTTCATATAATACCTGTAATAACAGTGCATTCAAACTCAAGTAGCCATCAGAAGCTTTGTATCTAATGGCAAAGCAGGCCTCTGCTGAGTAAGTGTAACAACTAGAGCACAAAAACACCGATGACTCTTGCCTTTCATAGGTAGCGGCCTGCGATAAGAGCTAGTTCAGAAGATAAACAGTTCCCAACGCCAAGGAAAATGAGCTATTAATTGCCCTCTTGCTAAAGACATCATAAAGGCCCTAAAGCCCTGGGTGCAAAACAGGGAGAAGGTAAGCAGGATTTGGGGACTGATAACGCCCTGGGTGCCATCCACGCAGCAGCGATCTGATGTTAATTACAAGAGGGGAAGGAGGGCTGAGAGGTATTTAGCTGCTGGGTCATTACATCCTTCCCAGGTGTTTTTCCCATGAAATGTTCCACCAGTTTTACAAGCTCCTTCTCTGGCTGATGGATTATTCCACTGCCTTATCAAAGCTTTGCCAGCTCCTCATTAATATATAGAGCGAGCGGCGCGGTTCTATATATCATTGTCTTCTTCTCGGGGAGGGCTAATCAGTCAGGCATTATCAGCCCGTCAGCAGAAGGCAGGCAATCAGGCCTGACAGCGGAGAATCATGGGAGAGCAGGGAAGGTTAAATGAGGCTGACAGTTGTGATAATGATGATTATACTATAAATTAAGATATGATGATAAAGGAGAATAAAAGACACAATCTGAAGCAATATTTGGTTTAACATGTCTCTCTTTTTCGGTACTGTTAAATGGCCATAACATTTATCACGCCGAACAAGAATGGACATTTAACTACCATGATAAAATAGGACAGCATCAGATTGAAAACCCAACAAGTTGTGATTATTGTGTCAGGCACTTTTCCACTGGTTGAAAAAACTGGAGATAGAGCATATGTTATAATCATTCATGCATTATTCTGCAGAATGAAAAGAAAATAGATCTATTTTAGAAATGTCTTCCAGACTTCCAGATTAAAAAAAAAATCCAAAAGGAAAAAATTAATATATTCCCCTGCTTCCAAGATCGTTTTTATCAATGAAACTATAGGAACATAAGTGATAGTTCTTCCCTGCCACCTCCTCATAATGAATGCACGTATTTATTAGTAGCTGATTTGGAGGATTTGTAATTGTTTCACTGTTAGTGTCTTATTAAGCAAAACACGGTAAATGAAATTACAACATCAACATGTCATTTTCAAAGATCACTCTCTTGTCAGGTGGTAAAATTAAGTAGGTTCACACAGGTGAAATCAAACAAGAACTGGCATGGTTTGACTGTAGGAACATATGCAATACAGTGGATGTCATGCAACTATTTGGTTGTTTGCTTAGACAGATGGGCGACATATGTGTCATTTGTTTATGATGTTTGTGTTTCGGGTGCTTAGCAATCCTAAATAAACATCACAAGACTATGAGAATGAAAATGAAGCTCATTAGCAGTTTATGCAGTGTCCCAGGCCCTGTGCAGTCACATGAGCAGCCAGACCAGGCTGAGTAGAGAGTGCTCCGTCCCTGGATGTTCTTACCGTGTACTTAAGAGAAGGAAAAGCTTGGGAGGAGAAGAGCAAAGCCTCCTTATTGGAAAACCATTTTGGAACAAGTTGAACAGAAACACTATGCCTCCTGCAGATATGCTAAAGAAATTATTATGTATATACATAAAGATCTTTGTAGAAACCAATGCTTATGGTTTGAAAAAAATATAATTTTTGTGTCCATAGAGCTGACCATGATCCTCGTGCCAAGGCAAAGCCTCAGACCAAGCCAATAGCCTAAAGGTATAAACTTAATAAGTGTTTTGTACATTAATACCTATGTATATTTTATGTAATGCACGCATATGTCATACATCTCTATCCATGACACTCTTGCAAATATGAGCAAGGAGATAATTTGATAAATCACCGTATTATTTACTGCCACTTGATCTGTGCAAATGGTGCTTTTTGGCTAGATATGAAAGAATAAACTTCAATTAGTGTATGCTGTATTAAAGTGATAGTGCAGGACAGAGAAATTAATATTTTAAAGGTTTTCAGCTTTATTTTCTCCATTTCTTCTTTATTACCTCAGATTGGGAAGCATTCACAGTATAAAAGCTGATTATTAATTGTAGAAGTGGTTGAGTTGACCACACAAGTCTGAGGCAAAATTATTTGCTTTATAAATTAAACAAAGTTAGTCCACAACAAGCCCTCCATGAAACGACTTCTCTGGAATCTGCTCAGACACTATGGTGGTGGCACTCACTTAAGAGCCTTAGACAAACAGAAATCTTTGCTGTGATTATAGTGATTACCTTTTCTGTAGTGACTGACTCAATGGAAATAAAACCAGAGCTATTTTGTAGTAGGTAAAAAAAAAGAAAAAAAAACCCAAAAAACAACAAACCCCACGCAACCAAAAAAAAGCCACCTTGAAACAACTGCTGTAGTATTATTTTTCACTGGAAATGGCCTATTGTCTAATGCACTTTAGAAGAGTATTTTTATTATTTGATCAATTTGATTTACCAGAGCCATGAAAATTGCACACATTCCTCTCGTACAGATGTAAAGCAAGGAACACAGATGAGTTTATAAACCTGACAGCCTGTAATGGAAATGCTTATGCAACTAGCACTCTCTGGCTGTGCAGTCTGTGTTTCAGAGAAACCCAAAGATATTCATTACTAGGGGACAAGAGCATGGAAAAATACAAAGAAAGAACTGTGATCAAATGGAATATCCTAATGCATCATCCTAGGCTTTATTTGTGTTTCTTTTCTGTAATGATACACAGCACTTTGCCTTGTTTCAATTTGCAATGTGCTATTGCATCTGAATAAAATCACTAGTGTTTTTCATGAAGATAAGGATTTTGTTTTGCTATTTATCCTGTCTAAGATCAGGATTTTATTAAAGGAGCAATGCTGCTTCAGAGACTTTCTCCCTAGCTTGTTCCATCAATTCAAATGCACACTGAAGATATATTTGCAGGACTTCAGTCCAATAAACCAGGATGTTTTAGTGTGATAATATATTTCTTCTAAGACGCAGAGAGGGGATAAGTCTGGTGCAATCAGGAAAGAGGAAGGACACCAGTGCAAAGATTATGACTACATATTTTAGGGAAATCCACTGCTGGAGTCAAAACACTCTGTGCATAATCAGACTGGACTAGGATTCTCAGAAAATAGTGATAAAATATGGGAGGGGAATGTTTTCCCGTCCATCCTTTCCACTCCAGCTGTAGCTACTCTCTAAGTAAACTGAAGTTATTAGGTGGGCTGGTTGAGGAAATATCTGCTAAAAATTTTTTTAAAAAAATTAAAAAAAAAAAAAAAAGTTGTTTTCAAAGGTTTTATTCATTTGCAAGTGGTGGTGGAGCTCATAATATATGTTGGGATAACCATCACTGAGTTTAGATGTTCCATGCAGACAATGACCAAACTGAGATCCAATTCAAGACATATCAAGTTAAATTTCAAATTTCTTGATGGGAAGTAGTAACTTCACTGAATTCAGTTGGGATTTCGGAATTCACTGGATTTCTTCTGTGGAGACCTTAATCTGTGCAGACAGTCATCCCCAGGGCCTAGATACAAAGGTTCAAGAATCAGGATCCTTAGTTGTCCTTCCAACTCCTTTCCTTTCCTTCCCAGCCACACCCTTTAATGGCCCAGGTCTGTAGACTGTACCCCACGGTAGATGGCCACTGCTAAGGCCAGCCAAGTCTGAAATGCTTGGCCAAGGCTCATTAGTCCTGTTATAAAAACCCAGCTGGAAGTGTGGTTTATCATTTGGAGGTAAGGTTCTAATTTTGGCACACAGGAGGCTGCAGACAGGAAAATATCTTGTTCCTTATTCCATTTTATTAACTTTGTTTTGTTCGCTTGAGCCCAGTACTGTGTAAGACTTTGAATAATCACAGCTGTACAGGTAGCTCCAGTGGAGTGAATGAGGGGCTTTTTCAAGGGCTCTGCTCCCTGCAGAAATGATTTGTACCTCTGCCTGATTGTCACTAACAGAAAATGAGAAATAGGAACATTCAATGCAAAGTAATGTGTTCTGTACAATTACTGGATTAATAATTTTATTCCATTACTGTGTGGGGAGAGAGGACATCAGGTTGAAGATCTGCAATTCTAGTATATTTCTAAGCGTCCTGTTAAGAGAGTGAGCAAGGGTCAGGAAACTTAATTATGCCATAACTAGATAGAAATTGCCAAGTGATAAAAAGAAACATCCAGCCAGATTCAGCAGGAAATTACAGCTTTAATAATATAGCATAATGCCTACTTCTATACAATTATTGGAGAGACCCTGAATGATTTTAAATAACAGGCTTGGTTTTCCAGTAACGACAGGGGGAAAAAAATCTGAAAATGACATTCTGCATTTTGCTGTAAATATTTTTCTGAGGTTTTGGGGGTGTTTTTTTAAAGACTGAATTATTAAAAATCTCATATTTACTCTTGGTAATGTGGAAATGCTATTATTCTGAAATGAGAGAAAGGTTATATTTATGGAGGAATTTGTATTTGTGGAAATTAAGTCTGTGGAATCATTCTTTTAGTGATTTGTGCTTATTGTATTTCTAATTTTAAAATGAAAAAGCAAAGTGCACTGAAATTTATATTAAAAACTCAGGGCTGCGTATTTTTGTTTCACAATTCCAGTTTTCTTCCACACTCTGATCATGTTAGTGTCCAATATCTCCCCAGTATTCTTTCGGTAAAATGTTTATGAACAGATTAAAGATTTCCTTGCATGCTGATACAGGATTTCCTTATAATTTTGTCATCCTTATGAAAGATGAAAAAAAAAATACTGTTTTAGCATAAAGAAAACTCTTCATCCTAATGAGAAGCAGCTCTTTTTTTTTTTCCCCCTCTCAGATAGGGGGGATAGAAATAGGATATTTTAAATATTAAACTCTTATCACCTTTTGTAAACACTGCATGTGATATTAAGGCCTTTTGCAATATACGTGTATGTGTTTGTCCATTTATTTCTAATGTAAGAAAGAAAAGTCATTTCTGGTACTACCCAGGAGAGCCCAGCATTTCATTTTGTATTCCGAGGATGCAGATTAATCAACCTGACTCTCTTACCCAGGGCTAGCCATTCTGCCTAGAAATCTGCATATCTGCATATTACTGTTCTTCCCTGAATTTAATTTCCTACAGGAGCTGATATTAATCACCCTGTTTAAACAGAGGGGATTTGGGGTCTATACAAATATGACATTTTTTTTATGGAAGTTGTAGAATATTTTCTCCTTTTTCATTATTATTTAAAGAGACAATAGCATGGTACTTTAATGCAAACTACAGGGGATTATTTTTGTTTACTTGAGCTCATATATATTTAGTTTAGATTTTAATCATAACATATGGCACACCAAGAAGGCTGTTCTATGTTTTTCTTTCCAGATTCTGCCTTCCCTGCCAAGAAAATTCCTCTAGATTTTCATTGCATATGATGAAAGGGCCATATCCATCTCAAATACATCCTAGCTGAGAAAGTTTATTTGAACCTTTATTTGAAATGTGAACCAGTTTCATAGTTTGAATATCAAGCATTGCACCAGCAGGCAAGCATTTGTGTACTTCTGTTTTGCAACTGGTGAACCTGGCAAGAGAAACTTTCTTGATTTGTCAGATCAACACTGAAATCCATAAGGCAGACATGGCTTCTTTTGTGGATTTCAGTGGCCCCACATCCTCAGAAGGGACCAGAGGAAGTACTCGAGGAGATGTGACACTGTTACTGAGGAGTGGGAGGAGGAAGTTAGCTTGGTTGTCTCACCATCCTTTGCCAGGTAAATCTGTATCTATACAGGGCCACTGGTCCTGTCTGCACGCAGTCAGAAAATTTGGTCAAACAGGGAATCCTTGTGGCTGATAACTGTTGTCTCCAGGTGAGAACAAAAGAAATTTCAGGAAGGCAGTGGCAGCAATGCTTTCACCATCCTACCTTAAAACCCCTCCATATTTTGTGTTTGAAAGTGGAGAACAATGAACTGTCACTGTGTGACTCCAGCGATGTCAGGCGCATTGTATCAGGCAGGAATTGAGCCCAATCCGTCTGTCCCTCAGCCAGTATTACTTGGCATATTTTATTTTGGCTGCTCAGACTGCAGTTATGGTCCAAGCACAAACAACTCAGAAGAACAACATGCTTGGAAATATGTGCCTGCATACCCCAAGAGCCTGTGCCAGCTGGAAAAGCAGAGCATACATCAGTTACTGACTAGATATACTGCCTATGTTAAAAAATGAAGCTGCTATCCAGATTTTTGTTTAAATTTACCCCTGGCCTATTGTGGCACTCCAGGTTAATTTGGACTGGCACCTCTTTTACAGAGCTCTCTGATGCAGCTCTGAAAATGATGGGAGTTCCTTTTTATTTTTTAGGAAGGTTGAGCTCTTTTAGGAAGGTTGAGCTCTTTCATAGCCTCTTATCAAAGCAGTGTTTTTCTGTTTCTTATTAATGTAAACCAAAACTTCATGAAGAGAAATTCAATATTGCATCCTTCTTGCTTTCTCAGTCAAGAAATACATACATGCTTTGAGCTGGGGAAAAATTAAAACACAGAACTGTTAACTGTTTTCCAGTCAACATAAATATAGAACTGGTAAAATAGTAAGTACATTTTCACATCAGATGTGATGTGAACCTGTCCCTTTATTTGCAATTTTTTTTTTTTAACCAGATATGGTGTGGTTTCTATTCAATCTCCCAGTTCTGCAAATTGTGTTGCAAATTCCAGAGATGTTATATTGCCAACATTTTCACTGGGTTTTCTTGGGCAAAGAGATTGACGTGCCACAATGTATAATCAAGGCAGATATTTGTAACTCTTTGATAAATAGCCATAGTGATTTTATTTTTCATTTGTAACTCAAAAATGAATGTGAGGTTGATAGAAATACTTTTTTTCTTTTTCTACAAATTTCATCTTTCCTCTTCATCTTCTAAAGTTCTTTTCTATTTAAGAAAGCTTTTATAATAAGGTAAAAAAATACCCAGTCATTTTGACTAACACAAGATTTTCTGGGGGATTTGTTATCAGAGGTCTTGGCATCAGTCTGAAGAGATTACTGGTGTTCATGTCGTTCTTCCTGAACACCTATTCCTGAACACTATATTTTCATTGCCTGTTACAAATCACAAGGGTATCGCCCCAGGCAAATAACAGCTTAGCATGTTTATCTGTCTGTGCTAATAGCATTTCATTTGAAGTCTTAAAAGTCACAAGTGGCTTAAAAGGGCACTATTACATGACTTCACATTTTATTGCAAAATGACATGGTCCAGTTCCATTTGTTCTGCTTTGAAGTGTTCTTGTCCCTTGGCTGCCTGACTGCAGCCTTTTTCTATTCAAACTTGGAGCATGATCCCCTTGAACCAAGATACTGTCTTCTCTAGACAACAGGGAGAACTTCACTTGTAAAAATACCATTTTCAAGCTTATTTGTTTGCCTTCTACTCTTGTAATATTATCCACTATTATTTGCTTTAGCGCTAGCTTGCCTGTAAAGGAAAAGATGATGTAAAATTACAGTTTTGTAATTAACATACAGTACTTGTCTCCATTCATATGGAAGCTAGAACTGAAAATTATTTAAAAGCACTAAAATAGTGTTCTGTATCCTTGTAGAAACACAAAAAGGTGTGTAAAGGTGAGAGTCTGGACTGAATATATTCTTCCTGACATTTGACAATCTTTATTTAATTTAAACTAAAGATGCTCTCATCCTTAAAATTGTGTACCTGAACTGTTTTGTAGGAAATACAAAATGCAAAATAGAGCACAGTCGGTGTATATAAATACAGGCAGATACTGATGAAGTTTGCTGAATCAGCACCAAAGACAAATGTGTATTTTACTTTTTTTTCTGTCAAAGGTCTTTTGAGACAGGATTAGAAGCACTAGAAAAAGACTCACTCTCATCTAAGGGAAAAATCATGTCATATCACTAGAGACAAATAACAATAGAGAACTCTTTCTGATGCAAATATAAAGTCTTTTCATGCAATTATAGCAACTGAAATCTTGGTTCACATAGTTCCTTACCGGCCACTTGTAAGCTACACCTAACTTCTGAGCATGCTATGAGTGCTGCGTGCTGATTTGGAATGGAAGTGTTTAAGTTCTGTGAACTTCAGCCTAATCACACAGGAGGAAATCTCAGAACATGTAGGAAAAAATCCTCATGTTCTACTTGTGCTTATTGGAGCAAATTTTATAACACATATTTTACTTCATACAAGAGTAAAAAAGACAGAACTGGCACACTAAATTTAATTTTAAAGTATTTTAATCACAGAATTAATTTTCACTTGCTTTTAGCAGAAAGAATCCTCTGGTATAATATACGTAGTGTGAACAAATGCATATATATTCTAGGTACGAAACAAATGCCAACATTTTGCTTCATAGCAAATATTGTCATCTGAAAACATGCCTGACTGAGGTTAACATGCTTACACCATGAGTTTGCAATAGCAGGTATGAGATTTTCTGTCAATAAAACCATCAAAAAGTAAAAAGGGAAGGAATTGTTCTGAATCAAATTATTATACCTGTAGAGCTTGTAACAAGGAGATATCTTACTGATCTTTAAGGAACATGAAGCAGTGAGATAAGAGGCAATGACAGGAATATTTTTTTATTTGAGTCTTCTTCTATAACCAGATTCTTATTTATTTTACTGAAATCAGAAAAGTGTTCCGATCTGCAAGAACTTGAGTGGGGGAGATGTATGTCAGAAGAAAAGATAATTGATGGTAAACGTCAAATATTAAATCTTGATCTGGTTATTACCCAGCATATTAGCTATGTAAGAAGCTTAACAATTACAGCTATGATTGACTAGGTGGGATCCAAAATTCTAAATATCAACTGCCAGAAGGGATAATTATAACACATTAGCACCTGCGTGCTTAGACAAGATTGACAACTCCAGTCTAACATCTGCTTAATATCACTTTCATACTTTTCTTTTTTTTTTTTTTTTTCTTTTAGAAAGGAATAACAAAGATTTTCTTGAAGCATAACAATAATTCAGCATCCATGTTACACATTCAGTTGATTATAGTTGCTTGTTGTCTTTGGTCATGTTTTGCACTGACACATTTAAAATTAAACAAAGCCTTTTTGGGATTAGACAGCCACAGTTGTGGTATATTTTAGACAAAATGTACCTGTCAGAATCATTTGAAGAAATCCCAACAAATGTGCTGCTCTTCAATCAGCTGGGGTGGCCAATGCAATTTAACAACAAAATGAAATTAGGCTGGAAAAGAAAGGCCTCGCTTTCCCACAACAGGAACAAGAGAGAGAAGGGAATTTAGCACTCAGTATGAGCAGCTCCGTGAAGCTGCCCCGCTGGGCCCTTTGCAGGGCAAGGCGAAGCGCTCCCCTCCCGGCACAGGCCCTGCGAGCTGCCGGCTCCAGGCCCGGCCTCCGCGCCTGCCCTCGGGCCTGCCTGCCTCCAGCAGCTCCCCTCAGCTCCTCCGCACAAACCAGCCCAGAACTGAGCTGCAGGGGTGTCCTGCCAGGAATTGCAGGGTGTCGGGACCCACTTCAGGGTCGCCCCGGTTTTGGGGGACCCCTCCCAGTGAAACTATCCAGCGTATTCTGCCCAAAGGCAGGTGCTGCTTTCCTTGTGTTGGCTCCCCGGTGCACTTACCCGAGCAGTGACACCAGCTGCCCCGAAAACTTTCCCGAGTGGGAGCTGGATTTTGGCCTCATAAAAGAGGGAGTGGTGATAATGGTCTCATGGTGGCACAAATGTGACTAAGCACAGACAGTGTCAGCCCTCTGTCCTCCTGGGCAGAGATGACATTCCTCAGCTGGCAATCTAAAAACCCCTCGTGGCCCTGTGTGTTTCTGGGCTGGGGAGCTCGGCAGCGGAGGCTGCTCTTTTGCTCGTTGGAAATTTAATGGACTTTTTAATTGAAGCAGGCAGAAATTTCTCATGGAAAAATAGATAAGTGTTCAAAGGAATACACTTAGTAAAAATTTATTGAAAAAGGGCAAAAATCTCATTCCCTGTGGGCTTAGCTTTATGGTAGCAGAACACTGACTAATTTTATGTTAAATCCTTCACTGCCTGGAGTGAGCTATGAAGCTTTAAGCCCATGTAACTCTCTGCCTATTTCTTGGGGTATAATCCAATGTTGTTTTTTAAGTTTGGAAAGGGTAGTTCAAGTGTACGCTGCTCAGACCTGATGCTATGGAACACTAACTCACCCAGCAGTGCCAGCAAAACTACATACAGAGGCAGAAGAGTCTTCTCAGGGTGCAGCTCCTGACTATTTGGGCAAGCTCTGTTGACAAAACAAATCCTTTTGCTACTATAACCACCTCTAGACATCTTAGGTGAGCTTTCTCCCTTATCAATTCCTCCATTCTTGACTTTGGTGATGAGGTATTTTATTTCAGTTAGCACAGCTTTCACACCGTGCCTCAGCCATGGGTGCCACTGTGTGAGCAGATTGAAGAAGTGGGAGAGGAAAGCTCTGCCTAAGTCCAGGCACATATTTGGCAACTTAGTGTCATACCTACTGCCTTTATTTGTGAAAGCAGTGCAAAAATCCAATTCTTCATGGGCTTCTGATGCATCTGAACATGAACCTAAGTCTTGCTGGACTTGATGGTGCTAATAGTAATTTTTTTCTATTTTCACCATGAGGACAGTCAAACCCATGAACAGGCTGCCCAGGGAGGTTATGCAGTCTTCATTACGGGTCATTTTCAAGATCCAGCAAGATAAATTACTGAGGAACTTGATATAAGCACGTAGCTGGCTCCTCTTTATGGATGAAGGTGGACTAGAGGTCTCCTGGGGTTTCCTCTAAACTGTATTTTCCCATTATCCCAATTTCTGAAAACAGTAATGAAAAATTTTGGTAACATCTATATGCTAGAGAGCCTTAGAAAGATATCACATGAATGTTTGTCTAACTCAACCTGATAATATTACCTATTTTTAAACTCCTAACTATTATGCATCTCTCAGAATGTTTTTAAGCTGTTAACATCAATGTCTTACACTGTTGGGGGAACTGAAGCATTTTACATTACATTTAGATACCACTGCTGTATTATTGCTTTGTTAAAGTTCATATTAATAGCAGGTTTCTACTGAAGATGATGCAGAACTGAATTTTGCACTCACAAAGCAACAGCAATATTCTGATTTTTAGAAATCTTTCAATATGCTCGGTGTTGTTCTTTTTATTTTTGGAGCATTAAGGAATACATGAGAAGAACATGACCAAAAATTATTATTTTGCATGTATTATCTTTGCTAGTTACAATTAATTAATTTACATTTAATTTGACGAAGTAGTTATTAAAGTTTAAGTGGCAAATGTGACAATTTAAAATTGTCTTTTGACTCCTAAGTAAACATCACCACTAATGAAAATGCCCAACAGAATTGGACTATTCAGGTTGGTATTAAAATACTTTTAATTTTTGTGCCAAGACAAAAGAGACAGCATAAATCACATAACATCATTTTTCATGTGGCAAATTTAGGAGAGAAAATTTATGGTTCATTTAAAGGAACATCATCCAAAAGACTGTCCTAAAATTTATACTGAGATAGTTGTTTGGTGCTGCATGAAAGTGAAATTGTTCTGTCCAGAATTATTGTTCCTCACCTTCAAATCCTGATACAGCATCTCTATTGATGAAATATATTGAGTTAATAATACATGTGCACAACTAAATCATGTGAGTCAAGATGGTCAGTCCTGAAAGGGAGGAAACTTCAGTAATTTTTCATTTCTACCTTTTCAAAGCCATTGTTTGAGAAGAGAGGAAGGGAGGAAGGCTACCATTCACTCCTTTGGCTGGCCCCTTTCCTTCCTTCCTTTCAGAAGAGGCTAAGATGACAACTTTTCAATATAGAAGCTGCCATTCCTTTGCAGTCTAATACTGTTTTACATTTTGTCATGTTCCTTCCATTAATAGACATTTCAAATGAGGTCATGGTATCTAAAATAAACTTCTCTTTAACATCTTACCATCATTAAGCAGATAAAATTATATATATTCCACAGTGATAACAGTTACATAAATTCATGGTTTTTCAGGTTAGAAATTGCATATATGAGTGCCTTGCTCATACTCTTGAAGTTAGCAGTTGTTTTGATGCCTGAATCATTAAATGATCAAAACTTTGCAGATATGTTAAAAGTAGGGTATAAAAATGAGGGAGATTTCTATTATTCATCTTAAGTTGATGTTTTATCCTGTGTTGATTTACTAGGCAATCTGGCTTCATAAAATTTAGCAGCAGTTAGCTTTATGAGAAAATTTTACACATAGTTGATGGGGCTTTTAAATATTACTGGTTGTCCCTTTCTTACAGCATTCTGAATAAGAGCCAGGTCCATTGCTGCTCTGAAATTATCAAGGACTTCAGTTCATTTGAAGTTCATTTATAACCCCACAACGTGTATAAAAGCTAAATCAGCACTTCCACTATGTGTAAATCTTCTTATTTTATGCTCATGTGAGATGCTAACAGAGTGCAGTCAACTTAGAAAAATGAATGTGTTTTCTCATTCATCAAATATAACTCAGAATATATCCAGTGGAAGAACAGCTTTCTCATCTGTTACTCTATTATATGGTCACATAATTTCCCAGATTCTCTATCAATCCACACTGGATCTAAATTTTTTAAATTTTGTTTCACATACAAATATAATTTTATCCAATATTCCTGTCTAGATCATTATTTTACCTTACACAGCCTTAACTCATTTATATTTTGAAACTGAAATATAGGGTATTGTTATTTGTCTCCATTTTCTACATCAGAGCACATTACCTAATTTTTTTCAATGTTGTGTTTTTTTTCATTACCCCTTTTGAAAAAAACATTACTGTAAATTTCATTGACTACCAAACCACCATATTTTTGGTTCTTTATTCATCATTTCCTGACTTCTGCAAAGAATACTGGTAGATTGAAGATGCGTGATTTGTCTTTACATCAGCCATCCTGGTTTGTCCCTGACACGTTTGAGCATTTAATGGACAACATTTTTCTCAGACAACATAAATAAATAGAATTCTCATCTAAACTGCAAGATGCTGTGTAACGATAAAGGCAATCAGATCTCCTTCTTCAGGCTGTTAGATGATAACAGATAGAGCAGTAGTGTTTGCAAGCTTCCCCACCAATAGGTAGAGCAAATAATTCCCAATGAATAATGCATCCAATGAGTTAAGCTTCTCTGTCTGATTGTGGTGCATGCACGAGCAGACCATGATTTTGTCTAATCTGTTCATTATTCAAAGTATTTGATTAGTTTGGGATGAGCTTTTTAAACCCTATGTATGGTTTTTTATGAGTGTATACAAATTGATTTACTTTATTTATTTGTGATTGATCAGACACATAATGAAGGCAATACATTGTTTTGTAGAACATATTTGTGTGACATATTTGTCAGTATTATGGAAAAGTAATTTTCAACTAAGAAGACTGTAACTTTTTTAAACTAGGACCCTGCTGAGATTGTTAAAAATCTTACCTCCTTTGAGCCATTTTAGTTACCAACAGGGCCTATGTAGCAAATACAGAAAAGGACTTCAGCTCAAAGACAGCTAAATTGTAACTTTTTATTTTGACCAACTGGAGTGTGAGTTGATATATGCAACTACTGAAGCCTATGAAGGACACCACCATTCAGTCTCATCATCAGTTAACCATGGTGTAATACATGCTTTCATTTCTTGATCACCTCTAATCTGTGTCAACACTTTATTGTTTGATACTTGTCCTCTATTTCCATTCAGCATTGAATGCTTTTCTTCCTGAGAAATACATCTTGTTTTAGCAATTAATCCATGAATTCCTTCACTTAAGGATGGAATTTGTCACTCTTCAATTTCATTATTGCCCTCAAATGCTGTTGGGTTCATCAGGGCTGCTTGACTAAATTTGTCTGTGAAAAAGAGCGTATGACATTAAAAATGCTGTCATATTTATGTCTAGAACAAATGACACTGTGATATTCACAGTCTCTTCTGTTGCAAAATACGATGTATTAAAATCCTTTCAGAAACATTGAAGTGGCATTGCCAGTGCATCAAACTTCACAAAAGCGTGTGATGTCAAGGTTTGCTGGATACAGTTCTCCTGTTAAGGAGCAGCTGTTCCATTTGTTTAAGTAGTTAGACATTTTTTAAGTGTCAACTGGTACATGCTTTAACGTAAGATTGGTGCAATTATTCTGTTTTTTGACCACAAAATATAATTGTGAGCAAGATTACACAAGATTATTATGCTTCTGTTGGGTCTTTTTAAACTTGCAGTCAAGAACATCTCAGAAAACTGTGCAAGATTTAAATTTTGTTTTAAGGCACCTACATCTAAGAACCTGAGTTTGTACTTACTCCATGTGGTTGTGTTGGACTTGAAGCCCACATTTTACCCACAGAAATTGCTGACTCAACACTCCCATGCCACCTCTGGGAAAGCACTGGACTTGTAGGAAGACTAGAGTCATTCCCCAGGCTGCACCAGGAATTTTCACTTCTTGCCCCTGTCCTTGGGTGGCAAACTCATGCAAGGGACAGCCCTGACCTCTGACAGCCGTGCTTCAGGCCAGTGCAGGAGTTTGCCTTCCAAAAGAGGAGCAGAGGACAGCAGCTCAAGCTGGCAGTGCTTTTGGCTGAGCAGACACATCTGTTAGCTGTTCCTTCCCAGACAGTAAATGTAAACCTTGTCCCCTCTCCTCTCTCCTGGGTTACAGCATTGCCCCACATCATGATAGACTGAGGTTTCCCCACTGCCTTTTCTCTGTGTAGGTGGTGAATAAATTCTTACACCAAAATAATGTGTGAAACACCTTTTTGTATTTGCAGATAGAAGACTTAGCATGGAATTGTATTGGATAATATTATGGAACAATGTAAATTTCATTTTAATCTGTTACTGTCTGCATTACTTCCTGCTAATTATAGACTTTCAGGTATTGGGTAGAAATTAGGAATGGATTATATTGATGGAAAAGTTAAGTAAAATGCCAGTTTTAAGGTTCAGACTGTAGGACAGCTGTTTAATCTGTTAGATCTGCTTAAATCACTCTATGAATGAAGGCAATTGTATCACCAGTGTGCAACACAGATGGCAAGTATTTTCACTTTTCAGGTGGCAGCTACTGATCACTTTTGCGTTTTTAGACTAAGCAGGCAAATAGCTCAAAGTCAAGATCTTTGTACTCAAGAATATGTATTTGTTAATATATACATTAATTGAAGCAGAATGGGAGTAGAAGTGCCTGTGACTCACCAAAAGAGATATGTACAAGTCCTTGATGCGCTGTGTTGGAGAGACAGTATCATAAGTTACAGCTTTGTAGTCATTTACTGTTTCAGTACCATGAAAAATGAGGAGCAGGGAGAGGTCACTCTAATGGAGCCTTGATAAAGGCCCATCCCTTGATAAAGGTCCATCCCTACTTATCATGTTCTGCACACATGGAATAAGCTCCTGAAGCCCTGAGGTCTTACAGCAAGCAACATTTTGTGGACAAAAATTATGGAAGAGTTGATGATATTGGCAATCTCCTTCTAGTAATTTTTTGGCAATATGAATGACAAAGAAGGTAATTTTTTTTTCTCAGTAGTTGTTTCCTGAATACAAGGGACATCAGCCTGAAGCTACCTTTGGGGGGGAAAGGGGGGTGTTGTTTGGGGGTTGGGTTTTTTTTGTTGTTCTTTTTTTAAATCTTTATTATACCCCATGCTTTTTTTTAAACTTGGTAACATCAAGTATATCCACAGTTAAGCACAGACCACCAGATTGTCCAAGATTTTATGTGAGAATAAAACCCTGAGAGAATCATTGTGGATTGTCCAAGATTTTATATGAGAATAAAACCCTTAGACAATCATTGTGAGTTTAAATCTTCACCACTAACCACTGCTTCATGGTTATGACTTAAAATAAATGTAACAGATACAGACCCTATTTAAAGTCCAAAATACAGGAAAGAACAAGGATGGTGGTCTTTCTATGCTACTACTCCCAGTATTGGACTTTAGTTCAATGACTTTATTGTGCAAAATGTAATTTTTCTTCTGCTCTTTGTTTACTTTTAGAAGGTGCTTTCTACCAAGTCCCATCCTCAGCAATGTGCCTTAAATCTGTATTTTCTCCAGACAGATCCTCCTACACTGCCAAGCTGCTCCAAAACCTATTGCACTTGTCTCCATTTGAGGAAATTTTTTAATTCATCCCAAACTATTTGGCACATCTCTTTAAAGACAATATTGCTGAGCACTGAAGCTTTACTTAATTTTAAAGTTTTGTGGTTCATACAAAGTTTGATCTCTTTTTCAACACTGATGTAGTTTTAGAAAACTGTTTAGTTTTCTGCCTCTCTCTTTTTTGACATTGTTCTGTAAGTGCTGTCTTGTTAAGAATAATGTTTCTTCTGTCATGGGTATTCCACTATCGTTTCTCCATCTCCAAATATGTTTTTTCCACATCCACATGTCAATCAATAGCTTGCCTTAAACTAGCAAATGATAGTCAGTGTAACTCAAATTGAAGATAAAGGTTTTTATGTCAAACTTTACCACTGATGGCAGAATAGACAGTATCCATCATTTCACAGGAATAAACACAACTCCAGCACTGGATCTCCACTACTGCCCGAGTAGTTCACATGTGTTGTATATCCTACAGCAGTGCTCCACAAAAACAACTGCCCATTTCTGACACATGCTCTTCTGCTTTGCACAGGTAAAGACCAGTGAACCAACAAACACAGCAGCAATAATACCTGCTCATAGTAACTGTATTAAAGCCAACTATTACCATATGCCTAGGCACAAAGCAAAGAACTGAAATTAAGTCCACTGAAAGGGCTAAAATGATGACTGCTGACCCTACAGAATCACAGAATCACAGGATGTCTAAGGTTGGAAGAGACAACTGGAGGACATCTAGTCCAAACCCCCTGCTCAAGCAAGGAAAGTTACTTAGGATTTCCCTTAAGGAAATTTACTCAGGATTGTGCCCAGACAATTTTTTTTTAACATCTCCACTGAGGGAGACTTCACGGCCTCTCTGGCCAACCTGTTCCAGAGCTTGGTCACCCTCAGGGTGAAGAGGTTCTTTCTCACGTTCAGGTGGAACTTCCCATGCACCCGTTTCTTCCCATTGCCTCTTGTCCTATTCATTGGCACTACTGAGAAAATTCTGGCTCCATTCTTTTGACACCCTCCCTTCAGATAATTATTGATAAAATCCTCTCTCAGTCTTGCTTCATGTAGCTTTGGATCCAGATTAAAGTGTAGTAAATGTCTGCCTCAGTCTGTGGTCTGTGACCACATTTTCAGCATCTGTAATGTATTAGCAATTTCTGTTATTGTCTATTATACATTTTCAGGTGTATATCTATGAGTGTATATCTATTAAAAAAGTGTGTGTATTTATGTATACATATACTGTTCTCATTATCTTCTATTTGCCTTTATTATGTTTTCCATTCTGTGTCCTCCTGTTTGTCATGTAATTTATACAAAGCTTATTTCCTCTTATATGTGTGGAATTCTTCCTATTTCTCACACATATTTCCAGTCTTTCCTCAGGACCTGTAGGTACCACAATGTCATTTTGTTATGAGATAAATAATCACATAATGACTGCTGCTCCTGTGATATATACTTTGATAAATGTGATGGTACTAAAAACCCATACTGAATCAGTTTTACTCTCAGCCTTTTTATTACCTGTATTTTTAGACATTAAAATTTTATGACCATGATACTCTTAGAAATGCTTTTGCTGTACTCAGCATGCTGAGACCTTGATCCTAAGAGGAAGTTCTTGGTGATTTTGTATTGCAAAAATCTTGTGCACTGGTTTAAATACCAGTGTACTGACAATACTAGCTTAAAAACATTTTTCCCTACAATGGAACAAGCCATCTTGACATGCTCAAAAGCCCATCTTGTTGTTAATTTACTGCTTGCAGCAAACTAAAACTAAACTGAATTTAAATTCAGTCATCAAGTTCAAATGTTTGAGCACCTCTCCTTTTGACCTGTTCAAATAAATGTTCTGTTGATGGCAACCTGATGAGAAAATAATATGTTTAAAAGCTTTAAAACATTTTTTTCTGGTAGAACATAGGACTCAAATGTTAGTCCAAAGTAGACTTGTGGCATAGTATATGAATCTCAAGAGGCAGCAAAATTGCTGAGGAAACGCAGATGACATAACTTCAAGTGTCTCCTGAGTATGATCAAGAAAAATTCAAAATGCAATTACCTGGTTTCAGATCTCTAATACATGACAATAAGTAATAATAATGATATATGATAAAAAGCAATAGCTTTGATTGTCAACACTTGCATTTTCACGGTATTCTTATGTTTATGCTATGATCAGCTGCTGTCACTCATTAACCCCAAACTGCCTCTTCATGCTCCCAGATTTCAAACTGCAAAGTGAATGCTTTTCCTTCCCTTCAGATGAAATAGGGAACCCAAATTTTCATGACAGGGGGACTGGTGATTGGGGTTTTACCACAACAGCAAAGCACCAGATTTTTGGGTTTACATCCCTACTTGCCAAAGTGAAAGGTATTTCCCTGAGGAAAGCATTTCAGTGCCTGTGAGGAGAGGAAAGGCTTGACAGGGGGGTTCCCTGCAGGAGGGGGATCTCATGGGATGAGGTGTGTGCAATCATCCTCACACATTCAACACCTCTCTCATGAGGTCTTTCTCTCTCAAAAGCACCACAAGAATCTGTTTCTTTATATAAACATTTTCTACATGACTCCTTCATTCAGCCACTACTGCTCATGTGTGTCTGTGGAGACTTCAGAATTTTTATATAAAAAGCATGTGTTAAGATGCACTTTGATCAGTTGCCTTCACAGATTACTACGATGTCTGTCTATGTTATAGCCTTCCTGACCATCAGAGAGGCAGCATTTTCTGCTCTTGATGTAGCAATGCTTAGAAAATAGACTCAGTAATAAAAACACATAAAGTACAAATATATGAGAAAGCCATACCAAATGCTGCTACCTATTATGAAGACTGCAAAAAGGCTGGAAAATTCTGAAGCTGGTAAAATATAGAAGTAAAGTAATTCCACTGGAAAATTGATAAATCAGCACTTTACCTATTCTTCCATGTAAAAATTAATTATTTGACTTGAAGGCTCAATTCAGCAGTGTCTTCTAAATAAACAGCTTTTCGGAATGTAAAATCAACCAGTTTGAATTCATTTTGGCAATAATGTTGGTTGTTTGGTTTCTCCCTTCATTTGTTGATGCTGTGATCTATAATTTGAAGAGATTTTCAATCTCTGTGTAGCTCATAAGAAAAAGGTATCTGGAAAAAATGCCAAACTGTTGCACCCTAAGTTTCAGGGATTTTAAAAAATCAGTCACAAGATAAAAACTCAGTGGAATTCAAGTTTTTAGTAACAAAGTTATAGAAGGGACTTTGTTCCCACAGATTTTGGTGGGAGCATATGTTTGCATGGTCTCATGATTCTGGTTTGTATGCATTAAAAATACTATCCCTTTCCATTGTCATCATTTTCCTGAATTGATTAAGAAGCTAATCCATTTGACCATCCTGTGCTTATGGGTGTATATTATTGTATTGTAATACTGTAAATATATTATAATGGTGTAAATATAGAATCATCTGAAGATAAGTGACAAATCTATGAAAACTATGCAAATAAGTGGCAAATCTATGAAAACTAGTCATAACCTGGAATGTCAGAAATTCATATTATGATACAGGCTCCAGCAGAAAACTCTATGTCAATAAAATCAGCAAACACAAATGAAACCAGTTCATACTATTTTGATTGCCAGAAAGCAGAGGTTGGAATTCTCATGTATTATTGCTATAAAGAGAGTTGGAGCTCAAGCAATTTAAGACCTAAGTGGGAATTTATTAGCAACAAAAATACATTTGCCACCTGTTATGCTGGGGTTGTGTTGATATCAAGCATATGGTCCTTCCTAGCCTGTGAAAAAGGAGCAGCTGTTCCAATATGTCCAAGCTGTAAGCTGAAAGCATGACAAAAAGGAGTGAAGAAACACCACTCCAGTAATCTTTAGGCTTTCAAACTGAAAACAGAAGAAGTGAAGCTGGCACTAGATGAAAGGTGAGACAGAACACACACATGCCCTTAGCTTACAGAAGTACAGATACACACACGTGCGTGTGCTCATACAGACAGACACCGTCTGATGGGCTCAGAGATAAATCTATAAAGAGAGTTCAGGAGTTCTTGGATCTGCAAGACCTCTCTGATCTACTATATTGAGCTGGGTTGTTCAGGCCTCTACCAGGGGACTGTTTGATAGCTCAGGAGAGACACAAATAAGCTACCTGAGGTCAGCACAGAGCCAGTAGGAAAACACTGCAGATGAGGTGAATCTCTCATTTTATCAAGTGTTGCTCAAGGTGACACACAACCAAAGCTTTCCATTCCCTGGGCATTCACAGTCCGCCGCTGCTAAAGGTAGGCTTGCAGACTGATTTCCTTGCAGGTTCATTTTTTGCTTTTTAAACTTGGCTGGCAGAACCACTGTGATAAAATTTTTATATCATTATTAGATGACTTTGAAAATCGATGAGGAAATTAGAAGTTATTTTGGTGAATTTGAATCTTCTCATGAAGATTTATTCTAAGCATTGGTACATAGGACAATTACCATCATTCAGGCTTAATTTGTGACCTTATTAACAAAGGAATGAAAAATTTTCTATAAGGGACTAAAAGGGAGAAGGACTGCTGTCTAGCCATCACCTGAGCAGATGAGAATTTTATCTCTGATCAATCCTCCTAGTCCTTTCTCTCCTAGGTTAGATGGAATTGGCTCTGAATAATATACATTATTACTAGAAAATGGAAGCACTACTAATCCTACTTTTAAAGAATGTGGATATTTTAAATCCTTCTGGAGCCCCTTCCTGAACAGTGATGAACTTCCTCTTCCTCAGGATGAGAGCTTATAAGCACAAGGTTAGCAGATGTGGGAAGTGGTACTTTGCATCCTCTCATGAAAGAAGAAAGCACTAACCCTCCATCTTCCCTATGTGTAGGTTTTCTAGCTAGACAGCTGTGAAGTAAAAAGAGGAAAGTGGCTATGTTTTAGAAGAAAGAAATGGGTGTAACTACACACAGTAGGGAATGTGTACAGGTAAATGGATCTCAAAGATTTTGTTCCTGGACTCCAGGTGCAGTAAAGCATGGTCATGCTATGCAGTTTTATATAACCCAAGTACATTTGGCCCATTTAAAGGGAAATTTTAAGTGTTAAAGATGTTGTCAGCAGAATTAAAGTGCTTCCAAAGCCAAGAGACATCTCAGTCTGACTTCAGGATTGTGATTCTTATGACGGACACTTGCCTAACACTAAAAATTTGGCCCTAATACTCAAGCAATTCTTGAAAGCCACATTTATGATATCAAAATTTAGGCAACATACAAACTTTCCTGAGTTACATGCAGTCAAATATATTGGCTCATGTATATTTATCTAATGGTGAGAGAAAGGAATATTTAGAGAATGAGGTAGTCCACCTAGAATTCAGTCTTTTAAAAAATATTAGCTACCTAAAGTGAGGCAGGAAAGAAATCTCAGCTGGGTAACAAATTTTGGGGAATTATGCTTATTCCTATTGCTTCAGCTGTCTACTTGGACAGCATATTCCATTTACTAACTACACTCCACTCTATATTTTTTCCAGTTTCATTTTGATTGTTTCCAACCATGCTACTTACTCTTCTATTTATTTGCAGATCAATTAGTGGTAAAATTTCTTCTGTTTCCACTGAAATTTTCCAGACCACATATTCCTCAGTAAGATCCATTTTGTTTCCCCTCTGTGAAGACGGCGGACAATTATTTTTTTGTTCTCTGACCTTTATGAATAATTAAGTTTGCTGTCTACCTGATTCTATTGTCCAGTCCCCTTTGCTGCTGCTGTTTTTATAAGGCATAGAGAATTCCTCATAGTATGCAAATGAAGCTTTGTTCATAAATCCCTCATGCAAGAGCTGGAATAACTTCATCTATGATGTTATTGTTACCTCTCTGAACCAAAATAGTAACATTTTATATTACTGTTAACCACTGTCCTGAAAATTTTTGAGCTCAGTCTGTCTCCAGATCCTGCTTCTAGTCACTTTTTTGTACCACATAGGGCATAAGCACTTTCTCTTATTTTGTGTCCCTGATCTCATTATCTCACACCTCTTTATATTTAAATGCGTAAAGCACTTATCTTCCTTAGGGCACTGTCTGTTAAGAATAATTTTGACTTTTTTTCCTTCTATTTTTTTTTTATTGATTGCTCCTTCCTAGTATGTATCATCAACAAATTTCATTATTTTCGTGTTCATCTCTCCTCCTGGTTAAAGAAAATTCTAGTACAGAACTAAATGGTGTGGCAGAGCAGACTCCCATAAGAACAAATTGTCACTCTCCCCTGTGTGCTTTTCCCCTTTGGTTTCATAACCATTCTTTAAGCACATATATGTCTGTACTTATGACACATTTAATGACCTTCTACCATAAATTTCAGTGACATGTTAACTATGAAACTCTACTCAAGTTCTTTTAACTCTTCTGGTTCCGTGTTCTTGACTGAGCCATACATTATTGCTGCTTATCTTCAACATCACCTGTGGAAACTTTGGCTGTATTCTTCTTCATCATCTTTACAATTAAGATCAGCTCGGTGGAAATGAAGCAAGAACACAGAAAATAGATCTGATTTGAAATCAGAAACACACCAACATGTCTGAATTATATGAATGTTTATAACGTAGAAACTACTGCTATTACATTCTATATAAAGATTTTAAATCTAATACTGTATAAACGTTTTATCAAGAGACTGGAATGTTGGTATTGTTCATGACTGGTTTTAGCTAATTAATACTAATTTGCTGATTTAGTAGAAGTCCTGCAGGTTTTCCTTTGTATACCTTGAACTTCCTTATGCCTTTTAAATCTATCTCATTCAGAGATTTAGTTTTACAGACCATTTGTAACTAGGTTCTCTTTTTATATCATTACAGAGGCATCATCTGCAGCCACTCAATAATTTCTCTTTATGCATTCAAAAATGCTTTTCTCATCATTTCTCTTTACATGTGCAAAGAAGCTATTTTGTCTTCTTCCCACTCCTTATAAATAAATAAATTTATTAATAAATAAAATGCTAAAAGATCATTCTCTTATTCTGGTGTTACATTAAAGTCTAAAAATTCTCTGAAATTGACAGCATGGAATTAACCATTATGTGAATTTTCTTGGGGGTGAATAGGGAAAACTCCATGAAAGGAGCTATTTTCTTGTAATAATTAACAATCATTTAACAATCTCATGGGTTTGGGCTCTCAGCTGATATAGATTGCTCTGCTGGTTTAAACCAGCTGAGAGTCTGACACGTCAACACTTTCCTCTATTGCTTATTATTTTATACTGAATCAAAATTACATTTACATTTGTGCAGTCAGAGGGAGTTGAAGGGATAGGAAAGAAGCAAATATTTAATGTTTATGGCCTCTCTTCTGTGTTTCCATGACCCTTTTCTTTCTGTGCCTGCTTTAGTTAGTTACCACCTTATAGTTTGTATGTACTTGCCAAAACCCTCATTATTACTCTAATTCTTCTTTCTTTGAAGAGTAGAAAGAAATTAAGTGAGTCAAGTGAGTAGAAATTTAAACACTGACTTTAGATTGGGTAGATTTCAGACAAAGATAAGTACCTTAGGGAGTAGTTACTCATATCAACACATAAATTAATAAATAGGAAGTGATTAGGTTATACACTTAGCTTTAATGCAGGGTAAGCATGAAAGCATGTGTCTCCTATAATACAGATCCCAGGCAATGTGGAGATCTTCCATATAAACATGTTTCCCCAAACCATTTTTTATTTACTTGTTTTCAAAATGTTCATGTAATAATCCAAAGGATTCTACTTTTCTTTGCCATGGGTCATATGTCAGTACTTTAATGTCCATGAAATCCTGAAGGTAGGATTAGAGATCAGTTTAATATTAGACACTGTCTTGTTCTTTAATTTTTAAAATCTTGCTATCACAGATATCATCAGATCTCCTTCAGTTATGGAAATGCTCTTTTTAAGTGCTGATATGACAGGATTAAAATTTAAGCACTCATGTTGTAAGAGATTAAAACAAGGTATTCAATGATTTACCCTCCTTCTCCCTTCCTATTGCAATGGACTGAGCCTGTAAGTTCACACTGTGCAGATTAATGTCAACACTGCCAGCTTTCCAATATTCAAGGAAATTATAGTACACACACATTGAAAACCTCAATGTCTTTTTGAAAGCCTTTTCTAAAGCATAATTACTCATAAATTAATTTGTAATTTAGAATTGTACAGACTAAGTTCCTGTGAAAGCCCTCTGGTTTTGTGCTTATAGTAATATATTGAAAGGAGCAAACAAACTCTTTTCAAGGTATCGGTTGAGCTCTGTCTATCCCCTCTGACTTCCCTGTTAACTCTGAGGATTTTCATTGTTAAATAATTCCTGAAGATTTGTCACTTAGTCTGCTCTGGGATTTGGCACTAAAACTAAACATGGTCAGGAACAGCAGGAGCTGTGTGAGGGAATCAGGGGAAGCTGTGTAGCTGCTACCATCCACACAACTGGGCAGGCTGCATGTGGCATTGCTTTTTGAGATCTGGGAGGAGGGAGATGATTGGTTCTGGGAGGTCTTCCATCTGCCTCAGCAGTGTGTGCCATAACAGACACTCCAACCTTTCCACCCAGCTGATGGCAGATGGGTTTTCCCTGTAAGTGTAAATTTCTCTGAGTTAACTCACATCTGAGACTGCAGTGGCTGCTCTGAACACTGAAAAATTCTGAGGGAAACCAATTCAGAACTGACAGCTGCCCCTTCTGTAAACATATTCAATGAAGGAAAACATACTAGCTAATGGAAATCCCCCGGTCTGTGCATGAGTAAGGCCACTGCAGCTTGGAGCCTTCTCCTTTATAGTAGCTTGTGAAAAGATGCGATTTGAGATCATTGCTTTTAGCAATTTCCTCTGACTTTTCCCTGAAAAAAAAAAAAAAAAAAAAAAAAAAAAAAAAAAAAAAAAAAAAAAGATGCTTTTTCCTCTTGAAATTTTCTATAATTAATCTTTATTTCATAATTATATTGCTGGCTCAAATTTTACAGGCTTAGACTGTAAATAACAACTGTGAAAAATAATTCAGGACTGAAATGAATGAGACATAAAGCTAATTCCTACCAGCCTTCTTCATGTTGTATGACACACTGCTTCTTGAAACTGACTGCATCTACACGGTGTGGGAGAGGATGCTACTTTAGGGGGACATCTGCATTCATGTCACCCTGATGCCTGCACACTTTGCTTTGGAGCAGGAGGCCCAGCTTGGGCTGCAGCCTGAATCCTTACCATCTTGTCAGCTTCAGACCCTGACACAAGGTGTCACCTTTTCCATAATGCCCACATTCCTTTTTGAGGGAAAATGCTGAAAGCAAGCCAGATAAAATGCTGAAAGATCCAGATAAACTTCTGCACAGGTAATCAAGAGACCATGGTTTGGATTGCACTGGAAGTCAAAATGCTTAACACCAGAGGTGGAACCCATTCTTAAGAAGTGAATATCAGTAAAGTTTCATCATCTTGCCATGACTAACTGAACTTAACTAAGAAATTTAAGTTTTGTTGTAGTTGAATTGGACTTCATCATGGGCCAATGCAGACACACAGGAGCCTTTCTCTGGGATTTGCTCAAGCTCTTATGACAGAGACTTCAGACTTTCTGACTGAGCTCCTGGTGCTGGCTCTCAAGTGGAGTGGCTCACACTGGGTGATATTAATCCTATTAATGCATGAACACAGACGAGAATTTTTGCAGGAGAAAAATTTTCACAGGAGGCTTTTTTACTAATACCAGACAATAAATCTTTATGTAAAGATAAAGAGGGACATAAGACATAAGAGGGAGAGGCTTGAATGCTTTAGGAGCATTTTCCTAACAAAGTTTGAAACAGTGTCTGAAATTAAGGAAGTCTGCATGGTGTGACTTTCCAAATGAGAATGTTGGTTAGTAACCATTTTTAAGTTTCAGCATGTTCTCTTACTATTCTTTTAAGTGCTTTTAGTTGAAAAGTAATGTTATCTAATAGAAAGAAATTTTTTCTTGAAAACTGGAGCATTTCTTTCCAACGTATGTTTCCTTGATAATTTACTTTTTAAATTAATTATATTAATAAATGCAGTTTACAAACATTCCTTATTACCACCAGAGAATCCAAATAGGAGAGGTGTCAAAAATTCTCAAAATATACAGAAGTTTAAGATTTGTGGTCTGTGCCTTAACAAAAACATGAAAACCTACCTGGAATAGAAATCTTAACTGAGGAGATTGTTTAGTGTCCATTAATTGCACATAGGAGGCTTTATGGAGAGCAGGAATCATCCTTCTTAATTTCTGTTTCCATATAACCTGTAGCTCTGAGATCTGTAATCTCTGCCAAATTTGTTTGAGACTGGCCAAAGTTTTAAAAGTCTTTGGGCAGGCCGTGGTAGCTGTACAAAAACAGTTGAGCATGTCTGCATGCATGCGCACACAGATCGTATTCTGTGCGAGGGAAACAACCTCCAGCTTTAAGTGCCTGCATTGTTATGCCCAAAGGGAAAATCATTTGTATTAATTATTAAGGGAAGAAATTTCATATTGGAAATGTTTAAGGAAAATAGATCCAGTAGCACTGTGTAGAGAGCTCCTGATTGCTTTTCATGTTGCTGAAAGTTGAGGTAGTCTCTAGGTGCTTGATGACCTGCCAGCTGGCGTCTGTAACAGACGTTTCTTCATCCATAGCCCTTCAGCAGCTTGCACCACTAGTTGAACTACTATGAGGTTTCCAGTCATGTGAGAACTAATACGCTTTTTTGTTTTATGTACATCAACATTAAATTTTTACACAACATTCCAAAATAGGCTGATGTGATAAAATTAAATATTTGTATTGAAGCTTGTGTAATAGAAGGAAAAAGTGGACCTGTACAGTACATTCAAAGACAAACAGCCTTTTGGCTGTGGCTGTGAACCTGAGGCATTACCTCCATGTCTGGATGTACTAGAATGAATTGCTTACTCCTTTTTACTTAGGCCAACAGCTGGTAAAGGTCCTTGGGTGAGATATGTGAAACCTCAGCAGTTCTTTGAAAAGGCATATATCGTTCATTCAGCTGGTTCAGATGGCAGTGACACCTAACATTCACTTATCATTGGCATGCATTTTTCTTTGCTGGATGTATAACACTTAACTGAGCAAGAATGAGCACAGGCACATCAGGGAGAGCTGTCTGTCTGATTGGAGTCTAACTCCACTATGCTGTAAACCATTCCAGTGCCTTTCCTTTTCTTTCTTTCTTTTTCTTCTTTTCTCTCTTTCTCTCTTGTCTTTTCAAAGGCCAATAATTTAAAACAGACAGTGCTTTTCAAAGATGCCTGGTTTCTAGTCTAATGCTGCAGCAGATCATTATCTCTTGCAATGACATATTGACCTGGTTTTTGTTCTATACGTCTCTATTCTGGTAAACTGGCAAACCCAGCAAGTTCTGTGCTGTATATTTTATTTTACTTCTTTCTTGAGGTCTTCTGTGACTAGTAGCAGCTTGCCTAGATAAGCAAATAATTCCTTTCTCTATATGGCACTTCTTTTCTTGACCAGTGGGTTTCAAGTGTATTTGTTTTGGTTTTGAATGCTTCATAAGTCACTGTATCTTGCATAGTTTGTTTGGATCTTAAGTTGATATAAATGTGGTTGGTCTCTTTGAAAGATAAAAAGATCAGATGTTTGCAATATACAGGGATTTTCTCTCTGACTGGCAAATTTCATGTTCATTTTATATTTGCAATTTTAGGAAGAAAAGGTTACTTATGAGAATACAGTAAGACACAAAACACAGTATCAAGGTCCCTCAGATTTGGTTGATACGTCCCTCTGCCAGACTTCCCTGCTGCTCCTTCCATTCTTTAGTTGTCACATCTACTTTGGCATTAATGTCACCCATCACAAAGTGTAAGTTGTGTTTTGGTATTCTGTCAATCACACTTTTGAGACAATTGTAGAATTTGTCCTAGTCACTGTGTTCTTCTGTCAGAAAACATCTCTGCATGATTGACATCTTTAGGAAGTTGGTTTGGAATCTGGCATATATGATGTGCTGGCTGATAGCTCCCCAACCAAAATGTGTTTTTTTCACAAAATCTGTCATGGTGAATATCCAGTTTGCATTTTCTTTGTCACACAGATGGTTCAGCTTTCAGTGGGTTCAAAGATGAGTCCCCAGTTTTTATCTTTAGCAAGGATCATGAAAGGAGAAAAGAAGAGAACATCAGTACCCCTTACAAGGGCTTATAAGCACTTGGATGGAGAGGTACAAGAACATTTCCCTGAAAATCATCAGGACAAATCACAATCCCTGCATGATTACCTTGTTCCAGAAGTTCCTATTCCCATGAGCAAAAGTAGATAATCATACAGCAATTCTATTAAATAGCTGGTCAGATTATCCAGGGTGCTGTGAATATTTCCTTGCTTTCTGAGTGACTGCACTCCTGCAAAGCTCTCAGAGATGGTACAAGCTCCTCATCTAGCACTACTAGTCTTAGAAATGCAAACTGCCAAAAAAAAGAAATAATGAAAGAACTGTACAGACCCTGAAAACATTGGCATGATATGTAAATAATATGGATTTGTCTTAGGAAAATGTGACTGATTGCACTGCGAGTAATAATAATTTGAGAGACATGACTCAATATGAAGGAGAAACACAGAAAGTGGTAATACTGAAAAAAACCCCAAACCATGGAATGGAAGGCATAGTGATGAATACTTAGTTGCTATAGTGATGGGATAATACTGAATACTACTTTGGACGGTCTACTTAAAGGCATCCTTTTTCCAAAGGATCTTCCAAAGGATTGGATACTGCCAATCTGAAGGGAATTTGGAAAAGCAACAAAACTGATTAAAAGATTGGGGGGACTGAGGTATAAACATAGATATATAAACTACTGCTGGATTAAGCCATGACTAAGGTGCTACACAGAGTGCAGGAAAATCAGGGAATGGCATAATATTCGCATACCCATTGATATGGCTACAGATATCCAAGAAGTGTTTCTTGTGGTTACTGTTAATTTTGTAATTAACACTATAAATAAAACACTAAAAATGCCTATTGCAAGGAAAATCCTCACTTTTATTAGGCTGTGAAAAAGAAAATGATAGACACTTAAAAGTCAAAAGTCTCTAGCAGTGGCAAAAGTATAGAGTGGGTAATCTCAGAGTTGCAGAGAAAAAGATTGGATGATCTTTGTTCTCTTTCCTTTCCCTTGTTTCAGATTCTGATACCAATGCGTGTTTAGAATTAGACTGATTAGTTTTCTCATTGTGATAGTCTTTCACTTGCTTTGCTTTCAGAGTAGGAACTCATGTAACATATTCATTATCAGAGTAATATTCAGCTACTCTTCTTATACCTTAGACTTTTTTCACATTACAAAATAAAGAATGTCTTTAATACTGTAAAAAAAAGTATTATTTGGAAGCCAACAGTGGAAATAAATTATCCATCTTCCTCTTTTATGTTAGCTCTGAAAAATTTGTGGCTTTCCTTAGTTATATACTTTATACTTTTAAAATAAATAACACTCAAAGAACCCCAAAATAAGCTGCTTGTCTAAAAAGATAGACTAGTTTATTTCAGAAGATATGGAAAACACATAAATATACTGTCCACTATAGTCTGTTCAGCTGGCAAAAACACAAATGATACAGTTTTGCATTATTTTTGTCAGTATTAATATAATTGACTAGGGGACAGGGTAATCTAACAGCAACAGCTTTGTTAGATGTACAGTGAAGCCAAAAATTTGGAGTAGTTAGTTAATATCCTCAGCCTAACCTTCATATAATCGCATTACCTCCAGAACCTCTGTCAGTCGTGACAGATGTCCAGGGAGAATTTGGTTGTGAGAGGATGAACAAGAGGATGAGTGAGACTGGTCTGCAGCTCAGCAAAGCCACGCATGGCTTCCAGTAATGCCTCAGACATCTTCCATGAACACAGGGATATTGCACTGCCAGTGGTTTATATCTCTTGCCTCTGAGTGGTTCATAATAATTCTGCCTTCTCCCCATCCTGAAACACCATCTTTCTACTTTTTCTGAGCAAAAGCTGTGTTCATAAATGCACCCGAAACACCTGCCAACAGCTGGATCAAATCCACTGGCTGGCAATTAGCATGTTTTGTTGGGGACAGAGCAGCACTGGCTCTGTCTGCCAGCGCTGTCATGTGCCTGCCAGCAGCCAGTGTCGTGGGAAGGTGTGAAAGCATCACAGCCACCACCACTCCTGCCCCACAATTTAGCAGGTACCCTGTGGTTTCTGAACTGAGAAGCCTTATGCCTTCCCTGAAAAATACATATTGTCCTAATGTAAGGTTTTTGTGTCACTGTAGCTGGGAAACATTACAGCTAAAAGAGAGCAACAAATGTATGCTCTGCAGTTTGCATTGTTCCCCTAGGTTCTATATCTGACACCTAAAAAGGATTTCAATAGGATTAGCAAAATTTTAGAATAAAGCATTTCTTTCCTCAAGCCCATCTCTTAGACATTACTTGTGGTGACCTGCAATACCTTGTTTCACATCTATTTTGGCAAACACTGATGCTGATGTTTGTTTGGTTTGCTGTATTTCATTTTAAATGAAAATGTGCAAAGTCCTGCAGCCTGAGTTCACTGTGAGGTGAGGGGCAAAAATCAGAAAAGTCCCTTTTCTGATTATCTGCCAAGACAACTTCAATCAGTCATGATTCATATCTTCAGATTCACTCTCCAGTCTCTAGCTAACCAAAATGCTGATGCCCATTTAAATTAGGCACCTCATCTTCCTACTTTTCAGGTCTTTCTGACATCATGTCAGGAGGGAGGAGAGAGCATGTTGGAGTAAAGCTCCCATTAATAAACAAAATAAGTTTTATCACTGCTTGAATGAAATATAGCCATATTTTGAACCTTATCCATAATTGCTTTACTGGTCTTATGTGATCATAAAGATTCGATATTGGAACAAGGCTTGGGATACAAATATTTCTAATATAAGTTATATTAATTAGTTTCTACATTGTGTATGAAAAATAAGGAACTGTTACTGTAGTTAGAAGGATTTGTGCATTACAAGGGATGCCATTATATGTGTAAACTACATGCAGAATGTTTTTTATTGCTGTTTCCAAATTGACTTTAGGTGAAAGCACAGCTGGGTGCGGAGGAAGCAGGCATTTAAATATTCAGCTCCCACTTTTTGAAAATTGCACTGCAATTTGGAAAGTGCATTCTCTCTTGGGAAAATTAGGCCTTAAAGTCCTGCTGCAGATGACTGACGGTGCCAGCTCTCCATCAGTCCCTCCATTCCTGTGATCACTGGTTAATTCTCCATTTAGATGGCATGACTAAATTTCATATTGTCTGCTCACACAGTGAGGAAATGTACTGTCTGCACTGTCTTTGTAGAGATATTAAGCAGAAGAATAGTCTTTTGCATTAAGGACCTTTTTTCCCAAGATCACACTTGTGCTCACTGATGTCAGTAGCAGTAGCCAAAGGACCAAGTTATAAAATCTCTTGGGTCTTAAAAAACAGAGCAGAGCATGAAACTGGAATTTGGTCTATTTTAAGAGAGATAATGGCTTCCTCAGCTATTGTCTTGTAATGGACCCAGGTTAATTAACACTTGTTTGTAATTACAGAATACAGTTACCTAACTTTAGTGATCAGCTATGGCTAGAATTCCACTGAAGAAGCAGTTCTCATTACCAGTGCTCCTGACTGGACATATATATATACCTTATGCCAGCTGTGTTCTCCTCTTGGTGCAAGCTGCACACAGCTGCCTGTGAAAACATGGCGTATTAAAATTACCTAGGAAAAAAGTACAGAGAAGTTTTGTGATCCCCTCCATGTCATGGCTACAAAAAGCCACCTGTGCAGGTAACAAGGGAGGGTCCATGACCATGCAGCTACTTTTGGAAGGAAGTGCAGCTACCTCTTCTAATAGAGCCTTGGATTTCAACTGTCTTCATCTGACCATGAAGTCTTTAATGGTGCACTTTCATACCATGGTGACTATGATCTAATGGTAGAAAGGAAGGCACTGTACTCATTTCTCTTTCGTTCACTTCCAAGATTCCTGATCCACTGAATGATGACCATGTGGTGGCCTGGGTCTGTTTGATGAACTACTGGAAAACTAATCAGCCATTCATGGCTGGACCACAGCATAGCTGCACAGCCCTGGGAAGAGTCAAGGCATGGGGAAGAGTTGCAATTGGCCTGGTCAGCAGTAGCTGCAATTGAAGTAGATTAGCACAAAGTTGAATAGAAACCTTGAAAAGCAAAGGTGGGTTCAACTTGTTTCTCCAGAGGGTGACATCTACCCCAAAATGTTTTAGAGGTTCACCATATCCCCCTCTACACAGTTCAGTGCATTTCTTGTCTCAAGGTAGCATCTTTAGTTTAAGGACTGTTAGGTTCCTTTTCCATATCTGCCCAGCAGGGGTTTGTGCTGGATAGTGTTCATGGAGCCACTTACTTAAGTTTTAGATGTACTTGATCTAAAACTTTAGAATACTCTAAAACTTTAGAGTTTTAGATGTACTTGATCCCCCTTGATGCTATGTGCACTTTAAGGCCCTTTTAAGCTTGCTGGAGTGGTGCTTGTGAGGCCCAGCAGAAAACGCATATACTCATTTTTTACTCCTTTTTTTATATCATGTTGAGTTCAGTGGCACTTGGGGACCCTCATGTGTCTCTTGTTCTCTACTCTAGGGGAGAAATAATTTTTTTTTCAGGGAATCTGTATGAAGATCCATATCAATAATTATTTCTAAAATTTATGAAGGCGACAAAGTTCAGCTGAAGAGGGCTTCTTTATTGACACAGATAGCAAGCAGAGAGCACCAAAGTCTCAGCAAATAAATGCCTGGTAATTGACTTTGAGGAAAAAAAGTCAGCCTTTTAGTAAGTTGTATCATTCGCAATGCAAAACCAGTCCTCGATGTTATTGTTATGGAGATTTTTTTTTGCTTGTTTTTCCCTTCCTGTTTCCTAGTTCTAATTCAATCTTTATTATTTTGCAAGATTTTGCCAACAGAAAAAGCCTCTGTACATAAAAGTGGGTAGTGAGTGGCTGGGATGTGGTTCTGTCAAGGGAGAGAATGGGATACTCAGCATTAGGAGGAAGTACTGTGTACTTAGAGATGAACAGATTTATTTTAATCTTTTCATCTACTTTAGCTCCTTTTTGTTTCAGCTGCCATAAACACTTGCTGTGGAGCCAATGTTCGGTACTAAAAAGATTTTTTTTATGTGTGTTCCTCTCATTTCTGTTGAAACATGACACTCAAATTGGAGATAGGAGCAGAGATCAACAAACCCTGTCAGCTCTTGTCAACCCAGGTGTGACAGTGTGATCTTCTTAAATTGCTTCTAATCTGCCAAAGATCTCTTTATCTGCAGTCTCCATCATGCTGTTTGCTCACATTTGGTTAACACTTTAAATTTCCCTTTTGGAGGTGTCACTGTTTGCCATTTAGCAACTAAGGAGAACTGTGAGAGCAGCTTAAAGCACATGGATTTGGGAAGCTAGAGAAGCTGATTAGCTATTCAGGGAGAATAATCTTATTGAAAGTAGTAAGAGCTGTATAAAGAATGCTTTTCCCTTTCCTTGTAACAATCTTCTAATTATGTTGTCAAGCTTGCTGTCGTGTTCTCCCCCTGTGCCATTAAGAAACCGTTTTCTAAGTTAAGAAAGAGATTTCCAGATTGTGATGATGTTTGCTGGATTTTTTTTTATTATTGTTTAAAGAATCTGTGTGTATTAAGCCAAACATTAAAAAATTATTCATGTGCAGCTTATTATCTGAGATGGGGCGCTCAAGGCTGTGGTGGTGGCAAGAGAGGCAAGGGGGTGCTCGGCAGGTGGGGGTTATTCTTCCTTCTGCCAGGGGATTTCACCTCTCTGACTGGGATCTAAGTCTAGGAGGAACCTTTGTGGCTAAAATATGATCACAAATTGATCGGTGCTCAAGGGGTCAGAAACAAGGCCAAGATATCTGCAGCTGCAGATTTATAAACAAACCCCAGTATTTCTTGGTAGTGGATGAACAAGTCCAGTTGTGCCCTAATCCACTCCTTTATTTTTCTTGTTCATATTTTGATGAAAAGAATAGGAGCCAAACTTTTAAATATTCCCTTCAAACTGGATGTCTGGTAATTCAATGGCTCAGTATGGATCCATTCACTGATATCAGCATGTTGGAGGACATACAATGTCATATCATTAAAATAAAATATATTAGTTGCCAACAAAACCCAGACCTGCTCAACTGTCTTCCTGTTTCTGATTAATGGCGTAAACACCACCTATTCTGTGGCTTCGACTTTAATATTTTCCTATTAAAAATGCAATCATTTGACCAAACACGATATCAGAAGTATTCATTAATTTGCTTTTGCTGCCCAAGTCTCCAAATGACAGTTGAAGTTCATATAGTAGCTGGTAGGATTAGGTGTATCATATTGTTAAAACCATACTACAGTTGAGGAAAAATCTGCAGAATAACTATCTTTATCAAAATGACTAACTATGGTGTCAGTCCTGACACTATGCATTGTGTTTGTTATTGAGACACAGTGACTTATTTCTCCCTCACAGTTAATGACTAAAGGTGTTTAGAAGGTGTTACTGAGCAAATACAGTGCTCTGTGTAAGTTATTTCTTTAACAGTATAATGGCATGCCATCACATATTTCAATTTTCTGCATGTTTCCCAGAGTCAAATTTCTTCTTATCTCATTTGCCATTGTGTGACTCCACTTTAGTCAGCAAAATTACTTTTTATTTCAACAGCAAGCAAAAAGAATTCGGCTACAAAATTTTCCATATGCAAAATACTTGCTACCTGAGTGAAGATAGTTCTGCTTGACTGGTATGACTTACCAAAATCTAACCATCATTCTTTATAACAAAGTAACAGTCCCATCAGAAGTTGGGGTTTTTTTCAAAATCCCCTTATGTTTTTTACCATGTGACACATGTATCCATTGTCTTACTTAGGTATATAATTGGCCAGCTGAAGATTTTTTATCACTTTCTCATAACATAAATAAACCGTTTATACACACGCACACACAGACACATATCTATATAGAGGGAGATACATACACACATATATACATACAACAAATTCTCCTGAAGGTTACCAACTAGGCTGACAGAAATTATGAACATTTCTAATAGAAACTTATTTTATTTGCACTTTAGTTAAAAGTTAGGGAAATACTTATGTACAAAGTTTTTGAGTTGACAGATCTGCAGTTTCAGATGAAACCATAGATTATTTTCCAAAATGAGGAAGAAATCACTTTTCCTTCAAACAGACCCATGCTATGTACTGTATTAGCAAGGACAATGTTCTAGTCTGTAAACAAATCCTCACCATGCTGAATTTTATAGCAAAGCTAATACTACTACCTACCACAGAATTTGCCTCTATGAATGGAAAGCCAGATGTGCCTCGAGGATTTGACAAGTGGGAAGAAGTTGATATATATTTCATATATGCATATTTCTTTTAGTGGATAGAGCCAAACTTTGCTCTCATAAACTATGCATCTACACTGAGAATCTATTTCTCCTATGTGAGATTTTCCTCTTTTTTTGGTCTTCTTAGACACAATAATCACAATGGAAACCCTGTAAAAATTATTGCTGTTCTCAGACCCAATGTCATTTTAGAGAGAATGAATGGTATGTGGGTTTTTTGGTCAATGTTACATTTGACCAGACCCTCAATAAGCCAACTCTGCCACATACTCTTCCAACACATGACCTCCACACCTATGGGGCCCATCTTTTCTCTTTGGGGAAAGTTTTATCAGACAGAGCAAGTTTATGACCCTAGTCTGGCATTGTCCCATAATCACATGGGATTGACATCCATTTCCTGATCTTCCTTTCAATGGTGAAAACCAGTATTCTTTCCAGAAAAAGAATCTCTTTTTTTTTTTAATATACTATATGAATGTCTAGCATGTCAGAATTATGTCAGATTCTGAACAGATTCTGTTTAAACCTCAGGAAATTCAGTGAAAGGAATGTGCCACAATCTGATTGCAAGAGATAGCTGAAGGCTACATAAACTGGGGAATACTGCAGATTGCCTGTGCAAATTTTCGTAGGGTCTTTTGGCCATACTGCCTGCTGGTGTGTTTGGGAACACTCAGGTGCAGCAGTAGTGTAACTGGTGTATGTCAGCCTACACACAATTTGACACTGGAGGGCATGGGAAGCATCTTTCAATCTGATAGTTGCATTGGCTGCCTTCCAGTCAGGGTGAGAGAAATAATTGTGTTCTTTCCTGGAGTTGTAACAGAGATATTATATTTGGCACTCATTCCTTTTCAATACTTTTATGTATTGAAGGAAGACTGCCACACAAAGGTGTAATATCTTCTTCCTGCTTCACATTTCATTTGTTTTCTCTGCCTCCCTCCTCAGTACCACTACTGAGAGCTGTTCCTGCAGAGGATGGTACAAGCTTGTTCTGGTCATTCTAATATTCTGATCATTCACAAGCTGTATCATTCTTGACCCAGAGTATATAATTAATTCTGATTATTCACAGTTTATGAATGCCTCCAATGAATCATAACTTTTATACATAACCTCAGTTTTTCACAATTATTGCTATCCCAGTCCCCATGATATGGGAGGATGCAGTCTCTGATTTGAAGAGCTTACTTTCTAATTTGATCCAAGACACAGGTGAGCATAAATGAGGAAAGAAGGAGAGAAAAAGGAAAGAAAGAAAGAAAGAAAGAACAGTGGGTTTCTATTCATTACATAGGTTAGTAATGTCACAGCTTGATGATTCTGAATAATTTTCAAGTATCCCTTTTATAAATCAATAAATAATGATTGCTGTTATTACAGAGCTGTTTAACCACTATTTTTTGGCTGATTCTTTTAAGTATCACTTTCAGAAGCGGCTTATGAAGAGCAAAAGAATAGGGTAGAGAAGAAAAACAGAACTGTTTCCATGTGGAATAACAAAGATAAATAATGTAGAGGAGAGTCTTCCTAACAACCTGTCCGTGAACTACTTGCTTCAGTTTTCCTGGCAGAACAAAGACTAACTTAATAGTCTGAAGTGACAGAAGACAGCAACAGGGGCACTGAACAAAGGCTAGATGGTTAAAGAAAATGAGGCATTATGCATTTATTGCTGCACTCAAACCCTGCACATGTGAATGAAATCAAGGTAGAATGCCAGAAGGAGAAAGACTAGATGGCAGAAAGGATTTGGTTAACCACATCCCAGATTACTGCTAAAGGTTGAGCTGAGAGCTTTGAACAACTGTTGTCTGTAGGTATATGCTTGTGGACAAAGTTATTATTGACCTTAACTGTAAGGAAGATTAATTTCAACTGAGTTCTTTTCATCCAGAAGTCAACTGTCCAGTCCAAATTCCAGAGACAAGCAGCAACTCTTACACAGCAATATTTACATGTTCTTGCAAGAAGGTGGTAGTCATCAAGAACAAAACTGAGCCATGCACCAACAGAATCCTCTGTTTCTGCAGGATAAACTACTTAAACATGCATGTGCAAGTGATTGTTTCCATTCTTGTAAGGCCCATTTTCTTTCCATGACAAGCAAGGAAGTGTAAGGAAATGTGCTGTGTTTCAGGTTTTAGCGTTTGGGGGTTTTTTTAACACTATGACACTATGTAGAGTCCATCCAAGTGGCATTTGTTTTAGACACAGCTGCAAAAGAAAAATCTCTTCCCACTTCTTGTAGTTAAAAAGAGAAAATGTCAATTGAAAAAATCTAAGATCAATAACTGCAGGTTGTCTTGACATAAAATGCCTTGTGAAATAATTTGCAGGAAAACTGTGACTGCAGCTAGACAGATACTTCATTATTAATATTCCATTGCAAACAAACTTCAGAAGAGGCCCCAGGAGGGGCCACAGTTGGTTCCACCAAAAAAAAAAAAAGAAAAACCCAACAAAAACAAAAACAAACAAAAAACCCCAAAACAAACAAAACCAAACTGAAAATGAGATGTTTTCTCATTTGAAGGCCCAACCAATGTCTTCATTGGGCATTGATTTTTCCTAAAGGTTACATCACTGTACATCACTGTGAGAAATCAGCAGAACATCTCCTACTCAGCTGGTTGTTCCCATTGACCTGTTGTGCCCTGTGGTCCTCCAGGAGTTCAGTGCAACGAGCACTGCCATTACCCTGGGTGCAGCTTCCTGTTCTGAAGGGTTATTTAGAAAAGGTAAATGTTAGCAGAGATTAGAGGAGGAGGAAGGAAAGGGAGAGGTAATCTTCACAATGTCCAGTAGGTATCTGTGTGGCTAGTCCTACAAAATGATTGTGACTTCACTTGAAGTCTACATGGAAATGTCAGACGATGGGAAAGTTTCTTTTCTTGTTCTTGGTAAGGAAAGTTGGAGGGCATTGCAGGGAGGCAAGGAACCAAACTGGAGCTTAATCTTTGTTCATAACATGAACCAAAATCATTTCAAGCTTACAGGACTCCATCAGAGCTAACCAAGGAGCTGGGGGTAACCTGGCCTTTCCCAGACAGAGTGTGCAGCCTTGGAGCAGTGTCTTTCCTGATGATTGCTTCTAATTTTTGCGTAGAAGAACAATGAAGTACATACTTCAGCCTGAGCATCTCCGTGCCACCTACTGAGGTTTTCTTTGCAGAATATCCTTTCCTTCTTTGCTTTCTGCTGTGCCTCATCTATTTGGCTGGATTAGTGTGTAACTACATGTCAAAGTTCCAGCACTGATACTAGAGGGCACATGAATCCAAAGGGGGTATTGAACTCAGCAGAGCAGATGGAATGTGCTCTGAGAGGTTATAGCCAGAAAAGCATAAGAATCACTCACTGCAGCAGGCCTTCATATAGTGAAAGTTCACTGTTTAGGAGCACAGAGTTCTATCCCCATCAGGAATATAGTGTCATTAATATGAAATACATGAATGATCTGTAAATAAATAATTAACCAGTTTACATGAAGGTCATGTATTTTCTAGTTGATGGGAAAAAAGGAAAAACAATCTTAATTTTTCTTAACTTTCTAGCTCCATTGTTCAAACCTAGAGCTATAAACCCAAATCTTCTTGCCTTCTTATCGATCATTTCACCACCAGTGTTTGGCTCTAGGACAGAAAAAACTCCAGATACGCAGTATTGTAGATGTGGATGAGATGCAGTCTAGAATCTAGGTCACCTAAAAATGACAAGTACATTGTTCACCCAAAGCATTGTCTAGGCTCTTTTCACTGTACCTCCTGTGTACAACAGGAGCTTAAACACCTTCCTTCCATGTAGATTTTTGCATTGCAGACACCCACAGGTAGGTGCCTGACTGTAACATTACTGAACATTACTCATGAATTTCAAAAATAGTCTCCAGCTTTTCTTGTAGCACAGCTACTGCAGGTAATTGATCTACTTGGGTGAGGTGAAGAATATGTTCTCCAAGCTGTTTCTCTTATTTCTTCTTGATATCATGACATGAACTGGAAAAAGCAGTTATGCCTATTTCAGCTTCATGAAAAATAAGCCTTCATGCTTTGGTTTTGGTCAGGTTTTCTCATAGAAGTAGAATCAAGTTTGTAAAAATGAACCAAATCAAAACTGACTCACATTTCAAAGGAACAGCACATGCGTCTTCAAGGCTTTTCTCCATTTCCAGTTGAATTTTGCTACCCAGCCACAAGGCAGGTCTGTGTACAGCAGAAAAGGTTTTGGTGGCTGAACTTCCTTACTAAGTGGAGTGTTGAACATTATAGAAGCACTGAAAGAAGGAAGAGAGAGCAGTAAAATTTGAATTAAGTTGATGTATCCAAAATGTCTCCTAATTGCATCCCTGTACCAAACTAAGATGTTCATGACTTTCTAATGGCACAACAAGTGTGCCTGGTGTGTATGTTTGTCTACTAGTTTGTCATCTCTCTTCACTAAGCATAGATCCCCAACATAATTAGATTACAGGATGCATATGAACTGTCTACACAGCGTTGGCCAGACTCACATTAATCTGTGTACTGAATTTCTCTTTGGAATGTGCTCTTGGTAATTGTATTCAGAAATGCATTTTTACTCTTGATCCTCTGTGTCTTTGGTTTGCTCTTCTTCCCTTGCTTCTTTGCATAAGGAGCTGGCATTACCCTGGTTGGACAGCCACAAGTATGTGCTTTCTTCTTTTAGAAGTGGAAGAAGTAGAGTCTGCATAATGTATTTTCAAGTATACTGTTTAAAAATCAGTTCAGGGTAAATGATCTACAGCAACACTTAAAGGACAGCGACAATGAGAGTGAAATAATTTTTTTTTTTTGCTCTCTCCCTCCCCACCATTTCTACAATCCATTAGTTAAAACTAAATTATATCCTTGCTCAAAGTCATGTCTGTTAACAAGAGTTTTCTTTCTTAGGTATTTTTCACAGGCCCTTTGAGAGGAGCCCACAAACACTGCACCAAAGTGAATGGCTTTTTTCCCCAGGAGGAATGGGAACCCCTGGTGCTGAAAGTAAAAATCATCCTAGATTCCTACGGAAAGGATGGGAAACAGTGTTCATGGTGGGAAAGGCAGAAGAGGGGTATGAGTGGCAAACCTTGCTTTGGATAAGGAGAAAGCAAAATCATCCTAGATTCCTACGGAAAGGATGGGAAACAGTGTTCATGGTGGGAAAGGCAGAAGAGGGGTATGAGTGGCAAACCTTGCTGTGGATAAGGACAAAGCAATCAGGAAGACTTTTTTTTATTTTTTTTTTAATTGGTGGCTCAATTTCTGTGACTAATTCAGCCTAAGGAGATGATTCCTAATCTAAGGCCTAGGCACAGTGAAAATGCTTAACTGCTAACTGCTTGCACAAAGAGACCATTTTAAACACTCCAGAGACTAACAAGGTTGCTACCTGCCCTGGTAAGGAGCTCCAGCATTTATTTACCTTTACTTCTAGGGATTCTTTTTTTTTCCAGTTTAACTTTGTATTCTAGCTTTTGTTATACATTTGTCTGAAAGAGTGAATAGCTTCTACAGAATATTCTACAGAATATCTTTTCCATGTCTGATAATTTAAAGGGAGTGATAAAGTTGCATATCAACATTTTTGCTTAAAAAAAAAAAAGAGTGGATTCACTTTCCCAAGGATGACACTGCATGGATTTTTTTTTTCCATCTCTGAAATATTTCTGTGCTTCTATTTTTTAGCTTCTTGGAGTGTCGTCCACCCCCCACCCCCTTTTCTAAAAGATGTATACCAACACTGGACACAAGGGTTTTATAAAAGTCCCATCAAGGGAAAAAAAAACAGTTCCTGGGTTTTAGTTCACATTTCTAGTTAGTGAGGGCTACATTGCTCACAGGATCACAAATAAAACTCAGGATTAGGCAGTTATTGAAGGCAACACTAATCTCCTCAGAATTTTACACGACAGGTTTCCACACTAGATAGAGCTTGTAATGTTCATACAGAAACATTAATTCCTAGATTTCCAAATGCTATGTTTATTTCTACATGTGCCCATTCCACATAAAGCACATAGCAGTGGATTACACTTTACTCCACCCTCTGAAAATGTACTAAAAACATTGTTTGACTTTACCTAAAATGGCAGCAACTAAATTCGGGTTCTAGTGGTGCTGCAAGTTAAACAAGGGCACGGGTATGTGAGAGAGAATATGGAGTAGAGGAACCAGCCCTGAAAGACATTACTTTTTTTTTTTTCTGTACCAGGAAGTATTTGTGATTCTGAGTGAAACAGAAAACCACAAACAGAAAAGTTTGGGAGCTACTTAACTATGTAAATTATTAAAATAATTTGATGCAGTGAGACCAAGGACCATTCCGTAGAAGCTCTAGCAGTAATGCTCATTGATGCCTTCCTATTAGCAACTGCATTTTAAGACCTGTCACTGAACCAATTTTTAATCCACCCAACTTGCACCTGTAACCTAAGATTTTTAATCATGCAGTACTGTGTCAAATGCCTTGGAGAAATCCATGTAAGCTATGTCAGCACAGTTGCCTTTATCAAGCAGACCTGTAATCTTGTCAAAAAAAGCTATCAGGCTTTTTTTGACAAGACCTACTTTTCATGATACCATACTGACTGGCATTAATTAGATTTTTAATCTCTAGGTCTGTGTTCACAGAATCACAAATTAACTTTTCATGAAACAAGTGAATTTATCCTGCTATCCCAGGAAACAGACCAGACTCCTCTAAATAACCAGATTTCATTGCAGGTCTCATTCTTTTGGGACTCCCCAAATTTTAAGATGTTTGCTTTAAGTACCTGCAGTTAGACAATTCTTCTGTTATCTTCTCTAAGTCTTTTTCAATACTTTTATGTGAGTCTCTAATTATGAAAATGTCACCGACACATAGCACAATTTGAAAACAAAAAAATACCTGGCTTCATTATTTTTAACTAAATATTATTAATGCATCAGCATTATTCAGCTGCATCATTAGAATTACTTCTGTTCTGAAGGAAAATTAAATGCCCAAAACAATAACTCAAGGGGGCATAATTTTTCCTAAATCCCTCTGGATGTGTGGGAGTTCCTCCTTTAACATCAGGTACAATTCATTACAACACATTTCCCATGATAGATCAAGAAATTAAAGAAGTGGTTACTTAAAGATGACAACAATAAGAGAACATTTTCTGTGTTTTTCAGTGCAGCTCAGCACTCATGAAGTCCCTTCTGTAATACTAATTGTTCTTTCATTAACGTGGCTCAGAAAAGATTTGGACCAACAGCAGAAAGTCAAGCAGAGCAGCAACGGAGAGGCAAAACCTGTGAAAATATATTTTAAAAAATGAGTTGAAATTTAGTAAACTTTGGTAGAAAGGATGATGGGGGAAAAAGCTAACAGCCTTCAAGTATGTGAAACATACTTGAACAGCAAAAATATGAGTATCTGTTCACCTTATCCCTTAAATGAATTGGAGACAAAGGCTGAATATGCAGAAAAGCTTCTAAGAACACAAGTAGCAAAGACTTGCAGCAGGTGAAGACAGTGGTGTCTTTCACTGGATGTTTTTCTGCCTTAGGCCATGAAGTACATGGATGGTCCCTCCAGGTGTCTTCGAGTCCTGACTGTGTCATGGCTATCAGGAACAGGGCTTTTCTGCCCTGGGTCTATCATGAGACTGAAGGTACAAAAAACTCTTTGTTTCAGCAACTCTCCTTCCAGTTAGGAGGTTCTTCCCCTGGGCAGGTTTGTGGTGGGTTTTTTTTCCCTACAAATCCTTAAAAACAGACAGTCTGACATTCTCATCATCATAACATGGAGTCATTTCCATTGTTATGAGCAATGAGTTAAGAAGTGAGGTAGATACCTTTGTCACTGTAATTTGCCTCTATTTGTCAAGCTGTATTAAATGTTCACTTAAGAGTTATTTCATAATTTTTAAATTATCTTGGCATTTATTTTATTTACTAATAGCAAGATTTTGTGTGGGCTGCATGTAGCAGCAGGCAGCAGCATAACAGTGATTCTGCACAGCTGCTAATGCCTCTTCTTCACGGAGAGTGAGTGGGAAGAGCAAGGAAATGAGTGGAGATTTGGCTTCTTCCCTTCAGTGTGCCAGCTACAGTTGAATCATCACAGTAGGGAAAATATAAAACTGTGTAACAGCAACAGATGACTTTCCTTTGAAGCACAAAAGCAGTGCAGTATACTTGTAGGTATTTCTCCATAAAAAATGTGTTAGATGGTACAGTACATACCACACACTGATGCTCAACTAAGCCCTGAGTGAGTTGGTTCAGGCACACGATGTCAGGCAGACACATCAGTATGGTATCCCACCTTGGCTAATTTACCCCAAATGACTGGTATTTCTCAAGACCTCTATTGTGCTACATTGAAATCTTAGTGACACTCAGGCAAGGTTTAGATTTCTAAATTCTAAATCTCTTCAGATGGTCACTGAGCTGTTAACTGCAAATGCTCCTTAATAATTGGCAGGGAAATTTTCTTAGATTTGTCTTCTTCTGTGTGCATGTGTTTGTGCCTGTGTGTGTGTGTGTGTGTGTGTGTGTGTGTGTGTGTCTAGCAGGGCATCACTATGGATGCCAAATACTTAAGCCCCCATATTCTACCACCTAGGCATTTTTTTCCTTCTTGAAGCTGACCCCTAAGAGGTCCATGTCAGTCAGAAAGAGCTCTTCAAAATCACCTATTTGAGCAAGTGCTACATAAGGTAGAGGGGCAATTACATTCTATTAAATAACGTGGTAACATTGGATGCCTTGTGCTAAGAAATATTATTTCCTCTTAAAGACTGTGCCCTGAAAACAAGATCTGTACACCCTAGAGGATGACTCTTTGCCTAGGTGCTGGTCAGTCTTATATCATTGACCTGAAAGACTCCTAGGAACTCTGGAGTTTATTGTTGGGGATTGTGCTCATGTCATAGATAGATATGGTCTTTTTATGAAATAATTTTAATAGAAATATTTGAGTGGAGATTAAAAGCCAGGTATATTCCCTTCTTATATGAGCTGCTTAGCACTCAGAGTCCATGATTTCTCAATGCACTTGTAAAATATCCCTTTAGATCAATCCCATTGATACCTTCCACCAGTGGTTTCTACACATCTTTAGGGATATTTTTTTTTCTTCTTGCTTTAAAGGTTCTGTCACCTTGGTTGTTGCAAAAAGTCTATGATGATGTTTAAATACTTATCCTGTTAGCTACATCTGCTTTCTTTTCATACTTCTTCCAAGGTATAGGGGCAGTCGCTGGGCATGTTAGACCATGTAACTCAAAGGAATATCTCACAAACTGCTAACAAGCAAGGGATAAGAATGACCACCCCACCTCTTCAATATTTCCTGGGTTTTAATTCTTACCTGTGTGACTTTAACAATAATTTACAGAACTTTAGCAAATAAACAGCCAGATGTGCCCTGCTTTAGGATCCTCTCAGTACACAGTCGGAGTAATTAATCCTGTTGAATTTTATATATCTATGTACCTTGCTGAGCTGAAGCAATATTGGCTTCCTTAAAATGGCTTCAGATTATTGTCCTGTAAATCTGATGGGTTTCTTTCCATCAGATTTACAGTTTTTACAGCTTTCCATTTTGATTTCCAGTTTTATCTGGAAATCAAAAATCTCACCATTAGTTTAATAGTTAAGGGAGAACTTAAGATGTAGTATTCTGGAAACTGACAAATCAAAAAGGCATGGCACTTTTTTCACCATGTTTTGGTGTCAGAAAAATTGAGCATTTTTCCTTTCTGAACTTGACAGTTCTTTCAAAGCTCCTTCAAATTCATAAAATTATAATCAAAGCATTTTTATTTATATGTAAAATTCAATTAATCTTAAAAGAAAATACCTGGTTAGATGCATGTAAACATACTAGTTAAGCTGTTTATCTTAATTTTTTCCACTTCAGTGATTGAGACTGTGTAGAATAGACTGTAAAAACTGCACCAAAGAACATTTTCTCTTTTTATTGCTTGTCAAATTATTTCTTTGACACCCATAGTTAGTAGTGAAACATTGTGAACCACTGTTAGCAACAAAAAAACAGAGTGTGAGTTGCTCATTGAGTTTAGGTAATGTACCATAAAACATTGCATGAAAACACTAATTTTGTCAATATATATTAGTAGACAGAAACAGTGTTTACCAACGAGAAGCTGAAGAAGGTTTTAAACATAGTTTATTTATCTGAAGGGTTTTTTTAAGCTCTACTTAATCACTTTATGTTAAAGGAGTAGCATCTGCAATTTGACCTACATGTCAGTCAGTCCCTAGGAAATGTTATACCTGAAAAACGCTGACATTTTTACAGTGAGCGACACATGCATCATATCTTTGACATTGAGCTATCAGTTAAGGCATCAGTGGTGTTACACCAGCCATGTTTTGTCATTTTTATCTTCCCCATGTTATTTTGATTAGTCTCCCTTTGTATTTGACATACATGCAACATACAGGAAATTTGTAGGTCATCACTTCAGTCCTGCTGGTACTTCTCTTAGGAGTCTAAAGACAGCACCTGACATTAGCTCCTTCCTCACAGACCTGCCCTGACTTTGGGCATCTTACTGAAGACGATCCTGAGACTATTGTTACAGTGTGGCTTTAGGAGCTGTACAGATAAGAGCTAGTTTTATTTAATTTATCTGAACTGTATAAAGAGAATCATAAAACCCAGTATTGTCAACCTTTAATAATACTACCATTGAAACCTTTCATTATCTTAATATCAGTGTATTCAAGAAGAGGTTCTTTGTCTCTGTCCTTTTTCTTAAGATGCCTGTTTCTCAGTGTTAAGTAGCAATTGTTGGTTAAGACCAGCAGAGGGGAAAGCATTATTCCTTGGACAGCAAAACAGTTGATCTAAGCACATCATAATAAATTTTATAATGTGGCAAACATTGCAGGTCATAGATTTCTTCATTATCTTTTTTCTCAGTCTTTCCCTGTAAGGTTTATTTTCTATGTAACTTTTTTTACTGCTTCTGTGGTTCTAGATGATGAGCTCTGAAGAGAACAACTTTTGTTGCACATTTCATTCTCTGTCCTATCACCCTCCAGGGGAAGAATTGTGAATGTGCTAGATTTGGCTTTGCAAGCAGACTAGGGAGGGAGTATCAGACCCTATACACTACAGAAAGATGTGCAATGTAGGTTCAACCTAGGAGACTTCCCCAGGCCACTTACTCAACAGCACATAAAGCACTGCCTCGCCACAAAAAGCCCAAGGCCCTTCCAGCTAGATTCTTGCTGCCAGTGCCTAAGCATCAGGGCTGTTTCTCTTCAGGAAAGCCAGGGGCAGGACACCCCAGAGAGCAGGCAGTGTGAATCTGTCACCACTCTTGAAATCCAATGGCACCACAGTCATGATGACAAAACACATCAGGAAAGCTGACTAACAGTAGTACAGAAATAGAAACATTAATGATCAGCAGCATCAAAAACCATGCCTTGCCACTAGAAAAAAAAAAAAAAGGTAATGATCTGAGGATAGTCAATATCCTATACTACATATTGTCAGTTATCCAGACATCCCAGAAAGTGGTCCACACCTCAGGAGAAAACAAAAAAGTATTGATAAACTTTATCAGTCCTGTTAGGAGAAAATGTTCCTTCTGGACTATAAAAGTGGTGCTATTAATGTCAGCTTGTGAGCAAAACATGACAGAACCATGGCGAGCTTTTCATGGGGTGTCAAGATGGCCTAATCTATGCCAGCTCACACAGTGGGCATCCTCCAGTTCTTCTTACAGACCTCATACTGGAGAAAGACTCCAGAGGATACTGTTCCCCTGTTACTTGTATCATGATTTCTACACAGGCGAAACACTGACCTGCAACCCAGATGTGAATAGGACAAAAATGTCCCACAAAAGTGTTAGTCTGGATAAGCAGGAGACTAGGACCTCTAAACTGTCATGGCATAAATTCATGGCAACACAGTAACTCCAGGCACAGTCCAGAACCAAATTCCATTCTGATACCACCATCTACTCAGAGTTTGTGCTTTGGCAAGGCCAAAACTTCAAAGAAGGACAGTTCTTCTGCTTCCCTACCACCACTACTGAAAAACAGTCCATCCTGGAAGAAGAACTCCTCTGTGGCTTCTGTCCATGGAAAGCCAGAAGTGTAAAGATGGATATTCTTTTATCAGCTAATGAATGGCAACTAAATCTCTTTTCAGCTTCCTCCAAAAAATCAAACACCTCAGGCATCTCAACACCTGAAGCCTCTCTATTTTTTAATGTTTTTATAGTCACAGATATGTCATGTTTCTCATCAGAAAAAAAAGTGACAACCTGATATAACAGCATTATTCCTTTAATCTAAATGAGATTAAATAAGCAATGTTTTTAATGAGTTTTGCATATAAACAATTTATTTGTTTTCTTTGGCTTTGTAAATCTCATTTATTCATTCATTCTCAGAAGATTTTACTAACTCTGTCTTCATTATTTGAATTCCATATTAAAGGTATGGGAATGAGCCAAATCTTTTATCTTACCGTAATAAACATCTTGTAATGTAAAAATGAACACAGATCAACCAAAGCGTATGGCTGGTATTCCCTTCATGTGCTCTAACACCTGGCAAAATTATTCATTAATTCAACAGCCACATTTAAAAGCAACAGTTCAAAGGCCTGTGAATGGTAAAATAACGTGTTCAGAACTGAAGAGCTCTTCAGCAGCAGCAGTGTCAGAGTTTAGAGAAAGAATCATTTCCTGTGAGATGGAGGGCTAGGGAGAGTGAAATAGCGGTTAGGAGGACCTCCACTCTCTAAACTTGTTTCTTCAGAGTCTGGCAAGGGCAGCAGACATTAGCTGGCATGCATTTGAGAAGAGAATTTTCCAACTAAAGTTTATTTATAAAAAAAAACTTCCTTGGGTTATGTGATTTTTTTCGTCTGGTCAGGAGTTAGTCACGGGGCAAAAAGTGACTCATGAAGTAAACAGAAAACACACAAAGGAAAAGGAGGATTAGGACTTTGGTGCAATACTTTTAGATGTGTTAGAAGATGACTGGTATGTCATTTTGCTTCTATCAGCTGAAAAGTGTAACATGTGCTAGTCACACAGAGCTATTTACAGAGTTCTTTTGTTTGTTTGTAGCAGATGTAATATACCCCATGCAAGAAGCTGCCCCAAACTGGATTTGATGCACCTCAAATGTCTTCATCCTTGAGAAGCATTTTTGTCAAAGACTGATTCCTACTTCTTTTTGGAAGCTCTATATATGGATTTTAAGAGTAAGTTCAGTTCTTCATGGAAGCCAGTAATTCCCAAGCTTTGATCTTTTGGATGCTTTTACATAGAGAATTTGTATGAACTCAGGGCATAAAGAGTTGGGCTTGTGCCATCCTTAACACAATCCCAAACACCCATAAATATCTGCAGCTTGGAAGAACCACCTTAAACATGACTTACTGCACTTACTCAGATCACTACATGCCCAAGACTGCCTTCTAGGGACAAAAATGCCAAATCCATGACAAGGCCCTATTTATACATTCATGCTGCTGCATAGAAAAGGTGTTATTTGATTTGTAATCTACTGACCCACAGATGTTCCAAGTCTTACCATGTAGATGCACATTGTAGGATGTGGAGCATGTGATGGATGAAGAAGACATGTACCCATGTCCACCAAAGGGTATAAAGAGCCCCTCTAAAGCTGTTCACTTCCAAGATTTTCGCTTTTGGTGTGACCAAATGTGTTCATTTCAGGGAGCCTGCTTCTGTGCAGGAGTACTACAGACTTGAGCTTCAGGAACTGATATATCTTTTATAACAATTTATTTCTCTCTTGTAAAATTATACCATCATAAGAGGCCTCTTGCAAGCTTACTGAAGTCCACTGACATCTTTCAATGGGAATAAAATCTCCCATAGACTGCAGTGGACACTAAATCAAACCTTAGGTGAGTTGGTCTTTACAGGACTCAGAAATTATTTTTTCTTTATCTCACAATTTTCTTTCCTTTGGTGATGATATAGTTCTCATACAATAAATTACTGAAACATGGACTCTCATTTACATCTTAAGACACTATCTCCAGAGGATGAAAGCAATTATTCCATAGCACCTTTCACCTTCTTCAGTCTATGTAATTTTAAATGCCTCCATCCATTAAGTGATTTTAAATTGATCTTCTCCCTTAAATCCCCAATCTTTCCTCTCAAGGTTATTCAATTATATGTGTTGTATTGGGTAGGGTTCCATTAAAGGTTTTCATGTTTTTGATCCAGTAATAAGTGCAAGCCTTGGGTGAAGGAGAGGCAGCTGATGGTCTTCTGCTTTTATTTTGAGATCTATTTTTTTCTGCTTTAAATTGTATAGACAGAAAACTCAGGTATTTTAAAAAATCTGGAGAGTTCTATTTGTTTTATCCACCCTCTAAGATGCAAAGGTCAGATTCGTTTAATATAAATAATATTATGATAATATTTTCTTAATAATTAAAAAATAAGTAATTAATTTGAGTCTAAATTTCCAAAAAGGTAGTTTTTTAATGAAAATTGTGCATTTCTAAGTAGCATAAAACAAGAGAGCTGCATCAAATGTGCTGAACTCCTGTAAATCTCCACTGGTCCCAGGAGGAATAACAACTACTTAAGAATGAAACTTTGATGTCACACTTCTTCTACACACACTGCTTTGAAAACACAATCCCTCATTTCAGTTTCCCACTGTACAGCAAGGAGAGACCTCTTGAAACATGTATTCTTTCCTAAAGATTTACCCTGTTTTTCAACTAAGTCAGAGCAAGACCAGCTCAATATGCTAAGATAATACTAAGATTGTGCAAACATAAACATAATATGCTGGAATCAAAATAGACACCTTATGAACCACATTTGCAGACAGGTTAAAGGGAAATCATATTCAGATAATACAGGAAGGAAAATTTCTGTCATTACTGTTTTCCCATGAATTTCACAAGTGCTGATAGTAAATAGAAGCAGTTAACATTGTCCTCTCTTGCCTTGAGATGGAACAGCAGATGATGTGGTATTTGGCACTGTGACCTGTTTCAGATGTCTGTCACACTGTAATGTGTTGGAGTCCCTGTACAAAAAACATAACAAGAAATCCAGTGTGGGAGCAGAGGTGACAGACTGCAAAAGCTCACCTCACAACAGGTGCTGATCCAGGGATACAACCACTGTGTCAGGCTGAGAAGCACAGCCCCATTAACACTGACATAATGAAGGAAGACAAAAGCCTCTGTAGCAGACTACGAGTGGATTGAGTGTCTATACTTGTACCACTTTCCATTTGGATCACAGGTGCTTTGCAAGGCTGCATTGTGTTACAGGTGTCTCTCACCCATGATTTTTGCCTCATAGAGTATAGCTGAACACATCCATCCTCAACTCCAGTGGATTTTTTACTGGGCCACATCACTGATTTCCATTTAATTTATTCTGATTAAATGAGAGCTGCATGTGGACCGTGGTGTGTCTAGGTTACATGTATTCAGCCATTGATCCTCATTAGTTTTGGGCTTTATGACTACAAATATCAAAATTTACGATAGCCTTGGTGAGTGGTGAACTAGATGTTTCATAGGATCATGGAACAGCCTAGGTTGGAAGGGACCTTAAATATCACCTAGTTTCAAACTCCCTGCTGTGGGCAGGGACAACTTTCACTAGTCCAGGTTGCTCAAAGCCCCATCCAGACTGGATTTGAATGGGTCCAGGGATGGGGCATCCCCATCTTCTCTGGACAACTTGTTTCAGTATCTCACCAGCCTTCCAGTGGATACTTTAATTGTTGCAGGAAACAGACTCCTTGTTCTGCTAGTTTACATTAGGTGACATTCTATTCCTTAGGGTGTCTTCGAGTATAAAGCTCTGGCAAGCTTCATTGACCTCAGCTGACATGTAAGTAGTGCAAATTACCTAAAGCATATCAAAGATCCATTGAATCAGTGAAAGTATCCTCACACAAATCAAGCTTAGGTTTCCCAGTAGCCAGTCATCATCCGCAGCAGTCTCTACCTAGCATAATCACAGGGTCACTATCGATGTGCCTGCTTCTCAAGTCACAATGGTAGCATATTCATATAGTGTTTCCACTTTTTTTTTTTTTTTTTCTTTTGGCCCTTTCTTGCAGCTGCTGGTTAGTAGCATTTTCCTCTCATTTTGTTCCATGCAACCTCTTTGCACTGAATCCCAGATGCATGTGAAATGGCCACAAAAGAACTATCTGGGTTAAATGAGTACTAAACAGGTTTAAAATTAGTGCTTATTGTTTGGAAGCAGATGCAAGCTTCAAACAAATGCAAAACATCGATGCAAATGCAAAAAGGAGAGCAATTTGAAAATCAGATTCTAAGTACTTGATTCTATAGGTTGTTTTTTCTAGTAGTAATACCCAGAACAGTTCTGTTAATGTAATGGAAGCTCATTGAATAACTACTCTACCAGCATTTGTGTCTGCAGAGTTCATGAATCAGCAAAATAACTCAGGTTTCCTGCTATTCTCATTTTAATGAACTGTTAACTCTACAAAGCCACTCCTATAGAAGCTAGCAAACACTGCTACATGTCTCTATGTGTTACAATCTGCAGAAATTATTATTAGCTTACTGTTATTGTCACTGTTTGTTTTTCTTTACCTTTTGCACTATTTTTTGAGGGCTACTTGTATTTAGAGTCAGTCCTGAAGACCTCTAGTGCTGAAGTTTAATGAGTTTTATCTGTCCATACTACATGCAAATTGATGGCAGCAGAAGAGAGGAATATCTATGACAAATTTCTTCAACCACACTCCTGATAAAATTCCTATCTTCTGAATTTGCATTCTTTATCCTGCTGTGCAACTTGAAGCAAAACCAACAAGTCTATTTGACTTAGCATTTGAGGTAATGCCATGGAGGGGGTTTGCTCTAGGTGTAAGCAAAACAACAAGTTCCTAAGCAAAACAAGTTCCTCGCATGGCACACAAATAGCAGTGACAAAATTATAGTTTCAGCTGACCAGGGCTGGCAGGGAGGCTGCTTACAGCCAGGCACAAAATGAGACTCACTTCCTAGGTAGTGGGGAAATGGCTGCTTACCTCAGGAGCAGAAATATTCAGTTCCCCAATTTTGGTGCCCTGAAGTTAATTTATAAATTTATTTGTCATATGTCATTTTCATACTGTTTCTTGAATTTAATTTGGTTTTGGCCTTGTGAAGCCTTGAACTGGCTCTGAGAGTTGATAAGTGATGAACTCTGGAAATATCAAGGTGCACAAGAGGCAGGAACCACCCACAGTATCACCCTAGAAATTCAAGTTGCCTCTGCACAGAACAGATGAAATGCATAAACTTCTCCAAGCAACCTTCACTGCCAGTATGGTCCAGCTGTGACTTGGTGGATTTTCCTCTGTGTTGTATGCTTTCTCTATAAGGAGCAGTTACAAAACTAGTTTGCATAGAAAAATAAACAGCTTTCAGGTTACAACACACTGTCAGTTGCATTGCTCACTGAGACACCTCAACAAACTAGTTAGGTTCTGCAGGACTGCTTGATCATCTATCCTGAAAGACTTTTTAAGACCTGCTCTCAGAAATTACTTAAAATTGTCACTTGGGTGAAGTGTAGTGTAGAGAGGGAAATTAGCTTTCCATAAGTTTCTATGCAGTGCACCCAAAGTCTGTCATTGTATGCCAATTAAAATAGCAGTGATTTTGGTGTAGATACCTGACCACTGAAATCAGAACAGGGACAACAGATAGTTTCAGAAATAGTTCTGAACATACATTCGGCGTGATGGCTTTTTGGAAGGGTTTTTATTTAATGACAAGCATTTGGGGAGAAATGGGGTAGAAAACCTTGTGAATGTAATGGCCATTATTCCCCAAAATATTGTTGCCAGCAACCTTTTTTGGCTTACAGTAAACAGTAGATGCTCACTGGGATTCTTTTTCATTGCCAGCCACATTCACTTCTTCACATTATCCATGTCACTGCGCTCTCAAGTGCCTCTAATTTTACCTCTGTTGCCTGCTTATTTGGGCTCATTCAAACTGCTTGGAAACTATTACATTTTGTACAATTTTAACTGGTTATCATCTTCTAAATATTACATTTTACATGCATCATCTTTTTCTGTATTGGTAAATATCAGAGGTGTGAACAGATGTGGAAGGCAGAGGATGAAGAGCATATTTTCCTTTAAGATATGTGCTTGGGACATGAATAAAATAGACATATTTGACAGGATGGCTCATTTCAAAAGCACAGAGGCTGCTCTTACATGCCATAATAGCACTGCAGAGTAGGGAGCTTTATCTTGGTCCCTAGAGCCACAAAGAGAATAAAAATTGCAAGTTAGTGCTGACATTTGTGGTTTCAGGAATGAGGAAATGTCCCTTCCCCACCATCTGGAATTATTTTGGGTACCTGGCCTTAGTGGAGCTCTCTCAATGTGTTCATAGAAATCAGCTGAAGTCAGTTTTCTTTTACCTCCATGGTATTTTATTAAAGAAACACCAAAATAGTTTGGCATCCCTCTCTCTATCATCACCTAACCCTTGAACACTGCAGCAAGATTTACTGCAGATCTGCATTGCCAGCAGGTCACAGCTATGATTCCTCCTCACCTATTTCTGCCTCCATCCCCAGTCCATGCTTCAGTCCCTGGGCAGGCCAAAGGCTATCACACAAATACATGTTTCTGCAGACATTATATATATATTATATCACACAAATACATGTTTCTGGAGACATTGAGTCATTACTGTCATTAAGATGGGGTAAAGGCAGATGCTGATCTTAAACCTCTATCAAGAACTGTAGGACAGTCCTGGAGACACCCAGATTGTGACAGTGAGAATTAGTGCCACTGTGACAGCACTGAGAAGAGGCACAGACCAAAAGACAGTTTGGACCTTCTTGCAATCCACATAGTTGCACTGAAAGTATTTTTATTACCCAACTGCTGACTATTGGTTCTAAATACCTGTTTTGTCTTATAAAAATAATTTTATATAATATTTGGGGTTTTTTCAGATTTTATTATTTCTATAGTGCTTTAAGGTTCTAGGAATCTATCCATGGATAGTTTATATGTGGGTGTTGTGAAGCTCAGCACTATCCAACTAGAAGCCAGCAAAATGATTCACAAAGTACTTACCATCACAATACACACTATGAAACAAATTTCTATACTATAACTTAACCTCCTGTTTGCTGAAAAACAGAGCCCTTCTGCTGTGTTTGAAATCTTTAAATTTTGGCTTTGTGCTCACCACTTATTTCAAGGGGGAAAAGTGAAGGCACACTTTTTGCTAGATTCAAATCATTCCTGCTGAAAAGAAGGTAGACTATAGTACTTTACAAGTTGCTTCAAAGGATGGTCATAGGAGCCATCTACAAATCAATAAATCCTGAGAACTTATTAGAACATGGTGTTTACACATGTGAACAAACTGAATTGTTTCTGCTAGAGAAGAATAGCTTTGAGTCATGACTTCCAAAGCATACTGACAACAGCTTTCTAGGCTGTGTGACCTCTATCAAATCCAAGGTCCACAGAGCTCCACATTCTGAGCACCCACAGCATGGATAAATGAACATACAGCAATATTGCAGTGTTTGTCTTTTTATGAAGCACAATACAAACCATCCCCTCTCAAGAACCTTTACTACATCACTTTGAGATATCCCACAAAATACCTCTTCAGCCTATACAAACAAGCCTCTAAAAATATGATAGATATATTGTATGTATTATACATCGAGAGAGAGAGGAAGGGAGAGGGACCTTCTACACCTTATTTCTGTGCAGATTTAGAAAACCAAATACAAACAAAAGGAATTTGGGAAAAAAAAAGTAAAGGAATAGTTACTCTCTGAAAATACAGTGAGATTATTTTAAAAGGAAGCTTGCATCGTAGTGAGACAAAAAAGTTCTGGTAGGAACAAAACCTACACCCATTCCTAGAGACAACAGAAAGCAAAGAAAAAGAATGGTTAATGAGAAAGCTCTTAATTCGGTGTTTTGCAGGTGTACAAATACATTTCCCATTATGACCTAAAGATTATGATTGTCAGATTTCTGTATATTCAGATGAGTGTGTTAATTAGGTAGCATTAACTATAAAGGAAAGAATTATAAGAGAAGCAAATTAAAATAGTACCCATTCAGACATTATCATGAATAAATATGTGAAAAATGGAAAATTGGAACTGACTCTACTTGAATAACTGGGGAAGGTCACAGATGTGATTTTCTTCTTCCATTTTTAGCATTATTGAACATAAAAGCTGAAGTAAGAAATTAAAAAGAAAAAGCAGCATCAAGACACCACCATTAGTCAAGACCTCTGGCATGGCTGGACCTGTCCAGCCATGGTAAGAGCTGTGTGTCCTTAGAGTTACACAGCAGCTGCATGTCCTGTAACAAACTACATCTTTAGGGCAAATCTGGCCTGGACCTTAAGTCTTCAGAGCATTAGAAAACTTCTGAGCAAGGAATATGGGCTTCCAAGAAATACTTTCTTACATACACACAGACCTCTTAGAAGCCTCCAGTTTCCAGTGCTGAAGAAGGGAGCAGCAAGAACAGAGCTTGTAACTGACATTTTCAAATAACATAAGCAAGGTATCTGTGCTGTGGAGAAGTCCTCTTGTAAGAAGCTAAAATATCAAATAACAGGATTTGGAAGGTGGCACAAGGGGAATAGAGCTGTAGAAAATACAAGAGGTAACCAGAGATATTCCAACAGAACGGAAGGAAAAGAATTGTCATGAAGGAAGTGGGTGGGCACTGGCAGAGGTGCCTCAGAGCCTGTAGAATCTCCATCCTTGGAGATACTTAATACAGTGCTAGACAAGCCCCTGAGCAACCAGTTCCAGCCACAAAGTTAGGCCTGCTGCAAATTTTGGGCTAAGCAGATGGCCTCCAGAAGTCAATGTCAGTCTTATTACTGAATACTGTTGGGATTATCTGAAATGCCAGGAGGAGGACTTTTTCACAGATGTGAAATAAATCTCTCCCATATGAAGTAAAAATAAAGCAGCAATACTATATTTGTTTATACTTCTGAGGTATTCAAAACACACAAGAAGCTCATGTATTCATCGATCTATCATATATCCATCAACAAGCAATATTTACGTCAGAAATATTGCAGTCTGAAGTAGAGACAAAGACAGGTGAGAAGTATTGGAAAAGAACTAGATTATGGCATAATATCCAAGCAGAGAAGATCACTCCAGATAATGAGACTGTAGTATGACAGCATGGTTATTATTTGCACTGCTCATCCATGTGGAAACAATGGGACACAAAACTCAATGACAGTATACTTATAATCTCTCAGGGGTCTTAAAAAGTAAACACAGCTATCTGCTGTGCTTACTGGCTGAAATTATCTCTTTTAAGATCCAGATATACCACAAAGTGTTTGGGAAAACTGAAGAAACATTACAAAAGCAAAAACATACAGAGTGAGTGTTGCATGGCTTAGTATGATCAACATTTATGATTGGGCTCAGTGGTTCAGGATTCACAACACTAAAAATTAAACTGGGATTTGCCATATTGATAATATATGTATGATAATAAGTATGATATATAACCATTAAAGTGAATAATCATACATAAAATGTCTTAATTTCATTTCCTCCAATTTCAATCACTCATCATTTCTTGTGTGAACTCTCTTTCTGAAGGTGCTAATTTAATTGAAACATTGGAAGAGTACTTTGCTTTGAAAGAGTATGTTGCAAGCACAAGTTTATAGGGTGCAGGCTGGATCCAAAATATTGATGGTCAAAACTGTTGCAAATCTCAAAAGCATTACATTTATGTACACACACCAGAGAAGTCCCAAAGGTGCCTTCATCCCTGTTTCTATACATATGTCTATGCAGGAAAGTCAAATATAGCACACGGCAGTAGGCATCACGATTCTGTTTAAGCCCTCATGGGCTTTGCAAAAGAGAGGCCTATCTCACCCACAAGGCCCAAACCCAAATGAATTTTTTAAAAAACCAAAACAAACAACCCAAAACACTAATCTGACCGTGCCAGAAAACAAATGAATGCCACCCTTTTCCCCTTTTGTCTGAAGACTTGTCTGTACAGAAAGCTGGCATCAGCTTTTTCCTCTGTATGGAAAGGCAAGATTATGTATCTTTCACTGATCCAGAAAAGTAATTGCCCTCTAAAAGACAGGGTTTTCTTGGAAATGGGGTACCTCCCTTTCCATGTCTTTTTTACTAAACAGTTCAGTAATTTTGGAGTTAATAAGATTTTTTAAGGAGAAGCTATATAATAACTCACTACCTTAGTAATTTAGGTATTGATACAGAAAGGAATGTGGAATCCATCTCATTTCTTAGTGAGATGAAGTTTTATATGTAAAGTGGAAATATCTCATCAGAAGATGCTGGGACACAACAACCCTGAACTCAGAGCCTGGATCATGACATAGTTGGAGTTGGTTCAAGGTCCTTATCACTGAGTTTATTATTATTTGTAAGGCAGGCGAGGGACAGGAAAAGGTGGTTGTTGTAAACACTTGATTTCAGAAGAAGATTCACATCAGAGGCTTAGGGAGACCTTCTTTGCAACACTGAGCCTTCATGAGAACAGCAGGCTTTTCAATTTCTAACTTAGACAGCTTCTTTGTCAGTTGATCTTCTTGAGCAATAAGTACAGCCATGGCAGCCTCTGGCTAAAGACAGCTCACTGTACATTGAAGGACACCAAATGACAGCAAATATGTTGAGGGAACAAAACCATATATTGCCAAGAGCAGTGTCAGGAACAATTCTCCTATTTTCTTTTTTTTTTTTTTAATAGTTTTTTCTTGAAAATTTCTGATCAGATGAAGCCCTGCTGCAGGCCTGTATAAGAGCCCTGGCACCCTCACCCTATATTGTAAATCAAAGACGACTCTGACATGTGAGAGGGAGAGAAAATGATGCATCTGACTCCATCATCAGAAGGCTAAATAATTACTTTATTATTCTGTACTATATACATTGCATCTAAACTGAATCTGCCTCCCACTCACTTTTGTTCACAACTGCACAAAACTGCACTCATCTCTGGGTCTCTCTTGACTGACTCGTGACTGTCTGCAGACAGTCCCAACAGAGACACACTCTGTTTATTCCCTTGGCCTGTCACTCCCTGATAGGCAAAGGGAATAAAACATCTTCACTTTAGGTAAGCAATCTCCATATTGCATTCTACTTTGGCACAGCAAGCGAGATAAGAATTACATTCTTCTTCTTCTTTTCTTGTCTCAGAGCTTTTCTCTGTTCAGAGGGTATGTGAATGCCACAACCCCACCTGCTGTGGTTGCCTGGCTGCCCTGAGGGCCAGCGCTGGGCTGAAGGGCACCTGCTGGCCTCAGCTATCAACACTGACACACACTTGTCTTTTCACAGATTTTAACACACATCTAGAGTGGAGAACACAGATGCTCTGCGAATAGAAATATTTTCTTCAAGCAGTGCTTCTCCTCATGTATGACAGAGAAAAGAAACACCAAAAGGATAATTCCAAAATGTTACCTACCTGCAGGTAAATCAGGAAGCCCAGCCTATGTCTATATCTGAACACTGGCAGGCTGTGAAAGTGAATTTTTTTAAGGCTATGACATCACAGAATCATTTAAAAAAACAAAACATGAAAAGAAATTGAGTTTGCCATGAAGGGCATTTTCATAACTAATGATGCATAATGCATTTATCCAAATATCTTTGCCTCAAACATCTTAATAGAAGTGATGCTATTCTCAACCTAATGATTCTATGGTCATGTCATCAAGCCAGTCTTGAAATCAAGATGTGTTTTAGGTCATCCAAGCAATATTAATCACACTAAGATCCTTGAATCACTAGATGTGCTATATTTGACATCTATATTTGTAGCAAATACAAGAACACTGGAATGTATTAAAAGACCTAAATAGCCCATTTTCTCTACTTCAGTCACTACTCACAGGCTCTTCACTTATATATAGGAAACTAATGAAAACTGCAAAGCAGGGGAGATTGCTATTTAAATAATCATACACTAGTGTTTGTACCTACCATACCCTGATGCTGCAGTTTTCGACAGGATTGGACCATCTGCTTTGGACAGAACATTAACTCATGCTGACCTAAAGCTAAACATTACTTAGTTTGAAAACTGAGATTGCAAAATTTTTTAAACCAAATCTGTATTTATTCAAATTGAATTCTATCTAACTTCATGTGGTATGATGAGTGAGCAGATGTAAAACCAGCAATGGCAACCGCTTAAGTGTATTCTGATTGATTTACAGAAGGAACAGATAATGAAGCCAAAGAGGAATTAAAAAGGGAACTTTGAAAAAAACCCCAAGTTTACATGGTGGGCTTTAAGACTGTTACTCTATCAGAGATAATGTCCTTTGGAGAAAGGAATTCAAACCAAATTGAAGACAATAGCACAATTTATAAGAGGTTAAAGACAGTACAGGAATTAGGAAAGCTGAGAGGGAATTTCAGGAGTAGGTATGGAAAGACACAGACACCAAATAATGCATTATTTAAATACCTGTGGAGCAAAATGGTTTTGAAAGAATCAGTGGTTCCACTGGGCCTTCTGGCAGTAAAAGGATCAGTAAATGAGAAAGAAGTCACCACATCTGTCAAAAGTTCTTTTTGCTTCAAGATTGTCAGGGAAAATCTCTTGTCATATAAAGAAGAAGCACTGTTAGAAATTAAGGTTTTCGAGTTTTATTTAAGAGCTTTTATAACAAAGTGGTCTAATTAGTCTTGAACTACCAAAGAACTAAAACTTGATTCATGAGGACATTAGTGAGTTTAATTGCTGTCTCATCACTATTCTCAGGAAAAAATAATCCAGACCTTAGACCCTTGCAGTTTTGATCCACAAGGTGTACTCAGGTATTGTGCAAGGAAACTTCCCAGTCCTCAGCATGCTGAGGTCCTCAGTGGTATGGTGTGCTTTTTGTAAAAAAGTTGTTCTCCAACCATCCCTCACAGACCCCTTGCTGCTTCTTCTAAATATTACACCTTGCATGGGCCTCTCCCAGATGGGGATTGTGGTTAGACTGCTAAGGAATTGTCTCTGTTCTTCTGCACCATCAAGGGGAGGGTCTATTTTTGTACTGTCTGTTTGACTGACACAGGGACAAGCTTTCAGCCCATGAGAGAAGTGTCATGAGATTTTTTTTTTTTTTGAGATAATAGCAGTTCAGAAAAATATATAGACTGAGGGACACCTACTCATCATCAGACTCACCTGATGAACTATCTTGTGGCTGATCATGGATTTTGGCCATGGAATCTGGCACATCCATTTTAGATTAGACTATGCAACTCCCGAATGTGCCCTGTATTTCCAGTTCATATCATTCGAATATGAATTCAAATGGGGGAAAATCTATTCTTACAGAATGAACAAACCCTGTTTCTTGGTCTCTGTCAGTTTAGTCAAGGAAGAGTTGGGCACAAGAGCTCTGGTCCCTCGCCATCAGTGGGAGAGGACGGTGCTGAGTTACCCCCAGGGTGTCTGAGCCCACTGAAGGGTCAGCTCCTCCCACAGCAAAATGAATGCTGGATAAAAGCTTTTTTATTTTTACTAACCTGCACTCTGGTGGAGTTACCTTCCTCTTGGTTTGTAAGAGGTGATGGTTGTAGGTTTATTACTCTTCTGTCAGACAGAGGGAGGGAGAATTCAGTGTTTGTTCTTCTGAGTCTGGTCATTTGGGCAGTCTTTCTAAGGATGCCTTTCTAACCCTAGCAGCAGGGCCTCTCTGTCAGTGCAAGTATTTCACCTCTCCATCTTCTTCATTAAATAGAGAGCCTTTGGTTGCCTCATCAGTGAACTGGACATAACAGTTTTCTGCCCACAGTGTGAACTGTTTTCTTTGGCTGGAATGTATGTAAAACTAATGTCCTACTTTTTTCAACTTGAATTATGTTTTACCAGTTTTAAGATGCTGGGATACTTTCAGGAGTTGTGACATCACTACATATTTCTCATTTTAGCGAAATTTCCAGTATTGAAATGAAAGTAATCACAGAGCAAGACTGTGAAGCAAATTGATACAGATGCATATCCATGTGTTACATGGGACTGTGTTACAGACATAAACATTAGTGAAGGTTCATCTTATTTAAAAACAAGAAATTCACTCTCCAGTCTGAAAAAGTCAAGCATCCTACAAGAATGTTCAACAATGAAAGATGACAATGGTTTGGTTTGTTTAATTTACCTTCCCTCCACCCAAATTTCCACTTACATGCAGGAATAATTTTCTTATGTTTTTATCACCGATGCTGCTTCTGTCTATTCTCTGCTGATAGTTTAAAGTTTTTGTTAGTTATGGACATCCTTATTTCCTCACATCAAAGGGCAGCATTATAAGGCAGTCTACAAATTGCCATTGGGAGCAAAACAAACACCACCAGGCCTTGTTCTGATTCTGGTAAAACCAGCTGCTAGCTTTTGATTTCTCAGTTGTCAGCTCTGGCAACTGTATTTGCCAAGACAGCTGGTTATTCCCTTCTTTCTCTGAATTTCTCATGGGCATGGGTTTCTAGGGATCTTCTACATAATGAGTAAGGAAGATTTTTACTTTTAGAAGTGTGGTTTTGAGTGGAAAATCAGCCTGGTGTTTTGGGGTGTACTGGCAAAAATTGCCAGGGTGGGGACGAGATAGAGGGAGTGCAGCCTAAAAATTACATACAAAAAACTCAATTTGTTACAGAAAAAAGTAAGCCACTAAATCAATAAATAATAAAAATAATATTTACAAGGTTATAAACAGGCTTCAAAGTAAACAGTCCATTAAGATGGATAGCAAAGTTTGCATTCCTCTTAGAGCTATTGATTCAGTCTGGATGCCAGAAGATTCATGGAAATAGCACTGCAGCATCCACATTTTAGTAGATTTTCTTTCTACAAAGAACTGCTATCTTTCAAAACAAAATAAAAGTTTGAAATTATGGAACTCAATTGTCAGAAGCTGCTTCACATATTTTCAGCTTTATGTTATTAAATGGCATGATTTTTTTTTTCCAGTAGTAAGATTTGGACACTTAAGTAACAGAAACAATATTGAAAAAAGGTATAAAATTAAATCAGCTTGGAATAAAAATCATGGTCCTATTTAAAGATATTGTCTTGCTTTCTAACAGTCTGCCTTGTGAACAGTTTTGAGAATATTCTGTTGGCAGCAGGCATTTATACTTTAATTTTTATGCATATAACCCTTCCCTTATTATTGTTAAATGTGGAATAGCAGAATCCATTGATCATAAAACATGTCCTTTAATTCAAGTCTGGGTTTTTTTTTTTTCAAAAAGACAGTTTTGTGTTCCAAAAGCTCATTAAAAATTTGTGGTATTTGTATCTGGAAAGAAAGTTCTGGAGGAGCCACTTTTCCTCCATCCGTTAGACAAATGATTCATACGCAGCCTTTTTCACCATGGACATAAAGCCAGGTAAAATGAATACAGCCACTGCATTCTGCCTGTATGAACACTGTCTGATTGTAAGTTCTTCTTTGCTAATCCACAGTACTAACATTCAAATATATCACTGATAGGTTATAGACAGTAATTTCGAAAATCACAACTTTTTTTTGACAGAGTGTGTACTTCAGGAGTTGATGCAATTTCCTTTTTTTCTTCTAACAAGCAGACGTTCTTTTCAACCATTGCAGTCCTTCATGGAGACAAATTCTGAAGTGTCAAGATACATTATTTAGTTAATATTTTCCATGGGTGCTAGACCAGCACTCCTTATATTTTGGACACAGTGGCATACTGTTTACCATCTAGACTGCATATAGATGCACAGGGAGGGTCTTCAAAGTATGAGAAGGTCTCTTTTTTTTAATTTTGAAAAAAATTTTCATTTTGAAAAAAACCCTGATGAAGGGGTCTGCCACACTCAATTGAATAAATGTACATAGTCACTGGAATATTTTGTAATGTCTCATGTACTCAAATGGTTTCTAGAAGCACACTACTCTCAGGTTTCTCTGCCTGGATGTTCTGGTTTAATGCCAGCTGGAAGCTAAGCACAATGCACTCACTCCCCCTTTCCCCACCAAGTGGGGAAAAAGGTAGAACCAATAGTTTGGGATAAGAACAGTTTTATTATTATTATTATATGAAAAAGAGAGAGAGGCATAAAACCCAAGACAGACACGTCTTATGTCTGATGCACAACACATTTGCTGCTCACCCACCAACAGATGCCCAGCCTTCCCTGAGCAGAGAATGATTTGATCCAATCACCCCCAGTTTATATACCAAGCATGACATTCTGTACTATAAAATGCCCTTTTGGCTTTTTCAGGTCAGCCTTCCTGGCAAAGATCCCTCATGGCTTTTTGTTCAGCTCCTCACTGGCAGAGCATGGGAAACTGAACAGTCCTTGACTTAGGGTAAACACTACTTAGCAGAAAACCATCATGTTATCAACATTATTCTCATACTAAATCCAAAACCCAGCACTGTAGCAGCTACTAAGAAAAAGGTTAACCCTATGTCAACTGAAACCAGGACACTGGATCTAACTTCTCCTATGAATTGCATCAGTCTTGATTTATTCTTGGTACCTTTTCTGTGGTTTTCCATGTAGTGTTTTCTCCTGCTAGGAAGAATATAAACCTGGTCAAGCATTAACAGTGTTCTTACATGTTCCACATGGCTTGTATAAAAAGGCCATTTCTTGATGACTGTGCTTTTGTCTAGTTGTCAGCATTATTCCTCCATATGTGATTGAAAGAAAGCAAGCTGATTCAAGAATGTAGAGGACTGAATACAATATGGTCTTAGGCAGCAGAGAGAGTGTCCTGACAGTGGACTGGAAGGAACAAGATCACTCCTTTCTGCTGCAAGATAGATAGGTTTGAGCACCGATCATCCCACTGGCAATACACTGGAGGACATTCCAGAAGTATTTACTGAACTCTGCCATACTTTTTTTTAACATTTGTCCTGAATCTTTTGTTCTGCTCAGCACATGTGGTTCATGAGCCCTGAGTGTGTGAGCCTAGTGGTTTTCCTTATCTGTGGATATTATTAATGCACAAGAAAAATTCCACTTATTCCATTGACTTCTGGAGACTCAGATGCAGAATATCAACATTATCCCAAGCAAATGCCTTCCTATGTGACAGTAGCATCTTGAACATAACAAAAGGAGACATTCTCCCTCAGAGAGTTTGCCTTTTGTAATTTACAATGCAAATCTTCATTTCTGTCCTAAAAAGTTCCCTTTAACAACTTACACTGACTGGCTTTGCAAAACAGAGCAGCTCATGCCTGACTGCTTGGTAAAGGCATTTAAAGGTACTGCTGAAGAACAGGGCAAGCAGACCCTAGAGATCAAGCTCTCCAAGATTTAGAAATTTCCACTGTCTAAATGAAAGTGTGGCAGATCCTCCTGTTGGAAGAAAATGGTAGATATCCTTCCCCTAGGAATGTTGCTTGCAGTTTTATCAACTTTTGGTTATTTTTTAAAGTATGCTGGTAAGGAGTCCTTATGGGGATCATGGACATATAAACACGGTGTTCTGCTAATGGAACTTCAAGGATGTTGTTTTGCATCCTGCCTAAGAGGCCAAATACATCAATTTTATAGTATACTCAACCTGTAAAAGCATTTGTCCTTAAAACTGCAGTCCCCTCACAAAGACAGGTCGCCTATTAATGGAATCAATTAGTAGAGTTCAACATACCAGCAAATGAGAGCAAAGAAAGCCAAACAAAATCAGGTTTTGCTTTAGATTTTTTTTTAAGAAACCTATTGGCTTTTGTCTTTCAGACCCATCCCCCTTTACTTGCTGATTGTTTCACTGCCATTATGTCGAAATTAATGATGTGTTTGGCAGTCAGACAACTGATCCAATTGGCTGCAATGTCACATCTGAAAATGCTCATCAGTTCTGCAGCCTACTCATTTTTTATGACTGACATGAACACAGCCATTGAACAGTGTGCTTGCTCCCCCTCTCCCCACACAAACAGCAACATTTACATTAATTTGGTGAATATGCAGCCATGCTTATTAAGTGTGGGGAGTTTCATTGTAGAGGAGTGGAGAGTAGAGGACTTCAGCAACCTTTGCTGGAGGAAATGTGACTCTTCACCTCACTCTAGGAGAGCAGCCTGGGGTTGCCCAATCCCTTCTAGAATAAGGCAGGGTGTATTTTTTAGAGGGGGAGCTCTCTTAAGTGGGCAAGCTGGCATAATTGTATTTCTAACTACTTAGCTGAAGCAAGAAGGCAGAAAAAAACAAAAGTATGTCTCTCTGGCACAGGCTCAACAAAAGGATTTACATGCTTTGCAGTGCTGAAATGGACATGCATCTCTTCCACCATCCAGGTTATTAACAACACTATCAGATAGTACAACAACCAGGACAGACTTCTGTGAAAGTCCGTATGATTTAGCCTTGCATTTTGACAGTGAAGCATCACTAACTATTGTCTCAGTACACTTTTCAAACTAATTTTCTATATGTCCATTGATTTCTTTGTGATTAATGTTTTTCCTTTGCTTGTTTGTGTAAATATCATGTGAGACAGTGTCAGTTTTCCTAAGATCTGAAAAATATAACATCTGTTGTTTCTTCTCAGTGAGCTAGGTCTGTTACCCACTTCGAAAAATAAATGATATGTTTCATGTTGTTTGTTCTTGTCAAATCAATGGGGACCATTCCTCATCTCATTATTTCTCAGGTGCTTAGAAACAATTCATTTGCTTGCTCATTTCTTTTAGAAATTGAAGTTACTCAGGTGGTCTGTAATTTCTCAATACTATTTCTTTTAAAGATAGAAACCATGGCTGTCCAGAGACAATTTCCTGGCAATTCATTCACCCTTCCAAAGTTCTCTGAACAGCCATATGATTCATCTGTCAGTTCTTTAAGTATCCTTAGAAGAAATTAATCAGGTTTTAGCTGATTGAACTTCTCTCATTTATGTTCCTTGCCTTTAAGACGCTGAGATCCTGCTTACTCTTTTGCAACTGGAATTAATTGACTACTTGCCACTTCAAAACTGACCTCTTTAATGAAGGGCAATATAGAAAAACTTAGTTCAGTGTATTTTCCTAGAAGAAATCTCTAGTACTGATCTCATAGGCATTGCAGCTAAAACCATTTTCCCCTAGATAAAGTGGAAAAAATCTCGGAAAATAATAAATAAACATTTTTCCTTTCTAATTATTTATCCTTCATTCTGAGCTGATTTTTTCCTTAAACTCTCAGTATGACTAGACATTTCCAGCAGTATTTTCAAGTATATTGAATTCTAATTAGTCTCACCATGTCACTCTGGCTTGTAGGTAAAATAATTTCTTTTCCCCAGCCAAGAAAAAGTTAACAATTAAAGTACTCACAATGGAATTCTTATCTATATATCAATACAATGATGGCTGATAAATAATTTTAAGCACATAACAGTGCAATCCTCTGAACCAGTAATTCCAAAGGTATTCAATAACACTACAAGGATGTAGCAGATTAAAGGCAATGAGTATCCTTCTCTGAAGCTACTATTAGTTTCTTTTAAATTTATAATTGATTGGTTCCTCCAATATACCAATTCCTTCTACATTGTTAGCAGCAGCATCTGATCAAATATTCTTTGCTTCAGGACTGTAGCTGTACTAACCTTGCCATGGCAAGACTGAACAGTTCTCTGACAACTGCTTCACAAAACAAGGAAAAGGCTGAGAATCACCGATGAGACCACCCATGCTTCACACTCAAGTTTGAGAGCTCTGCAGCAACAAAGCTCACTTTCTTACTTTAAACCCTTCATTGCCACTCAGTTTTGCTATGCAAATCAGGGCTTATAGAGGACAAGCAGAAACTAATATGATAATTAAATGCATTAGTTCTGAGACAATTTTTACTACTTTATACGTCTACTCATTTAGAATGCATGTCAAATTACAATAGACCATGTGAACCAAAGGTAGTCTGAGTCATGTGTCTGAAAAGTTTTCTAATTGCAAAAAAAGTCTTCAAACTTCTGATTCGCATAAAAGGTGTATGCTTTAAAGGCCTCTGGGAGAAATGTTTTCGCCTCCTTTTAAAAATATACTTATTTTGTTAACTCCAGGGTTTGTAAATATCTATATTTAATTTTTTTATAACTAATCATGCTTTTCAAAATAAATGTATTTTGTAAATTTAGGGAACTTTGTTGAAGTGTTCTTGGATAAGCAACTCTGAGAATAGAACTGTCAAAGATCTGGCAGCTGTTGAACAGTGTTACATGAAAAGCACAACATCAGAAATGCCAGTGTGGAAGGAAGTAGAAAGAAGAGCAAGATGAAAATACAGAGTCCTTTGAAAACCAAAAAACAAATAGGAAAAGCAAGATAAGACTACAGGTATTGCAGCTCCACATTTATACCCATAGGATGAGTATAATGAGGCAATGTAAGCATGGAGGATAAAATTAGAAGTGTTAAAGTGCAAAATTAATTAATACCAATAAGGACATGCATTTGAAATCAGAGGGAGCAAAAAGAAAGTATAGGTTCACCATTTAATGGGGGAGGACAGCAAATAACAGGCATCAAGACAGAAAGAAAGGTGAATCTTCCCATTTTGCTTTAGTCTTCACAAAAAAGATTCACTGAGAGCAAATGCTACTGCAATTCATTTAAAAGAGAATGGCATGAAGGCCAGAACAGAGAAGGGGTAGGTTCAGTACCATTTAGTTATTTCAAATGTATTTAAGTTCGTTCCTGATTAAATTCACACTGAGAACCTAAAGAATCCCCCAAAGCAATCCCTGAGGCATTAGAACTATCTTTCATAACTTCAGGAGAGGAAGGAAAGAATCCAAAATATTGCAGAGAAGTCAGAATAGTATCTATCGTTGAAAGGGGGGAATAGGACACCATAACCTCACTCAGTGTCCAGAAGCAACACTAGACAAAGAATCAAATAATCAGTGCATTAAGCATCTCTAGGATATGAAAGTGATTAAAACTGCTGACAAAGCTTTGTCAGGAGTAAATCACACTAACTCAATCTACTTACCCCTTTCAGAAGGAAAGAAATATATGTGGTATACCTATACTTTGATATATTTTTTTTGAGTTTGTTTTGCATTATTTGCTATAAACACGTTGCAGATATATAGGCTAAATAAAATCCCCATAAAGTAGCTGAAAGTGCATTTAAACCAAAAAAGTCACAAATACATTATCAGTGTAGGTATAATTCAAGCAAGATTCTTCACTGAACTGTTCTAGATCCAGTTTGATTCAATGTGTTCATGAATTTCTCAGGTGATAAAATAGAGAATACACTTAAGGTGTTTGGATGGGATAACGTTAAACCCATAAGGGAAGACAATATCAGAAAAGTAATTGATCTTGATACACTGGATGTCAAACTTGAAATTCAGTAAAGACAAATGCAGAGCACTACACCAAAAAGAAAAAGACAACAGATACACAATCACAAAATGAAAACCTGAGGAGGCAGCAATCCATCAGAAAGGGACCTGCTGCTGCAGCAGTTTGCTGAGTGAATATGAGTAGAAGTTGTGATGCTCCTGGAGAAAAGAAAAATAAGGCAAATCTAATTCTGGAGGAAACTCAGAGGAATGACACAGTAAGAAACAACACACCGATTCTGATCCACTTCCAGTCAGTCAGGCTTCCACTGCATGCCCTGCATGCACCTCAATGCCCCATCTGCTCAACACACTCACACCAAAAACAATTGAAGGGGAAGCCAGCAGACAAAGACACGGGAATAAAAGACCAAGCTAAGGAAGAAACACAGCAATCCTTCAACATGCAAAAGCAGAGTTCTGTGATGGCTAAACAGAGGAGGCTGGAGGCAGCTAAATGGCCCTTGGCTGCTCCCAGTGCTGGGACATTGTCCTGGAAAGCCAGGCTGCCAGCTGCTGTTGCTGCCACCAAGAAAAGGCTTTGGATGAGTAGACTTATGGCTGTTTTGGGGAGGAAGAGGAGATCCCAGAAGCAAGAGTCACAATCTAGGACTGGGACAGGAGCAGCAATGTCAGTGTTCTACATCTTGCACACAACCTGAATTTAGCCTTTCTCCTTGAAAGCTGGAATTTTCAGTACTGCCTATTTTTCAGTACTGTTGAGAGGGCTTGAGCTGTGCTGTAGAAGGCATGTACAGAGAGCATGTCCACCAAGGGAAGAACAATAAGAATAAAGTTTGATAACTTTACAGCAGAATGGCTTTAGCAGAGATATTAGCAGGAAAGTCTTGAAGAGAAGCTCTAGAAATTATCACCCAGAACATTACAAAACTTCATTTGGTACAAGGATGAAGAGCTGTTAGGGGAAAAACACATTAGCAAGCAGGTGTGTTTGTTGTCTCTATGTGAAGGAAGACAAAAAAAGTGACCCTCTGAGGGTCATTTCCATCATCACACTTCTGATTAATAGTATTTCACTATGTCTGTGTTTTACCAGGAAAAAATGTGGAAGCAGCACATAGAACTCTGTGCTGATGGTAACTTTCAGAGCCCCTCTTATAGCCCTGGGACAAGTGACTAGTAAGATAAGCTCCAGCATAATTTTTAGCTACAATTATATGGTGTGAGACATCAGCCCATAGAAATTGTTTCTGGCTTCGCTCTCTGGCATCAGTGAGCAAGTGCTAAGTCATACATCTGTTTGGGAATGCAATCACATTATTATCTCCTGACAGAGAACATAATCAACTAATTTCAGCCCTGGTATAAATGGATAACCATTTATTATAAATGGATAACCATTCTCAGTTACCCTCTGAAGAAGCCTCCTTGTCTCTATTACTGCTGTATAGTAAATTAAACTCCTTAATTTATGTGCTCCAAATTAGTTAAAATAATTTAAAGTAGATGGAGTTAACTGCTTGGAAGTTATTTCTCAATAACTAAGCTAATCATTCCTAGGGCTCTTTATAATCAATGCTGGATTGTTTCTCAGTGAATATGCACATCACCTTGCTATTACTTCAGTGGAGTAATGCTGAGTTAAACCAGCTGAGGATTTGGCCCACAATATCTCAAGGGTTCTTACTTTTAATTTAGTAATAATTAGACTCTCTGCTAATATACTAGAAGGTCTTTGGCCTAGGAGTTAATGAAATAATACCCAAATGACCCCCAGAATCCATTTCTTCAGCAAAGAGGAAAATTATTTCATAAACAGGAAGTAACCTCAATTTCTTATAATAAACTTCATTTTGCATATAAAAAGAGAAAGAAAAAAAAAAGACAGAGGAGAAGAACAAATAAGAAGATCAATCTTAATATGATTTTCTGTGTTTTTTATCTCTCTAGTTTTTTATAACCCAAATCAAAAGTGTAAATCTTGGATACACACACATGTGTACACAAATATATTAAATTAATCCCTATTTCACCACCTACTAAAGGTCTCACAGAATTATGACTAATGTTACAGAGAGATGAGGAGCCATATGTTCTGCCACACTCAGGAAGAATTCTATCTCGGACTAGATTAATAATAACCAGCAAATGTTTGTCTTCCATCCTCACAGTGAACTAGTAAGGAGATTGAATATGTGGTCTCAGAATAACAACCTAAAGAGGTGATGGCAGGTCTTCTAAATTTCCCAAAGAAAATTTCTTACATCTCCATCTCCTATGGACCTTTTATTTCCTCATCTTTTTTTTAACCCTCTCACACTGAGCTAATTTCACTATCACACAACTATTTTACAGTTTCATAGAGAGAGGATCAGATCCTGCCAAAACCAAAAGAAACTACTGGAGCCTATTTCCTTACACACTCTATCTGAAATAGATTTTTAACATTTTAGTCAAATAAAATAATTGTTTCATACAGTAAGTTGTATCTCCTACAGCAGGGAGCTGGAACTAGATGAGCTTCAAGGTCCCATTCCAACCCAAGCCATTCTATGATTCCATGATCCCTATGACAATTATTTCTGTTTTATATCTGTTCACACCTGAGCAGTTTACTACAGGTTTTTGTGGTACAGCTGTAGGAGCAGACTTTTGGTCAAAGCTTTACATAAATGGTCCTCCCTGTTCTATGTGAAAATGTTTACCACTCTTCCAAAGCATAATTTTGTGAAAAATCTAATAAAATTTGAATTTTGAAAATACAACAAACTGTATTGATTTCTATAGTTAGACACCAAACTAGAGTAACATTGTATTGCAAATTACAGTTGCACTCTGACAAGGCATGTAATCATTGAATAGGTCCCATCTTTAAAAAGTCCCTTCCAACCTAAGCTTTTATATGATTTTAAGTTTGAAATATCCTGGAGGTGTTTCTAGAATCAAGTCAAAACAATGTTACATATTGTAAAATGTTTGATAATGATTAGCAAGTGAGCTCAGAGGAAAGTTTTTGGCTTAAAAATAGATTAAAATAAAGCCCTGTTAAAGCTGCAAGCATACTACACATAGTGTTTTGAAAATCAGCTGATAGTCTGAAAATACCCAATATTAATTTTTTTTTAAAAAGTAATCTGTGATCCTCTTTAATCTTTTTTTTTATGCTTTGACTAAAACCCAAATAACAACAGGATTGTTGCCTAATAAATGTTGTATTTAGTCCTGTTAAATGCTACAGTAACACAGACAATATTAAGACTGTGAAAAGGTTTTGCTGAAGTTTGTGCTGAGTTAGTAAAATAAATATTGAGGAAACTATAATACATGCTCATTTTGATAATATCTTTATCAAATTCACCATCATGTTTTCAGATCCAGAGCTGATATCATAAAGCTTTCCCAGTCTGGTTTGCATTGACAGTTTTGCAGCCTTGCATAACCTGCTGATGGGATGTATTGGGAAAGGAAGGGACTCGCTGCCAAATCTGATTTCTTGACAGATATTGTCCTAGAAGCATCAGCTATGCATTCAATAGAGACTTACTTCTCTGAGGTGAAATAAGGTCCTTTATCCAGATGCTCAAAGAATATGGTGATATTAGTACTGTGTGAGCTCTTAACTGATAGCACACCTTTTAAAGGCAGAATTATGCTGGGTTATTTTATTGCTGTGTGCTGCTTTTCTTCCTGGAATTGTGTTCTTTCCTACCCAGTGGCGGCATGAACACTGCCCCATTTCTCCTTCCCCCCTTCCCTCCATTCCACTTTGCTCTGGATACCAAGGGCACTGACCTGGAGGATCACTGAGGAGAGACAGAAGCCTCTCAGGCTGCGGCAGTATCTGCCATGAGGCTTTGGATTTTACAGAAGAACCTGTCTCTACTCTAAAAGTTACTTGAGCTCTTTACAGACAGACAGTCCAGGATGGTTTGTCCTGACTTTTTCCAGGTGAGGCTGACGCTCCAAACCCCCTTCATACTACAGTTTGGACTCTGATTTGGAAACTACTCAACTGAATTTTAAATATTGTCACTAGCTTATCCTGTGAATTGATTCTTCTCCTGTCAAAAATCAAAATCTTTCTGCAAATCACAGGGACATCTGAACTTCTGTGAAAAAGCAGATAAAAATTTATAATAGAAAATATTAAATACAGGGCTTGCCAAAATTCCCTTCTTCTTACTTTATAAATCAAACTTCCCAATCTAGTTAAAGCCAAATTCTTTCCTTGTGTAGCGCTTCAGAGGAAGCTTACAGAACATTGCAGAAGTTACAGAATGAAATGGGTGTGAATGACAAGGGAGTTTGCCATTCAAGTGTGTATTTCAAACCTTAGACTCTCAATCTGGAAGAATCGAGAAAATGTTGTGAAACTACTGTTGTCATTGTTGCAGAACACAGAAGTCAGTTTTTCAGGAAACTAAGTTTCCTATAGAAACAGCGCAGAGGATGCAAGTATTTCACCTTATTTTAAAAGCTCTTCTAGAATTGTAGAGTACGTTATATTTACAATTCTCCTATTTCAAGGAAGTGAAGCTCCACTCTGAGTTAGTCTCATTGAGCAACAGTGAAGTGGAAATTGTAGTTAGCTACAATTAACTTCTAATAGCCTCGTGTTGTCTTCAAAGCATATTTGAAATAATATATATGAGGTTGGAGCAGCTGCTAAACTTGCATTTATGTATTACAAATTTGAAGGAAATAATTAACTTTAACATTGTTACAGTCTCTCTATCAGTGTCTCAAAATAACTGGCTGTGATTAATAGACCATGATAAGAATTTTGATCAATGATATAATGTTTCTTCATTTAAAAAGGAAGGATTTATTGCACATTACAATTTTTTTGAGCTGTGTAGATTTCAATCTTGTCTGAAAGTGCAATCTTCAACCACTCATTGGCACAAGAAGTTCGTTTCCTCTACTCAAACATTTAGAAACCGTGCCTCCATTGCCTTTCCTCCTGTCATTATTTCGTTTAATTTCATATGATTTTAATGAGTGATTTTTTTCAACAGTTTTTGAGTGTTTCAGATAGCAATATTTCATTCTGGAATAAAAGCTAATGATCCATAAATACTTAATGCCATAGTTTTATGGCCAGTAAATTAGTCTTAAATGAGTTCAGTAAGTTCTCTGACGAATGTCATTAATTGCTAATGGTGTTTTAACTAGATAATTGTTGTAAAAGGCTGTTTATCATCTCCATTGGTGAGTGACTGTTCGTTGCAATCTGTCCCGCCTGGTACTGCTGAACTTTCTCTGTCTACCATTGTGTACAGCAAAGAGATCAGGGGACTGTGAAGCATAATTTAAATATCAGATTCAAACACATCTAGTGGACAATGAACCTACAGATCATCAGACTGAGTAAGATCAGATTACTTTTTGTTTTTCAAACAGAAACACATGTGTATCATATCATAGTGCTCCTTACACATGGCATAAATGAGTTATAGACCAATCCTGGCTAAGTAGTAAAAATGCCTAAGCTTAGCTCCAAGCCAATTCAGGCATTAAATTACCTAAAGATTATGCTATGCAATGACTTGGTGACATGAGTAGCAAGCAAAGCTTGGATAGTCATTAATGGTTTCTCCTTAGGATAAAGAGGTAGTATTACCTTAATGACAAGCAGTAATTAGAGGGAAAGTTCACCAAGTGCTAAGCAAAGTGAACTTTTCAATACACAAGAGCAAGTTGCCAGTAAAAGTGAATTGAATTGAAAAGTAAAAGAATTGAATCTCCTCTTTGCACTTGAATCCTTGACCAGTATTATTCCTTCACAGGCTGTCACCACCATATTAATTATCAAGCAAAGAGATATCTTTGATAAGGTCAGATCTAGCCACAAAGAAGAGTAATACAAAGTCTTGTTTAAGTAAACACAAGAGGCCCTAAGTACCCAGAGGCAAGGCCTTTGCTTGTTATTCCAAGTTGCTGGGTTGTTCTCATTCCTAAAAACCCACATGAACTTTTGTCCTTGCTCTCACAAGTGGGTTTTCTTAGGGTATTGCTACAAATATTGCACTTAGGTGTCTTAGGGTCCTTTTTTCATGTTTTCTCCGTGATTCTTTGGCCTCCACACTATTTTTCTCTGACACACAGCTCCCTCAGAGACATCCTGTCCCATTGCACTTCCTTTCCAGTGGTGGCCAGTTGCACATTGTGATTTCAAACTGGTTAGTGTATGGACTGTTCATTTGACCCAGTGGTTTTTTTTCTCCAGTCCATGCAACTTTCATATAGGCTTAACCTAAAAGAAGGGTAGTTGACCTCAGTTTTAAGGTGGAATCTTTAGTTAGTGTGTGCTCAATCTTAGGAGAGCAATGTGAGCAGAATCATCTGAGATCAGCCCCTGGGTCATATCTGCTGTCCTTTCCCCTCCTCTTTTGCCTGAAGTCACATGGAGCCCCACGGTCACTATGGGCAGAGACTGGGGTTTGACTGTCTAAGTAGGGGCTAGTGGAAATGTATTACATGCCAGCTCTAAATCCTCCCAGGAATGACTAGCTGTTTCTTAAGGGAGGGTGCCTAGCACTTCCAATAGTTCTGTCAAATCCCTGCTATAGCAAGGAGGTCATAAGGGTTTGGAGAGTTTGTTTGCCTTGTCCCTATGTGTAACTAGCATGTGTAAGCTGTGTGTGCACCACACAGAACAAACAAATGCCAATTATAGTGACTTGTTTGGTGTGCAATGGGATGACGAGGCTGGAGTGCTGTATTCTGCCAAGAAAACCAGGTACAAATCCATACGTTGTGCTCATGCTATATATCACAATATTTTAGCCATCTCATTGGCTGCTACATTCCCCAGTTTCTCTATGCCCTTTAACTGGTAACATGTTATAACCATTTACATGACTTACATGACTGAAAAATCCTGCCAGGCACTGCCTCTTCTAAGGACTTAGTAAAGCTTGTCAGGTAGCTCACTAAGAGAAGTGAAGAGAAGCTTTTCTCCCCCAGAATGTGAGCCTCCTCAAGGCAGGCAGGATGCACCATCCCCAGCAAAACAGCACTGATGACAGTCAGGCTCACTGTGCTGGGATCACCTTGCCCTCCAACCACTATGACCACATCTCAATGCTCTTTCAGCAGCATCCCTTGCCTGCCACCGCATTTAGAAAGCTTCTGCTCTATTCCCATTTTCTTCACCCCCACTGTAAGAAGAAATAGGTACAAGTTTCAAGGCACCATCATCAGGAGCTGCTGCCTTGCCCAGCTCACTCTGTGCTTGTCCTATTTTCCCCTCGAAAACAGGTCTGAAAAACAGAGGAAGAATCATTCTCATTCTTTGACACGTGGAGCCAAAAGATACTTTCATTGCCATTACAAGATGAAAAACAGGGATGGTTAGAGAATCCACTTCAAAATGTGGCAAAAGCCAATCTGGAAAAAGGACATACCATGGGAATACAAGTATCTCTGGAGTGAATGTAGGAAGTGGGAGGAATTCTCCCTAGTTTCCCAGTTGAAGCAGCTCCTTTGTACAAGTAATATTAAAAGATTAACTGAGGAGTAGGAGTGAACAAGGAATATTACAGGATACAGAAAACTTGATCAGGCCCTGATCCTGCATGTTCTTACATTTTGCCTACACCCAGCATTGGATAAGAGGCACAAGCAAACTTTGGGACCTTGGGATTTAGTCTGTTCAAGAGCAAGCTGCACCCATGGGCTCAGAAAGCCATGCTCAGTCCTATTCCTTATGTTCTGCAAGAAGGCATTCCACACAGAAAAGCACCCTCAGCAAACTGGACAGGAGAGGCAGGGAAGCGAAGCAGCCATACCTCATCGAGGTAAAATGGATTTGGGTAGAAAAGGGAATTGGCTCATGTCCCACATCATAGGTCAACCTTCAAGCCACCCAGTTGTTGCACAAAAATTGAGAAGCACCACCTCTTTCTTTAGGGATTGTAAGGTTTTGGGGGGCCAACATCAGCCCTGAAATTGCCTGCCAGACCAAAACATCTGCTGCAGATGAGAGAAAATGCATATATTTAAGGAGCCAGTAGGGCTTATGCATGAGAGGTGATAAACTGCTTTTGGAAATGCATAATTAAACTGAAACTTCTGAGAATGAAAATTCTCTGAAACTCTTAGCCTGAAAAAGCAAGTGAAGCTCCATTTTTAAGGAGCTGAATTGGCAACAATTTCATTTAATTTTATAGTAAATGTTTCAGCACTGTCAAGTAATGTTTCTGCTTGTACTGGGAGCACCACTGTACATAAAAATCACTTACCTGAGTTACATTTTGAAATGTTTTGTAGAATTTCAAGGGTTCTTCAGCTTACTGAAGTGAACTCATTGCAAAAATTGAGTTAAACTCCTTTGGGGTTAGCTCCTTTGGATATCTGGTGTGTTATTTGTAAAATCTATTATTTCACTGTGCATAAATATCTAGAAACAAGTCAGCCATTATTTCAGCCCAGGACTCCAGTTTCTACTCCTGCTTTTGCTCCTCTCACAAGAGCTTACCATAATCCTCTTACTAACTATGTGTTCTGTTTACAATACTTTGGGCAATATCAACCCTAAGCCACTTTTTTTTTTTTTCAGTTGTTTAATGAAGATTAGATTAATTTCATTAGCATTCAAAGAGTGCTCTTTTCTGGTGTTCAGTCGTAGTTCTGCTGGGATTTTTTAAAAAGCCTAAGGGAGGCGGTTATCCAAATTCCAGTGAATTTCCATGAGAACAGGTTACATAGCAGAGGCCACTGAAGAATCCTAGCTTTAATCATATTGCATTACTCAGGTTAGCTCCTGAAATACATTTTGCACATCTGCACACTCGCTTGGTGCTGTCATACTACAAAAAAAAAAAAAAAAAAAAAAAAAAAATTAAAAAGTGGCATATGACTGATTAAAAAAGGGGGAAAAAATGTCAAGCTTAATATGGTGTCATGTATGGGCTGAGGGTGACATGTTCTGTTAGCAAAAAGGAATTTGGGCAGGGCAGTACCTGCCTTGTTATTGCTGCTCTAAGATCTCAAAAGCAGAGTTTTGCACCTTTGATCTCGCCCCTTTTCTTCTGTTTATCCCACTCTAAACCTTCATACTGAACCAGATCCTTAAGATTCAGCCAGTGGGAAAGTTCACCTCTCCAAGGATTTCTCAACTATGAATATATTTTGTTTGCATCCACTAACTGTTTAAAACTGGCAGAAATCTCTTTACATGGAGGACTCTAATAATTTCTGTTCCCTACAGAGCTTGCAGAAACCTCAGCATCAAAGAAGCCAGAGAACACATTAAATAGCGTGTTAAGCAAAAAAAGTGCACCTGACACAGATCTTGGGCTAAATACCTGGCAAGATGTTTCCCAGCCCTGTGATTCCACAATTTTTTGGGAAAGACAGGTTCTCATGTAAAGGATGTGAATGAATACAAACTTCTCAGAAATGCTGGCTTAAAACGATTCTTAGCCCCACTGGCTATTGCTCCTCTTTTGACAGGTGATTATTAACACTGCTCTTGACCTCCTCTCTTCCCTGTGGAGACTCAGTTCGGGAAGTCACTGATGTTTCCCCATGCTGAGAAAGTGGGAGGAGCTGCACTTTCCCAAAGCACTGTTGGCAGGGAGGACAGAGAAAGACCTAGAGTGCTCTGACTGCCTTTAATCATTGAATTCAAACGACCTAAAAATGACCCTAAGGGTAATCCACCTCCAAAATAAAAGGAAAATAAAAAATGAGGCAAACAGGGAGAAGGGAAAATTATGAAAAGACATCCCTTTGATAAACCCTGCCCCTTTACAAAGGCTGGAGGGCAGAATTTGAAGATACAAGTGGTGATGGTAAAGGTGGCAGCTTTCCAATATCAATGTTGTCAGTTTATCCTGAAAAGTTAACGTTTTTAAACCAGCATCAAATCTTTTCTTTTTCTGTATAACAGCATTTTGCCGTTTGTGGAAACAGTTCTCTAATAGGCTTTCTTGTGGCCATTTATTACACATCGGGCACTGGGTTTGGTTTCTAATAGTTCCTTTTCATCTAGCTGCCTACTGCTGACTGTGGAAAGTGTAGGTTTGGCTCTACTGATGGCTCTCTGTAATGGCTGTGATTACACCCTCTGCATCTTCTTCACAGTGCCAGCCTTTCAATTGAAAGCACATTATGCCTGGATAAAACTCAAAGAGCAGCTTAATATCAGGGTTCTCTGGAGCTATAATAACTGGTTCAAGATTGAACAGATAAAACCACATCAATATTTCTGTATGGGCCATGACGTAAAACACAACAAGGCTGCATATGCCTATCCATGAGTTAAAGCTGTATTTCACCATCACTCTGGGGGTAGAGAGGTGCAAATAAAGCAATGTCATCAGAAGGTCCAGAGAACAGTGTGCAAACAGCATCCTATCACCTGCTGCATGCATCAGCAGCATAGTCTCTTCCTGTCAGACCCAGCAGACCACTTTGCAAGTCACCATTCTTATGCAGGTATCCCTTTAAACTTGAGAAAATGTGTTTCTGGAAAATATTTCACTATCATTGAACTCAGTTATTTCCAGGGAATCTACTAAAATGTTGCTGTAAGTACAAATGGTATGATGCTTTCAAAGGGTGGGAGGAGACCTGGGAAGAGGCTGGGTATGAAACAGAACTGTTTGTGCATTTTTAAACTATAAAAATTTACTATTCAGTTTTGTGATCCTGGAAACTTAAAGAAGCAGATCCAGAGCCCAAAACAGAAGACAAAAAGGGAGTTCTTCATTCACTATTGGTTCTTTAGAGTTTACATTTTGATTTTTTTCTGTGCACAGGTAAAGATTTAAATCAAATTTTTTAACAGAAGTTCAGTTCTGCTGCATTTCACTGATTCTCAAAACTGAAAAGCAGTTTAAAAAAAAAAAAAACACCAAATTTCTCAAGGATTTGACATGAAGGGAAAAATAACAGGGGCAGATCTGTTATCAATAATTGTATTCAAACTTTGCTTCAGCAGCAAGACACTTACCTAGAAAATACACTTACAGAAAATACACTTACCCCAATACTCAGTTAGTTTTGGCAGGCTGTAGTGGTGTTTGTGTGAAAAGCTAAGAAAATGCTGCTTTCACGTTCACGAAGTGTTGGACTGTGGGCCCTTTTTGTCAGAGCAGTCTTTTGGACCATGCTGTCCACATGACCAGACTGATACAGGGTGTGCCCTCTCAGCAAGCAGTGTGGTTGAGCAGGAGTGGACCTCTGTGCAGTAATTAGTCTTGAGGACCTGACGTTCTCTAGGTGCATGTTTCAGAGTGGGAATTTTGGGGGAGGTCACTTCAGTCTATCTGTCCTCTGCCTATTTGTGATTAGATTCTCTAGATGCACATCTGGAGCAGATCTTTCTGTTTCATTTCATTTGAAATGAAACCAGTTCATTTACTCTGAGACTGCTTCATGATACCAAACAAAGCGGAAGTGGATTTACTTCAATAACACACTACTGCTCTGAATTCAAGTGGGAATGTAGGGCACCCTTAACCTCCAAGAAGAATGTACTGTCTGAATAGCTCAATGTTGTGAAGTGCTGAAGTGGTATGTAGGACTGGACTTCATTTGAATATCCAGTTTATAGGTTCATTAAAATATCTCTGTTCTTAGCTTTCCACTGTAGAACAACTCATTAAAATGTATTCTTTAAAACATCAAGTGTGTTTTACAGTGTGGACCAAATCCTGACATTTATGCACTAAAGCTGCGTGTGCCATATAGGTACCTTTCAAGACACTGTCTATTTTGTATAACAAAGTTTCCACATGTCTCCAAACCATTAATCTTCCCATTTCAATACAAAGTTTAATTCCACTTATATCTTTACAAGGCTCTACCTGCACTCAAATAACTACTGGTGTGTGGAACCACAGAGGAGCACCATGATTGTTCAGCAGAGCCAAAGTTATCCACTTGTTTTTCCATCTCTCACCAGCAAAGACATGGATCTGAAAGCAGCCAGAGAAACCACACAAGTTCTGTTCCTCCCAGGCTGCTCTGTTCCCTGGAGTTTGCTATCTTACTGAGGCAGGCACTTAGTGAAACTGTCATCAGAGAGATCAGGAGTGACAGGCACAAATTTCCAAGGATCCCTAAAAATCTCATGTCACTTTTAAGCAAAACTGGCTTAGAAATTTTTTTTTTACTTTTTTTCAAGGGGCTCTGGCAATCTTACTAGAGCTCACATGAATTACTCAGCTGAAGCCTGAGATTTAGAGTGTAAGTGAAAGTGCTCCCACGAAAAACACACTATGTGTCTAGTTCCCAGAACTCTGATGCCTCCCTTTGCGTCCACCATCAGCAATGCAATCATTCAAATAAGCTGAAATCAATCATATAATGAGCCCCACCATATGATACTTATCTTTGAGGGGAATGAATAAATCGTTGTGCCTTTGACAGGGTATTTATGCCATGAATTGACCTAGGAAGTGGAATGGCAACACTTTGATAGTCATGGCTGTGATAGCGACAATTTAGAAAGAATGCATCTTTGTACTTCGACCAGGTCGAGTCCTGGCACCTGTTGAAACTAAAACTGTAGAGGGGAAAAATCTTGCTGCTAATAGAGATGTTGGAAACCAAATGGTGAGCTGTCAGAGGAAAATGTAGAGAAGGCTTGATGCATAACCCCCCTGCCAGGAGGAAACCTACCTGGGAGCAACAGGAAGCTGATAAGCTTCTTTCTCTTCCGTGACAGAGCAAAGCTTGCAGGTCTGAACCGAGAGCATTCACTGGGATTCACCTTTCAGCTAAGCCACGCTTTGCAGCAAGGAGTGCTCTCAAACAGATCACATTCCTCCTTTGGACATCTCTCCATTTCTCACTGCTCACTGTCCATACTCAGCAGGCTTCTCATTTATAATTAATATTTTCATAAATAATGCAGCCAGAAAACATGGATTTGCAGTAAATGGCCAAGTCTGTCTTTTCCAGCCAGTACCATGTAGTCTCCACTTACACATGACTGTTATGAAGGGTTAGAATCAAGCTTTATTTGCTGAGAATAAACTAAAACTGAATGTAAAGGTGGCTCCCTTTAGCTTGGATTTGGTATTTTTGTATCTACCACCTGCAAGCTTTGTGTCCTGAACAATATGGTACTGAAGACATCAAATGCTGAGTGACATCAGCCTGTCAATCGTTATTCCTGTTGTAGTGATTTTTAGTTCTAAACCTATTATTTTTAAGACAGTACTGTAGGTGTGAACAAACCATTATATTAGATTTTCAGGGGTTCTGGAAACTGTAGTCAATATTTGTGAGGCACAGTCACTAGTTTTAACAAAACCTATTATAAACAAGTTTATATCATAATTACTAGAGTATATGTGCAAAATCTTATGTATTCTTTCTATAAATAGAATTGAAATATTGTGTGTTATCAAATTTTAAAGCTGAGGCATAGAATTAGTTATTAGCGTAAGGCACCTGTGTTCTAGCACTGGATTCAAAGATGCCTTCAGAACTATCAAATGAAATTCCCTCTTCTCACAGCTGATTGCATTGCAGATGCTGTTGCATGAACAGATCACTGTCTCTATCTGCAAAGTGCCTGGGATTTTTTGCCCAGACAGCCTTTTGGAAGATTGTTCCCAAGTCCTACGAGTCTGATGTTTCCAACTGTTTTCTAATTTCTAGCTTAAGTGTATTTCTAGCTAGTTTACTGCCTTTTATTCTTATGTCAATATTGTTCTTTAGTTAAATACTTTCCCTCTTCTCTGATGTTTATTCTCTTGACATATCTGTAGAGCACAATAAATTCCCTCTCTCAACCTTTGTTTTCTTTGGCTAAACAAACAAAGCCCTTTTTTTCCTCTTGTAAAGTAGGCTGTCCTTTCCTGACTACTGTAGAAAACCTCTGCATCTGCTAAGACTTGAACTCAGGTCATTCAACATAGGTTCTTTATTATAGAAGTATCTTGTTCAATTACATTCATCATTTCCATCTCTACTTGAAACCTATAACCTTACAGGTAGAATAATAATTATTAATATTTTTTTTTCTTGGTTGCATCATAAAGGTGACTTAAAGGCTTTCCATATACCCTCCCTTCTATACCAGGCTCCCTTGTAATTGAATAGACATCACTTCTGCTTCTAACAGGTCTGGCTCCTTGCTACATAACTAAGAAAATCTGGTTGTGTGCATTGTGCATATGGTCTTGCCGTGTTTCAGTTAGACTTCATCATGTCCCTAGGAATTAATCTGATTTATGCTGTAACCTACTAAGTAAGTTTTCTCCCTGACATTGGTTTTCTGTCAACAAATATGGTAACTCACTCCCACTACTTGTGATTGTCAATCAGAGAAAATACTGAACATGTTATTGTTAGCCCTATCCTGAAGAATTCTGCCCATAATTTCTCTCCAGCCTCGTACTTCTGAATGGGCGAGGGCCAACACATTCTATTGTGTAGAAAATCTATTATGCTAGGCACTGTCTCCCTCTGAACTTTGTCTCCTTTTCCATTATTTACAAGTGTTTTTGAAAGACTTTCCCAAAAGCTGTAATGACAGTTGAAGCTATTCTTCAAAGAGTATCTGCATGGTCTTCTTTTGAGCCTTCCCTCAAGCAATCTTTACCATGTCCACTGCTCTTACTTCTGTGACTGCCTTAGGACAGCATCCCCTCAGTTCTCATTGCTCCCTGATTTGATGCCAGTGATAGTGTTTAGTTTCTAACTGCTTGAATCAATATTTTCGATGTTCAGAACCCACCTAAGCAGCTGATAAATGCATAGAGAGGCATTGGGGCTAATCTGCTGGTAGCAGTTCACACTTCCAGTCATGTAATGTTCCTCCTGGTCAAACTGGATGCTCATCTTGTGTTCACAAATGAATCAGTGGGACCCTTTGAGTTCCTGGACTGAACTGGCCATCTGAGTGAATGTATTCCATTTGTATCTCTTTGCAGACCTCTCAGATTCTTACCAGTGTTGTGATCTTCTGATTTTGAAACAGTGCAGACTTTAGCTCCTTTCTAACATGATTCATAACCTAGGATAATAGATCTTTAGGAAATGTAGGACATTACTTCAGGATTGTTTTAATCTTTCTCTTTTTTTCTTTTCTGTTCCAACTGGGCAGACTGCATCTTGGTGTCTTAAATGTTTCAAAGATGCTCAGGCTTCCACAGATGTGCAGAAAATATGGAATTATCATTCCTGTGAATTACTTTATTCTTTTTCATCCTTTCTTTTGCATGTTTCTTAATGACCTCCTCTTATTGCACAAATGGAAACCCCTGTGTCCACTCTAAAATGTGAAGAAGATAGTACAGCCTCCTGTTATGGAAATAATTTTGAACATTATAGCAGTGGACCCTTGCACAATGGATAAAGTACGTAATAATATCTTCAATCATCAAAGAAGGCACTGTCTTATTTTCAGTGGCTACATCTGCACGTCAGTAGTCTCAGAGGATACACATGGAGAGTCTATATCAAACATGTTGTCTTCTTGGCATATTCTTTATTCAGATATTTCTTATCTTGGGCTGCTGAACAAGGACAGCATTGCCAGATCTCCTGCCTTCCTTAGAAGAAGGTACATTGTGATCGAATGTACCATCAATTTGATGGAGCCTGCTGCTTTAATATCCTGCTGTGAGTGCCAAACTATAGAAATTACAGTCTATAACTGCTTGGGAAATTATGAATTACAGGAGATCTTGTGTTCCCTGGGTTGCATACAAGCACTCTTCTGTTGTTCATTAGAATTAATACTGTTTCCTTGTACATCAGCAACATAAAATCTGAGATCATGAGAACATTTTTCTGGTACAGTATTTCCGTGAGTGTATTGCAGCTGACTCCACAATTGACCTGGATTCAAACCGGTGTTTGACAAAAGAGAATATCTGAAAATTTGCAACCTTCTTGCAGTGTTCTGTCCTCAGAATCTAATTTAACATCTTTTTCTTCCATTACTGCTCTCAATTTATTGTTGAAAAACCCCAAAAGCAAGCAAACAAGCAGACCTAGTGTTTCAAACACTATTCTTACTGAGCGTATCTTTTTACCTTCTATCCTCTTGTGATGATAAAACATCTAGAAATTATTTTTCTGTTTCATCTTTCATATGCATTTCTGTATGCAGAAATTATCTCTGACTCTTAGCTTCTACAAGGATTTAAATTTGTAACTTCCAGTGGTTTAGGTCCTTCCATTCTCACAAGCATGCCTTCTCCTTTGCTGAAAAATGTCTGATGGATGGGGCAACCTAATGACCACTCACACCACAACCCCAGAATGGTGATGGCCATACCTAGACCTCTGTCCTCTCCTCCCTTTTAGTGCTGCACCCACTCATGCTTTGCATGGCAATTTCAGCCTTATGCAAGTTATTGTTAGTCAGCCATACCTAGTCAGAGGTATCTATCTCTTCATGTGTTTGTGGGTAACCACCTCTGCTTTGGACATCCAGCACCAATTAAATTAAGCACCTCTGCTTTCTCTAGCCTCTATCTTGATCTTGCTCCCTTTTTAACTACCTCAGCCACTTCAGACTATGTTACATGGCAGGCTTCATTATTACACTACAGTAAGGATGAAAAATTATGAAAAGCCAGAGCTTCTGCATGACTTCTTTGTGTCATTATCAATGGAAAGGCACTGGAGGACAGCCATGCTTCTCATGGACTTAGAACTCCACTTCTGGATTCAAAGGACAGCTGTTTACTGATGCTGCCCTTTCTTGAGCTGCAGCATGGTCTTTGACTTGGATAGAGCCTTTCTGGTGGAGCCTCAACTATATTGTAACTGCCCCAGGCTTACTGGCCAGAGTAAAGAAAAAGGAGAATTGGCCTGTTGGACGACTCTCTTGTGCTGTCAAGCAAGCTTAGCAGCCACTTCTTGGCCCTTTTGATCCTTATATAAAAAAGGGACCATGAGGTACTGGTAAGAAGGATTAAAGCACTGGCCTTCTCACTGGGGTCATTTCCTTCCATGCAGAGAAGGTGTCAAATGCTTACAGGTCAGAATACATCATTTTATACCCAGGAGACTTCAGAAAACAATTAAAATTCAAGCCCTACAGTCTCCAATCAGTCCTTGTTTGACTCCAGTTCTATGCCAGAGTAATTTCACTAAAATCAGGTGAATTACTTCAGTATTATGCTGCATGAGCAAGTCCATCACTTTAAATGGAATTATGCTGGCATAGACGTGGTGTAACGTGGGTGACATGAATCAGGCCTTGTGTTTGCAGCAGCCTTGAATACACCAGTATTGAGAGGACCTTTGGAGCTGGGCCCAAAGCACTCACAAAGGGAGCTCCTGCTGTTATTCCAACCCATAGGCAGTTCGCTGAACAAAGACCAATTATCTGAGCTTTGTGTGAAGGGGGTAGGGGACATGCACCAATATTCATAAATTAGGCAAGGCTGGTGTTTACTAAAGTGGAGCGCCTTCATTCCAATTAAAATCTGTCTCCATTCCTTCTGTGAATTCTTAATTTCCTTTCCATGTGATATTTGTCAGTTTTCATTTGTATATTATGACATACTTTAAAGATGAAATGAAATATCATTGCCCATTTACAGACAGGGAAACCAAGGCATAAAAAAGTAAAACTACTTACCCAAGAGAATAGCTCCAAGGTCATTTGCTACCTAAGGTAAGGTTTTGCCCACATGCTGCCTCCTATTAACAATTCTGCTCACTTCTTCAAGAGGTATACAATAAAAAGAATGGAAATCAGAATTTTTCAAAGGCTTTCTTGCACCACACCTTAAAAAGAGCTGTTGCATTTTTCTATTTTCTTTAAAAAAACCTAAAAGAGTAAATAGCCATGATATTACCAAGGCTTTAATAAAGCTTTAAACCTATATGTTTGACTTTAAAGGACTCTCACAGAATATTATAAAGCATTTAAAATAATTTCTTTTATATGAAAAGGCCAATTAAAAAGGAGAAAACTTCAGAAGAAATTTTGATAATATCATTATATACAGTATAATAACAAGATCATTATAAGTTGTAAATATCATGTCATTACCCATTGTAAGTATCTGATTACATTCACTTACATTAACTTTGTAATTAGACGTAATTTCACACTTATCAAGTGAAATCATTTTTAACATGCATGGTAGTACAGCTCCATCTTTCTGTGTCTCTCTGGCCTGATTCCTGAAGATGAGAGGATGGAGAAGTTCTGAGTGAGCAGTCCTTCCTCAGGATTGCAACAGGAACACATTAACACATGTGAGGAAAAAACAAAAAAGAACTTTTTTTTACCAGAAGGATAAGGATCTTGAAAATTAACTTAGAGAAAGAAGAGGTAAATGATCCTGTGAAATGAGAAAAAACCCATAAATTATAGTAGAGCAAATATGTCATTTTAACACAAGGCTAGCCCTACATTACATCATCTAGTGAAATGACAGATTTTATTTATGAACATATTATTTAGAGAATGTAAAAGCCTGTATAAAGGGATAGTATCAGCTTTCAGCTATACTCCTAAATTCTCTTGATTCTTTGTCTTTTCTGACAAACTTTCATGACTGCTTTTCTACTTACCTGAAGGTACCTCATCACCATATCAAAAGCATCACAGCTACAGCAGTGCCACTGCAGGTGCAGAGATTGAAAATAGCTGTACTGGATCAGCCTGAGGGACTCTGGAGCAGGACCCTGCTTCCAACAGTGACTGACTTCCCAAAGCTCTTACCCTTCTCCCTCTCAGAGACCAAACAAGTCCCCAGGACCATCCTATCACTTCCTCCTGGCCTCAGCCAAGCTGGCCTTTTACACCACCAGCAGAAGGAAGTTTGGGAAGGATCACTTTCTGTTCCCTTTTCTTACTGGGCCTGCAGAGAGGGCAACATCCATTTCTACCTCAGATATGCTCAGGGAGCAGTGGGAACTGTCAAGCCTCCTTCCAGTTTCCCAGCTGCACACTTTTGAGCCCGTGATCTGCACCTTGCATTTCCTCACCTGTCAATCCCACTGTTTTCTCCTTGTTTTCCTTTCCATGCAGCCCTTTCTTTCCAGGGCTAGGGGAACTCACAGAGTTCACATCCTCATACCTCTCAGAAATCACAGGCTCAAAGATAGCTTAAGGCAGAGGAGGTATTCTCAAATGCAATTCCCCAGGACAAATTATCCTTTCATGATCTTATCTAATCCTTGAAGCCAAGGACCTTTTGCATAACTACATTTTCTGTGCATTCCACTCTTTTGCTCTACTAGTTAATTCTACAATGAATTTCTTCCTTCCTTACTTTGAACTTATTCCTGGACCTTCTATTTGTTTCCTCCTAGCTTGTGTATGAAAAGAAATAGAGAATAGTAATTTTCCATTTAGCTTCTTTATTTCACTCAATACCCATAAACCTCTTGAATCATCTTTTTCTCAAGCAAAAAAGCTCTAGTCTGTTTAACCTCTCCTTGTACAAAGCCATGTTCCTATCATCCTTGTCCACCTTCTTTTTCCTATTCCTACAAGATCCTTTGGAAAAGCAGTTCTTCACTATTCATACATTGCACCAAGGCAGTTCTGCCTCTTGATTTGGCTTCCCTATCCACTTGTCTGACTTCCTAAGATCTGCCTGTCAAGGAAAGGTCTGGAGTGTGAAGTCCTTAATTCTGGAATCTCCTGGGAGACAGTTATTCAGTTCAGTCTTGGCTGACCACGTGTAAACACCTTGGAAATATCAGTTTCAGTGGAAATCCAGTCTCTTTCTCCCTCCCAGGTGAAACTGCAAGAGTCTAAGGCAACCCAGATGTGTCTCACCTTGCACACAGCACTTTCCCCCTTTACCTGAGCAGTTCAAGAAAACAGATATCAAACACAGACACAGACCAAACCTCCATAACAGTGAGATGATTTCTAGAAAAAGTTGTAGGAAAAATCCTGGCAAAAAGCTTGCCTTTGAAGCTAGCACCTTGCAACAATACAAAACAGTGGAAAAGTAAGTGGCAAATTCATTTTAAACTTCAAATAATAAATTCCCTTCAGTTAAAGACATTTCTTCGTGCCACTGACACACCTGGGAATTTGACACGTGTTACCCATCTTTCAAAGCCAGAAGGGGAGGTGATTCAGGCAGTCTTGATGGAGACCTGGAGAGAGAGCCTGATATATCAGATCTTAATTATCACCTAATGATGCCTTTCCCTCTACAGGTGCCTCTCTGTCCATTATTCTCACGAATTTGTAACCAGTAGCACTTCCTTGGTATAGCAATTTGCAAATCTCACTCCAGCTAAAGAATGTTGGGGATGATGCAGGCTGAATCTTCTTATATCACAGAAAATAAATTCACTTTATAGAGCTCCTGTCCAAAGCAATTACATATATCTTTAAACATATACATCTGAATTGTCTCAACAAAGTAGGTAAAACAATAAAAAATATAAAGTAAAGCACCTACTTAAGTGGTTTGGTAGTGCAAGCGTACAGCCTATGTAGGCTGATGATAGCAGCTGATGTGTCTATTTGCAAGAAATTTGCCAACACACTGGTCTAGGAGCCTTTTCATTCTTTTGTCAAATGAAATTGAAATGCGCTGATTGTTCAAATGAATCACTTCCCTCTCCTTGTTTTGGATTACACATTCTTTTTTTTTTCACCTCACATCTTCGTTGCTCTCGAAAGCAAAGCTAACGTCATAGCAGACAGAACTAGCCCAAGATTTCCCTAAGTGATATTTCTGAAGCAGAGCAGGTGCAGATGAAGAAAAAGGATCAGTCAATTTTTAAGAAGTCAGATGGCATTGTGCAGCAAACAGAAGGCAAAGGACTGATTTCAAAGCACAAAATCAGGTCCTTTTATTTATGTAGAATGCACCAATTCAGGGAATTTGAAATGGCTGGTTACAGAAATGTATACATTTGATCATAGTTTAATCCTCCATGGACTGCAATACCTAAATCAGGAGAGCTGTGAACATGGCATACAGGTTGATTCATTTCAGTAGAGTCACCTGGAGTTTCTTACATGAGATATATGGCATATTTGATTCATATTATCCAGCAAGAAATCTTATAATGAAATCTATTCTTAGCATTGTCTCTAGCTAGGAGGGATTGGGGGCAGGGGGAGGAGAGAGATACAAGTAATTTTATCATAAGCATTTTTTACATATTTTACCCTGAGTTTTCCGTCTTCCTGTAAATTTTGCAAATTGCACAGAAATTAAATACTCAGGTCTTCATGCTTCATTTGTAGTATCTGTCCTAAAAGACAAAAAGGCTTACTAAAATTAAAATATCAGTAACAGTAAAACATAAAGCTTATAGCTTCTTCAAGACCTTACAGAGTGGTTTCACAGAAATCTCATGTTTTAATTACTGTGTGATCAGTGAGATCATACAAAGATCCAAAATGGCTCCAAATTTTGACACAATCCTTTACTCTTCAGTACTAATCAGAAAACACTGATTAAATACAATAAAAATTTTGAAGTTTTTTTTTAATAAAATTATCTGCTATTTAAAAGAATGACTTTTTTGTTCTTCATGGCTCAGCAAAATGCTATGGTTGTATAGAAAACCAGCTTAGCTGCATCTATGTGTATGTGTGTGAATATATGGGGATAAACTTCTAATTAACTCCTCAAGGCATAATTACTCTCAGAAAATAGTGAGAAGCAGACCATGATAGCTACATGTCCTAAAGCACTTCTGCAATTCAAAAAGTTTTAAATTTAACCTAATAACCACAAGATCCATTTCTACAAGTTATATCAAAGTAGAACTATAAAATAATGACCAGATATTAGCGAGGAGATCCTATCTCAGTGGTGTCAGTGGCAAAGCTACTGCTATCTTCCATGGAGTCAGGGCTTCACACAGGATTTAATAACTTCTTCTTTCTAATTATGATTTTTTCTAGTTATGATTTTTTTCTTAAGGCAAAGAGAAACAGAGGGTAATTGTAAAGCCTTCCGGTCTTTCTCTCCTGGTGCTAATTTGAAATATTAAGATAATTATGCTCCAAGAAAGTATGTGGTTTCTGCTGACTAATTCCTGTGGTTAAAACAGAGCTGTGGTGTTTAACAGAGTGTAAGCAGCATAAATCAGGCCCCTTCACATCAAAACCTGTCTCTGGAACCATTTGTCACAGCGTGTACTGGAACTATGCAATCATCCCAGCCTCCCACATCCCTTGGGCAGCTCCTGAAGGGCAGAACTTGCTTTCATCAGCTGCCAGAGAGGCCTTCTCAAACACTTGCTCCACTGTTCCCATCTCCAGCAGCTCCCCTGACTGGTGGATATTTCATCCATGAGTTACCTCTGAAAGAAATGTCCCCAAGACAGCGACATTTTTTTCAGTATGACACCATGGGAGGTTGTGCCTGACCCTCTCAGAGATAAGGTGAGGGACTGTTACCAATGGAATTACTGTGAACCCTCTGCCACAGGTATCTGCAGATGTTATCCACACATTTATTGTCCAATTTGTACTCAACATTGAGTATTCATCTGCACAGAGCAGATGAAAAGTGCTATCCCTATAATAATGTCAGAGAAGTCTGAGGAGCAGAGGGGGAAAACTGTTTGTTGCATCAAATAACCACAGTGATAACCATTTCACTGTTCAGCTGGCCACATATAACACATACATTTTTAAAAGATAATCTTATTACAAGATCTTGATGACAAGAAGTTACCAAAATATACTACCAATCCAAATGTATTTTTCTTCTCATTCAGTGGGTGCCACCCACACTGAGAGAAATTATTTTCATTTTCCTTTTTATTTTCCTTTTCCTTTTGGTAAGCTGAGGATAGCTCCTTTTTAATTGGCACTGTCTGTGAGTTGGTTCTCTTCACCATTTGGTAAGCCCCAAGCACACAGGCACACTTCGTGATTTTACTGCTACTTTTCTTCTGTATCTCTGCAAGGCCTCCTGTAATGTTCCCAGTTCCAGTCTGAGGATGAGCTCTTCAAAGATGAGCAACATGGGATTTAGGCAGGTTCCAATCCATCAGTCTCATGAGCTCTTTGGCAGCCATAATGTCTGGCAAAATCAGATTATTGCATCCATGGGTAAAACCTACAAAAGCAAGCATTCAGCAGAGAATTCACTTTCTTAACTTCCAAAAAAAAAAAAAAAAAAAGCTGCCAGATAGACTTCTACTTCAGTAAACTGTCCCAGTGTCTCACTGAAGATTTGAATATTGGCAAGCTAAAATACGTGAAGCATAGTGTGTACATTCACATACACAGTCACACATGTCTTCACACAGAGACATGAGAACACTTCCACACAGAAGTGTTCCTTTTCATTTCATTCTGAATTTTTTAATAGACTAGATCAGGCATCAAACCCTTTTGACTGTGTATCATTTCAGAAGCAGAAATTAAATGTTAACAGAGAAGAGTCATGGCATAAAAACAATATTAATTCAGTGTTCCCTAAGTCCAAGGATGTTCTCTCATGCAGAAATTAAGGCATCCTCGTTGTTAAGGGTTGACCAAAATCTGGATGGGAAAGAGAAGAAACTACTTAGTGGGGTTTTCCTCTGCCAACCCATTTCTGTTGCCATTGCCAGTTTTTAAACCGACTCAGCACCAAGAGCTTTTACAGTGGTATCCCATGCCTTCCAATGCTGAGGAGACTCCTTGTATTCTAGCTCTTGGAGTCATAAGATTATCTGAGAATCTCATTTAACCTTATAATATAAGTAGAAATGTAAGAGAATAAATAACATTCTAAAATTACTATTTTAGCTTGGTAAAGCTATTCTCCTTAAGATTGCTTTAGAGATTTCCAGAGATAAAAGACTAATTTTAGCTGCAATAAATTTGGATCAGCAGCACATTTTGGAAACTGTCAGCAAGATATTGCCATAAGTTTGGCACTGCCAGGAAGAATATACCAGACTTTTCCTTACAGGGATGGGATAAAGATGTGCAGATATGGGAAACAGCTGTTCTGTTTGCAATAGAATAACTATCATTGCCCCTAGGTTTGGGGGTTTTTTCATATGTCTGATGTACAGAACAGGCAAAATGGGGGTAAAGGAAAGAAAGGAAAAAATGTTTTCTATACTATTATCTCTGACAATAAACAATGAAATGCTATTTATTTCTATAGCATTTCAATCAGATGTCAATCACCAAGTATTTAAAATTAGTATCTTATTTTAAAACTCATGATAGTAGCAAACTGTAATTCTTGCAGACATATTTTTCTCTTTAAAATAAATAATAATGGCATTTTCTACTACAACAGTACAGTATTTTTAGTGTTTCAGAGACATGTCAACAAGCAAAAGCTGTACTTAAATATTTCAGCTCAATGCCATAACTGGTGCTATATACATTTGTCACTGCTTCAGAAAAATGCATGTGTATAGACAGTTCATAAATATATATGGCAGTACTTGCTGTGTGCTACCTAAAAGACACATAATAGTTTTTGCTATAGAAAGGGTAAAAAAAATGCAAACCTAGGGGAAATTATTTAAATTTTATGTTTTAACTGAGGAGACAGTAAAAATGAGAACCCAAGCAAAAGCAACAAGCTTTGTAGGAGAAAAAGAAAGATTAACAGCAGGACATAACCTTCAAGTGGAAATTCAGATCTGCAAGATTTTATGCAATGCCCATTTCCCTTAACTAGATCTCTTGGGGTCTGTTTTCCCCAGTAAATCCCAGGGACTGCCTAGATACCATGCTGGTAGACACTTTGTAGAGAACCACAGCTCCATAGGCAGATGGGCCTTTTTTGGCCACCACACCAGATTCTCAACTCTGCTGAAAGGTGCCCATTTGATTATAGAGCAGACACAACTCCACCTTTTTACAAAACCTTTTTACATTGCTTTGTCAGCATAACATACTCATGAAATGGATGTCATTTCCTCTCATTTGATGATTGCATTACTCTGCAAGTGGCAGGCAAATGCCACAAGTAAATGAGCATTTGTCTATTAAAAGAGGAAAGGATCTGGATTTATCCATAAAATAAAGCCATTATGGTATGAGTTAAAGGTGGGGAGCTGACCAAAATCCATCAGGTGACATTTCAGTGACAGTTCTTGGACAGAAAGCAGTCTGCTGCCTAAACAGCATTTACAAGGTCATACTGCAGATGGTGCTGTAGATGATGAGGTATAAGTCAAGAAGGAAAAGAAAAAAGTGTGGGGAAAAGGAGTGGAAAATAGCTGTAGGGTAGGATAGATAATAAAAGCAAAATGTGCTTCCAGTAGATCACCAAAACTACCCAGTACCATCTTTGGAAAACTGGCTACGAGTGCATAGAGCAGCGTATTACTGAAGCTGGCATTAGTTTGCCTCCGCTGGAATGGCCCAATTTGTACTCACAATTCAAGGATTGGTTCCCAGAAAAAGGACAAGAGCCACTTAAAAGGTGAAAAACACATCTTAAGAGTGAAAATCTCTATCTAAAGGGGGCTTTAATGTGCCTTCCTAAACAAGATGCAACTCCTATGGACTTCAAAAGCAGCAATGACCATGCTGCAGGCACGGGTTTTGTGTGTGAAAATCAAGAGAGAAGAAGTCTCCTCTGGCAAATTGTCCTTCAGTTATCTGCAGTATTTAGGGAGAAAAAGTACAAAACTGATGAATACCAGCACAGGTTAATGAGAGAGAGAAAAGGAAAATGCATTTGTTCTTATCCTCCCTATGTACTTTTTTTTACTTAACAGCTCAGTTGGATGGTTCCTGTAGGAGCTGCTGCTCTGTCCCCTGAGCTGGGCCATGGGATTTCTGTGGCCAGGCCATGTACACATGCGCACATGAGGAGCGAGCGAGCTTCTAGCTGAAGACACTGCTGGGTGAGACAGCAGTGGGAGGGGGGAGCATTACAGTCACTTTAGTCTCTTGGCCGGTTGCCAGCAGTACAGAAGTTGAGAAATCATTTGTCACAAGGATAAAAGCCAAATACATTGCTCTGGGTGAGATGTAACCTGACAAACAGTCTCCTGTGACTGATGCATTTGAACTACTAATACACTCTATATAATGACTTTTTTCTGACAGCTAGTAGTCATATTTTTTTGCTTAGTTTTTCTGCTTGTTCATGCTGAGCTTTCTGAGTTCCTATATATCAGATTTCATGGCAAGGAACACAGGGCAGGAGGACAGTTTTCTGTCATGCTAGTTTCATACTACAAGTTCAGGAGGAAACAAGCTACAAAATAATTAGAAAACAATTTTTTTTAAAATTACTATTTTCTAATATCTCTCTTTTTTTTCCTTTTTTTTTTTCAAAAAGTCACAAAGTCAGCTGGTCAGCAGGAACTTCATTTATAACTGTCAATTTAACAGTTCATTTATTTCACTGAAGCAGTGAGACACAACAGGGGTGTGGTAACCATGAGATAATCACACCTCTGGGGTCTTATGAGGCAAGGAGAAACAGCCAATTCCCTCTAATCCCACAGTGGTGTGATTAGTGCTCCTGATAGCTCCAGCCAAGGAGGTTATGAGATAAACTGAGCATTTCATGTTCTTGGAAAAGAATTAAATTAAATGTTTAACCAGCCTCATTCAAGTTCTGCAATTCATCTTGATTATAGATATGTGTGTTCATGAACACTGACCCACATACATTTGTCTATTTTGAAATGTTTGACAGACAACAGGAGTAGCCATTTGGTTTGAGAACTATACTATACATAGAAGCTGTAGCACATTAGCTGCCTGTCTTGTGTACAAGCCCGAGAGGCAGGGATCCACCATCATGCTATCCAAAAGCTCCTCTGGGTATGCAATCCTTACCTGCAGAACTATAAAAAATAAAAGGAACTCAGTTGCAAAGAAACTGCCTTTTTCCTAGTCATTATTGGTAGCCCTGCTAATCAGTTTCATTAAATACTCCTCTAACATCTCTGTCTGCTACAAAAGGTCCATTCATCTCTTACTTATGATGGTTCCACTAGAAAACCTAAAATGGGTATTTGGTAGACAGAAAATAACACCGTGGAGGACTGGCGAATGAAAGGCTGCAGAGCAGTGCCATGGAAAGGGACCTGGGGGTCCTGGTCGATGGCAAGTTGAACATGAGCCAGCAGTGCCCTGGCAGCCAGGAGGGACAACCCTGTCCTGGGGGCATCAGGCACAGCATGGCCAGCTGGGCAAGGGAGGGGATTGTCCTGCTCTGCTCTGAGCTGGGGCAGCCTCACCTCCAGTGCTGGGGGCAGTTTTCGGTGCCACAATAAAAGACATTGAACTGTTAGAGAGAGTCTAAAGGAGGCCACAAAGATGGTGAAGGGCCTTGAGGGGAAGCCACGTGAGGAGCGGCTGAGGTCACTTGGTCTGCTCAGTCTGGAGGAGACGGAGGGGAGACCTCATTGCAGTTACAGATTCCTCATGAAGTGAAGAGGACAGGCAGACACTGATCTCTTCTCTGTGGTGACCAGTGGCCTGAAATTGTGTTTGGGGAGGTTTATGCTGGATATTAGAAAAAAGTTAGTCACCCAGAGGGTGATTGGGCCCTGGAACAGGCTCCCCAGGGAAGTGGTCACAACACCAAGCCTGAGAGAGTTCAAGTGTTTGAACAATGCTCTCAGGCATAGGATGTGATTCTTGTGGGTTCTTTCCAGCTCAGCATATTATGTGATTCTGCAACAAAAATTACAGAATTAATGATCTCATCTATCAGGTCATATTGCTAATTTACATTCTTCAGTGTTGTGGTCTGCATTCTAAAATGTTCATTGAAGCCCATCAATCTATTTTAAAGTGAAGTATTTTTAAAGAACACTTTTTATGATTGTTCTGAAGACTGAATTCCTTTATTGTAGGCACTGGCATATGAAAGAGTGTGTCAATGTATGACTGGTTCTTCTTGCTGCTTCTTTCTCTTTCTCCTGAAATCTAGACTGAAGAAATGATGGCACACCCTTGAGGTCCTCTTCCACTTCTCCAAGAGTAGTCATTGACCTGGGGAGTTGTTGTGGGTTTACCTTGGCTAGATGTCAGGTTCCCAACAAGCTGCTACATTACTACCCTTAATCAGCAGGACAAGGAGAAAATAAAATAGAGAGGAAATAAAACACACACCAACAAAAAAAAAATCTCAAACAAACCAAACCAACAACCAAAACCAAACAAAAATACAAACATGTAGGTTGAGATAAAGGCAATTTAAAAACAAAAGTCATTTTGGAGGTGACTGGACTGTCTCTGACATCAGGACAGCTCCTGGTGTCTTCCCACGGTAGTCAGTCATCCCTGTGCCCCCCACTCCAACACAGAAACCTTGCTACATTAACCTAATAAAGAGTCTAATAAAGACTTGAGTACTAGTATCAGCCATGGTACAAGTGCCTGGTACTAGCCCATGCTAGAGCTGACAGTCAAATAGCTCAACTTGCCTTCCTGGGCAACTAGTGTGTGGCAACATCCAACGGGCAACTCTATCAAAGTGCAGATCCTGCAAAAATTTTAGTATCTTCGAGGTTTGCTATCTCTGTGCAGTGACACAGGTGCTTCCAGGCAGACAGTGTGCATTTCTGACTCAGGCTGTGGTGCTGCAGGCATGCTAAGGATAGGGAAATAGATATGTATTGGGTTTGCATAGCAAGGTTTCGGTAGTGGGTGGGCTGCAGGGGTGGCTTCTGTAGGAAGCTGCTTGAAACTTCCTTATGTCCAAAGGAGCCAATTTCAGCCATCTCCAAGTCAGGCCTGGCACTGGATAAGGCCAAGCCCATCAGCAACAGTGGAAGCATGTCTGAATTAACAAATTTAAGACAAAAAGTTATTCTGCAGCTGCAGCTGGAGAGAGAAGTGAAGATATGTGAGAGCAACAATTCTGTACACAACAAGGTCAGTGGACAAGAAAGGGGAAGGCGGTGTTCCAGGCACTGGAGCAGAGATTCCACTTCAGTCAGTGGTGAAGACCATGGTGAGGCAGGCTGTGTGCCTGCAAGCTCACAGAGGTTCATACTGGAGCAGAGATCCACCTACAATCTGTGAAGGACCCCACACCAGAGCAGGTGGATGCACAAAGGGATGTAACCCCATGGGAAGCCCATGCCAGAGCAGGCTCCTGGCAGGACATGCGGATCCACGGAGAGAAGAGCCCATGCTGAGCAGGTTTGATAACACGACCTATGACCCCATGGAGGACCTACACTGGAACTGTCTGTTCCTAAGGACTGTGCCCCATGGGAATGACCCACACTGGAAAAATCTGTGAAGAACTGTAGTCCATGGGAAGGACTCACATTGGAGAAGTTTGTGGAGGGACCCCACAATGGAACAGGGGAAAGATGAGGAGGAAGAAGCAGCAGAGACAAGGTGTGATGAACTAACCACAGCTCCCATTCCCCATCCTCCTGCACTGCACTGCTGGAGGTAGAAGGTAGAGAATTCTGAGCAAAGTTAAGCCGAGGAAAAAGGCAGAGGTAGGAGGAAAGCGTTTTTAAGATTTTTTTTAAATTTCTCATTATCCTATTCTGATTTGATTTGTAATAAATTCAATTAACTTCCCCAAGTCGAGTCTGTTTTGCCAATGACAGAAACCGGTGAGTGACTCTCCCTCTTGATCCACAAGCCTTTTGTTATATTTTCTTTCCCTATCCAGCTTAGGAGGGGAGTGACAGAGAGGCTTGGGTGGTACCTGGCATCCAGCCAGGGGCAACCCGCCATAAGATATTAAAATTCCTTCAGCAATTTCAGTTGTCAAAGTCTGATATAACACCCTTAAAATGTTTTTAGCAAGTGCACTTAAACAGCCCAGGAAAGGGGAAGCATGATCTCTGTACCCTTAGTAAACCTCTAACATTTTGACTAGTTTTTCCTGTTCTTCCTTTTTTTCTTAATAGACCTACTTTTATAAGAGAGAAGAATGAATAATGGCTTACTCCACAGAGTTTTCTTTAACACATACAAAGTGCCACATAGGTTTCTCCCAGGGTCCTGAACCTAATTCCAGCTACACACTTGTTTTACAGAACAGCATAAAATCAGACTTCTACATCAAAAGAAGGCTACAGTCAGCTGAAGAATTTCCTGGTTAACCCTGTTTTATATGCAAGAGGTCTGTTTTCTCTGCTGATGGTAGAAGTACAAACTTAGCAAGCTTGAAAACAAAAATAACACAACAAAAAAAAAAAAAAAAAAAACAACCAAAAAAACCCCACAACTAAAATATCTGTTTCAGAATTTATTTTAATGTCATTATTCACCAAGCAGGAAGTTAGCTATTGTTAAAATTATCCAAAATTATGGTTGTTAGTTTAAGTGACTGCTAAAAGCCCTCGGTCACTGCTTTCAATGGTCTTGGAGTCAGCTTTTCATGGCTGTGAACAAATGGGATGCAGGTATATAATTTTCACCATCTCATTATAACTGCAGTCCAGTCCTTGGCCTTGTAAAGGCGATGGCCAGCTAACAGGATGAAATTTCTTAAACCTCAGTGAGAAATACCAAGCACGCCATCCTCACTGGATCTTCAGTGGGCACCTGTGAGGTAGAACTGCAGCCCTAACTCTGGTTTTCCCCTCGCCCAGCTCAACAGTGCTGCCACCTCTTCACAGAGCAGAGCTGCTGCAGAAACGTAAAACAAACAGGAGTCTGTGTAAGCCACCTGGGTGCTATAATGAAAATGTATGTGAAACACGTGGGTCCTCCTTCAAACAATATTTTGGTGATTATTTGAATACTTCTGGGCTAATCTTAATAGTCAGGCTGAGTCTGACTGGAAGAGCATTCGCCCACTCTAACAATGATGGAAACCCCAGCAGCAGTATTTCTGCAAGAGGGAATGTTTTGCAGCAATGCTGGCATATTTCTATTGAAGGCAGGTTTTGAAGAACCAACACTTTGATACCTGGGGCACTCAGCAAAAAAATTAAAAGACTTTTTAAAAAATTATTCTTCTTTCAAAATGCAAGAGAATTATAACCCTTTTGTCCTAATGATAGGGAAAGGGTTTTAAATTCCTGAGTGCTCCCTCCCTCTAGCCCCAAAATTTTTGTAACTGCGGCACTGAATGCAGTCCCATTATTTTTAATGATATATCAGGACTGGGTAGAAGAATAGCATACCATATATCAAAAGCTACACCCTTGGAAATCACAGAGCTCTTCAAGAAGCCACCAACGGGTTAAATGGTGACCTGACCAATTTGCTATGGTTCATTTGGTCTATGCTAATTGTTTTAAATGCTCACTTTGTGGCATATTCTTTACTGTGCTGATGGCAAGTGAGGCATATTTCTTTAGAGGAGGGATTTGAGTATTCATTTATATTGGAGAGACTTTTTAAGAAAGGTACAGGCACACCTCAGTAGTGCTATGTAAATAGGAATTAAGCTGAATCTTTTATCCAGTTTAAAGAAATACATGAAATAAATATTTTTCAAGTCCTTTTGCTTTGCTTGATTTTTCAATATCACGCTTTTTTCTCTATTCTTCTGCAATGCTTAAAATCAGATTGCTTCTTTCCCATTACCAAGCTCTTCTGTCTGCTTGTGTGGTGAGTGGCATTTTGTTTTTTTATCCCTCTGGACCCTGACCTGGTAGTCATTATTTTGTCTTTTCATCTTTTTTTTTTTTTTTTAATTTTTATTAGACTAGTCAGCCTTGATATTAGTCTTCCCAAAGCTACTATCCATTACACTGTCAGGAAAGCAAGCTGCCTTAGAGTAGGCCAAGTGTCAACAGAAGGTGAGGCAGAAAATCAGCCACAATCTAAAGCTAATTACCCTGCCTAGAAGTTAATTAAATACTTGTTAGGAGCAGCAGGGTAGATCCTAATTAAACTTGTCTAATAACAGTATGCTGACATACTCTGACACTGGGAATTCCTACAGGGTTTAAATAATTGTACAAAGGGCAATAATACCTGTCACATCATGGTGTGCAGGCAAACCCTGAAGATGCACATTTCTCAGTATTTTCTGTATTAATTTGCCACATATTGTGCACTTCACATGTGTTTAATTTACACATGTTTTAATTTTGGTGCCCTGGATTTTTTTAAATGACTTTGCGGTTGCTGATCTAAGTGTAACAATTGCAAAGGGAGATGGTCATTATTATTTCATTGTATCATTTAATACACCAAACCTGATAAATTACTGCTGATTGTGACACCTCCAGGGTTACTTAAATACAGCTGTAGCCCCTTTTGCAGATTTTAAGACAGTAGTGATTTTAGCTGGAAATGAAGAGGAGTGGAGAACACGGTGCACCTTGCTAGCCTTCCCACATTCTCAAAGGACCAAACTCTGACCACCTACAGGCTGGCAATTCTACCTGCTGCAATTTCCATAAGAGTGCCACCAACAGAGACTTCTACCTCCACCATAAGTGTGTCTTTAACCAACATCTCTTTAAGCTAGTCAGATCCTCATTTTCATTCAAAACAAAAGGAGGGGGAAACAGCTAATAGGTGCAACTGCCAGACAAATTTAAGGCAAGAGGAGAGGAGAGGTAAAAAACAGAAGGGGCTGAATCTGTCTTCTGATTATTTCCAGCCTTTTGACGGGCTGGTAATATTTTTGTTCCCAGACAGGAAAACACAATTTGCCATCATTTCAAATAAATGAGGGTTCCCCACAAACCACAGCAGGGCTTTTGTCTAGTTGTTTTTAAGGGATTGTCTATGCCAGCGGTTTTAATGCTGATTTAAAAGCCGCAGTTTGACCAGGTTCTGTTTTTCAACTGATGAGTTGTCACACTGCCTCGCGTGAGGGTTAATCCCCCATTGTGTTGCTGATGCCACCGCAAAGAGGGACTGCGACAGCATTTGCTGATAAAGCTCGTCTCTCCTCGAAAAGCCTGGAGAGGCTGTGTCGCATGCTGATGGTTGTTTACCGCAGCAAAATGCTGAATGCCAATTTTAGGAGAGTGATGTTTCAAAACTTTTTGCCTTTTCTCCCAGTAAATTCAGTTTTTCACTGTTCCTTTCCTACCCTTGACTCAAGCACCCATTTTAATAGGAGGTTAAGGCTCTTGGGTTGTAACCAGCAATGGATGCTTGACAGTAGATTTGCTGTTCCCATCATTAGAACCCTACTTGAAATGCCATGTCAGTGAAACTAATGAAATGGAGTGTCGTGATGTGAAACTAATCAGACATGATAAAACTTTAAGGAGGGGGGAAATAAGAAACCTGCAAAGATTTAAGCCAATAGTAGTACTCTCATTTTGCACCCTCTCCCTGAACAGCAAGGATTAATGGAAAGATGTAAGAGCTCTGATCTTTTCTGGCAAGACTGTTGTAGAAATAATCAATTAACCTTGGGAGATCAAATTGACAGAGCTTAAGAGTGAAGTTATTTAAAATGCCAGATTATCTAGGCAGATGAATACATTTGTTGCAATACTAAAAGGAAAATGAAAGTCTTTTTCCAAACTTCGGTTTTCTGAACTGATTTAACATTATTTCCCCAGGAGTCAACTCTACCTTTTTCAGTGTGCACTTTAACACATTAGAACAAAATGAGATTTGATGTACTCTATAAAGAGACTAGTGATTTTTCTCTCAAGGAGTGGGAGGGTTATTATAGAAAATAGCTTATAGTAACCTCATGCTTTTAGCTCTTTACTTTTGTTTATTTGACAATTTGATTATTTGGGTTCTGTCCTCTGTGGTGATTTTGGTTGGTTTGCATTCTGGCTAAATCATCTGCTGCTTCTTCCAAGGAGTAAGAATTCCTTCTTGCCTTAAAAATACAAAGAATGTAAAATATTTTATAATATCAGTTATTTTTAAGGAATAAAAGAATCCCATTAGATGTTCTCTAAACAATCAATTTAACTTCATTTGGTTTGAAGACGTAAAAATTTTATTTTATTAAAATGCTTTGGGCTGTGTTATTCAGACTAATAACCTCTCTACTATTTTATTCTGTTAAGATGAGGACAACATAAAGTTATAGCAGCATCAGGTTGTAACTAGACTCAGTGCTGCATGCTGCAGCTGTGTTCCAGCATATACGAATATGCTCAATGTAAGCATTCAAGCAACAACAATGCTGGTGTGCTTGAAGGTAAGCATTCATGCACACACAGGCTTAAGTCCTTCCTTCAAAGAGAATTTGTGATCAACCTCATTGATTAAATTGTTACATAATCTATAATTTCTAGAATGGCACATATTTCCCCTCATGAATTTTAAATCAATTGCTTTGTTAAATTGGAAAGTTGTCTTCACTTCATTCCTTCATTCATATTTTTACACATTTAATCTCTGTTGCTTTTTCTTTCTTCAGTTATTTACAGTGCTGTAGGAGTTTATATCAAATACAGCAATTCAATCTGAGAATATACTAGAACTTAACCTTATTTTTATTAGTTGAATATATATACTTAATTCCAAACTAGACCAAAAATACAAATACTTTTAAGCTAGTAAGAAAACATTTGCACACAAAGGCATCCAGGCTGAAATGTAAAGGTATAGTGTGTAAACCAGTTCAGATTGACCAAATTCATCCAGATGCCCTTTGCCAGCAGCCACACCAGTTTCAGAAACTGCCATCCCCAAAGTTTTTTTCCCACATCAGCACCACAGGTGACATAGTGAAATTAAGTAAAGTATTAGTGAAGTAATGACATAGTGAAGTCAAGTAATCCCAGGCAAACTGGGACAGGTTATTTTAGTCAGTGCTAGCTGTGACTTGAGCTAACTTCATTCTCTCTGCTTGAGGCAGGGACATCCACTGAGCTCTTCTCCTGAGCTCATTTCAGCTGGCAGACAAGCAGTTAAGAGTGCTGTGATGAATCACTTCAGCTGGCTCCAGAAGAGCATCTCTCCATGCTCTCCTTCCATTCCTTGACTAGGTAGCCTCTCCTAACTCAGTCTTCCTCCAGACCATGATGCTATCACACTAAGAAGGGAAGTGAGGAGAGGAAGCTCTTTTGGGGACTGGAATGGAAGACAAAAGGAATGGGGAACAGATAAAAAACAAAAACAATGTGTGAAGAAGGGATTAGTTATAAAATAGATGTTTGGGAAAATTATTCTTTGGACTCAGAAGAACTGAGAGGAAAAGTCCTTTGGAAGGTCTTGAGCTTTTACATATGGGCAGAAGGGCTAGAAACTGTCGGAAAAGGGATAGCTTTTATGGACAAGGAGTCATTAAAAAAGATGACTATACACCACAGAAGTCACAAACTATTGTGACTTCTGTGATGTATAGTCAATGGCCAATCCCTCATTAAAGATACTGAACACTCAGCCAAATGCTTAGTATGTTTCACAGTGAGTGTAGGTCCTTTCTCAAAGTTCAAGACAGTGCATCAAACATGAATGACACTTTTTGAAGTCTTTCAAATAGCAGGATTCTTTTACAATTGTCCTGGACAGGACAATTCATGGCAGCATAAAATTAGTGGGTGTCTTAAAATTGTAAAAAATCTGCCCTGAAGAGGAAAATGGGTTAGCAGCAAATGACAGTTCTTCCATAAGATAAATCTGGAAGATCATTTGAAGATTAGAATTCTCCATACTTGGAAAAACTATCCTGGAAAGGACTTAAGAGTCATGATGGGTAGCAAATTGAACAGAAACTCTCAGTGTACTACTAAAATAGTACATACTGCTTTACATACTGGTACATACTACTAGTACATACCTTCAATTCATAAAGAAATTAGAGTAGAAAGTAGGACTGCTGGATTGCTTTTCATATTGTCTGCTTGGTTATCATGTCCTTAATTCAAGAAAAAGGAGAACAAATTAGAGGAAATTTAAGGAACTACAAGAATATTTTAAAACTTGAAAACATGATTTAAGTAAGAGCAATTCAACTCATTTAAGTGAAAAAAAAAGGATATTAAGAACTGACTTGATGGCAGTTTGAAAGTATAAACACAAGGAGATAAAATATGCTAGCAGAGAACTCTTCCAATTACAATACCAAGGTACAAAGTTAAAAGGTGACAAATAGTTAAGGAACAGCATATTTGTCCTCAACAGTAAACATAGCTAGTGCCTCGAACAATTTATAGCTACGGCTGATTCTTTGGTGCTGGATATTTTTACTTAAGACTTGACACTTTATGAAATATTATCTATGACACCAAATAAAACTTATTCCACAAAACTGACCTCCTGTGCTACACCAGTCGTCATAACACCTGACTGCAATAGCTCTTTCTGGTTTTAAAATGTATGATGTTTCTAATCAATGACTGTAGCAAAGGTAAACTTGATAAAACACATTCTAGAAGAAAAAGGCAATTACATAACCATTTTTTAAAGTCTTTTATTGCCATCACTTGCCCCTGATTTTTTAAATTCACTTCTCCATCAACCACAGCCACTTGTATATTGAAGCACTGTTGCTTAGTAATTGGCACTATTACAGGATTTTTTCTTTTCAAACTCCAGCTTTAGGATAATACAACAGAAATTATGGTTCTTGTGCCTCTCCTGGATAATCTGTGTTAAACAGTCTCCAGTCACTGCAGAAAGGAAGCATGGCTGCAGAAAGGAAGAGAATTGCTGCAAGTCCACGGTGCACCAGTAGCACAAAGTGTTCTGGGTGACTGGTCCTGACTCAGCAAAACCACTGTTTCATAGCCCACCTTTACAGGAACTCTTGGCCATCACTATTCTTGACAAAGAGCCACTAGAGGCAGGTGCCACGGGGTATGCCAGAAAGAGCAGTAATGACTCAGGGAACTCTGCAAATTTTTAAAGCAAGAAGGTGTATCTCTAGCACGTACCACAGTCTTACAGAGGGAATTCCAAGTAGCATACATAGCAGAGTTTGAAGCCCCACAACTTGAAGGAATGAGTTTCTTCTCTGCAAATAAAAGGAAAACCAAGGTATGTCCAGAAAACATACCCATGATTTGAAAGTGATGCTTGCTGCTTGCTTCCTTTCTTTTCTGTGCAAAGATGGGACAAGGCAGACCATGGAAACCAAACTGTGTTTTCTCTGCAAGACTCCATTCTAAATGCACCACAGCAGACCTTAAACTGTATGCACAGTTATCTCAGCCTAATGAGTTGTAGCCTTGCTAAAACCATCAACATTACATTGCTGCTTCAGTATATACACTGGATAATTGCAGTCAAATCCTTAGATGCATTAGGATCAAGCTGGCTTCTGTATCAAGGAAGAATTCCTCTGCTGCCTACCTTTCTTTGACTATTACCATCTATTACAGCCTCAGGGAAGTGCAACCTGCCATCACATTTGCCCAGTGCAAGACTAATGGGTTTTTCCCCAGTAGATTCCTTTGGGATTGTATTTAACAATTTAATATTTCTAATGATGCAAAGTGTTATTTTTCCCAAAGTAAATATAGTTTAAGGAGATGGGGAATTATACAACTGGTCTGTTTTCCCGTAAAAAAAAATAACTTTTAGTGTTTTACCTTTGATTTTCTGTTATTGTCACACCAGAGCAGGTAGTGTGTAAGAGAGAAAATTCTCATTCTAGAAAAGACAAATAACATGAAAAGCAAAGGAATCAATGGAAAAAAAACTGCAACAGCATGGTGAAACACACAGATGTAAATATCTACCCTCTGCCCTCAGACACTGAAGGACAATCTGTAGAAGTCCAATCTGTCTAGAAATGACTGCCACTCAAAATATCAGGTCTAGGGACATCTCCCATAAATCCACGTCTTTAACTCACCTGTAACTGCATGTAAAAGCAGTAAAACTACTCAGACATACATCCAGCTAAGCAGCTGCTACTTGTGGCAGATTTGGCTTTTTTTTAATACCAGTGTGGAGTCACACACAGTTAGAACAGGAATTTTGGACAGAAAATTCCCTCCTGCTAGGCTCTTCTACAATCTGATTTCTCATGTCAAGAAAGGTAATACTTGTTGCACTTACTTTTACCCATCTACATAAAAATACCTGGGAGAAAAGTATCTTGTAAGTGAAAAATGTTATAATCCTCAGTTTAATTTACAGTTATGAGTTTGCTTTACTTTTGTATTATAGGAAGTAAGGAATCAATCTTCTTGTGGAAGAGAGAACTTTGAAAACTTGCTCACGTTAGTTCAGCAGCCAGTAACATTCAGACATTTTGTAAACAAAAGTAATATTCTTTCAAACAAGAATCTATCAAGTAGATCATACAAGGTATCAATAATACCATGTATACAATCTATTAATAGAGCATTAATATTGACCTGTCAGATTTTTACTACAGGAAATGGGGCTTGGATGATGAGGAAAGAATACAGAAAACTAAAGGATAAGTGAAAGGAATAAAAAATGGAGAAAAAAATGGAGCAATGGGAGAAAACAGATGGTTAAAATAGAAAAATGCTTTGCAAGGATATAAAATGAAAGTAAGGTAACAGCTACTTATTGAATAAAAGCACAAGAATCCACATTCTTTAATAAAGAAAGGATGAATTGAGGCAGCAATAGAAAATATTAGAACAGAGATGCTTTAATATAATGTAGCTAGGAAAGAAGGAAAGAACACCATAAAAACCTTTATGAAACAATGGCAGACAGAAGGGAATTAGGGGAGAGAGAAGAGATGAAAACAAAACAAAACAAAAAAAAACTTGAATGGCATATGTCCATTTATAAGGCAGTTCAGGGAAGGATGGAGAACTGGCCAAGTCTGCTCCATCTATTATTCGGTTTTACTGGAGGTCAAAAAATTATAAAGACAGAGGTGAAATGAGGTGAGAAACAAATGGATAGAAGACAGTGCACTTAGTAGCCTCAAACGCTGTCTACCTATTAAGTGTATTTGAGCCTGGATTCCTAAAATGAGTAGCTTTATGCATTTTTGCTCTTCAAATATCCATCTCCTTTCATCTTTACTAGCTTTTGCCAAGTCTAACCAAGCGTGTCTCAGAGATATCTAATTTTTCTTGTTTCAAGCAAAGCAGCCACTATGAAGAGGCAAGAAATCCAAATCAATCCCTACCCACCAATGACAGAAGATTGCAGCATATGCACAGATGTTCTCTCTTCAGAAAGCAGTAAATAAACACCATGAAGTTAATAAGCACAGATGCAGCACAGAATCACCCACACAACATGCTGCTTCTTGTTCAGCTGGTAGTTGGAGACAGAAGAGGGAACTGAGGAAATTGGTGATCTGTAGAAGGTTTATCAGGGACCTAAAAAAAAACCTGGGGCATTGGGTAGCACTTTAAGAAATGCTGGAGAGAGGTCAATATATAGAAAAAGTGAGTTAGTGGAGAAGAACTGCATGCAGACAAGTGGAAGGAGATTTCTTGAGGACCTGGGGAGGGGCTAAAGCCACTGGGGACGGGAAGTCACAGGACACAGGAAGGAAAAGCAGACTCCTTACAGCATGGTGCACTAGGAATGTAGGATAGGAATCCATGGGAAGACAGGCTTTCCACCCAGCCACTCCTCCTGAAACTACCTGTTTCCTCAGTATGCATAGTGTCTTCACCTGTATGCTGATAAAAACTATACAGAATGAAATGCCATTAGACCATTAAATGCTTACTTAGAACAGTGTTTGAGGAAATTGTTCATGAAGTACAAATTTACAAATGAAAACAACTGGAAGCTGCATCATTCTGAGGTGCAAAGACACTTTTCTAAGCTCAGTTACACTGATATAAATCAGAAATAATACCAGTTTGAAATCATGGAAGAAATTTTATAATCATTGGCAGAAGATAAAACATGTTTTTTCTGTGCAATCATGTCCACATTTTATTATTTCAGCTACGTCAAGAATTCTGGATATTCATTTATAAAGAATAGCTTCCACTAGCACTGTAAAAAACCCGTAACCAGAAGGTCATCAACAAGGGAGCTGAGAGAATAATATATCATGAATAATGTATTAAATTATTTCAGTCTTTATCTATTAATGAATTATTTTCAATCATCTTATAATTTTCTTGAATGTATTTGTAATTCAAAAGTAATCCCCATGCAATTTCTCCAAAAAATTATTTCTCTAAATTTTTCTTGGTGTTTTTGTAGGTAGAAAGTAGCTGAAATTTGAATTAAATTATTTTGGTTTTAATAGGACATACAAAGTAGGAGTTTTTGTTTCTGTTCCCTGACAAACACATTTCTAAGAACCAGGTTACCTATATGGCATTAAAATCTTCACCATGAAATGTCTTCCTCTAATATTTTCTCCAAACATTACATTTCCACCAGTACCCTAACAAGATGTTCAGTGTGCCAGGGCCGTCACTGAAATTCAGCATCTAGAATCTATTGCCTGTTCTCAGCACAATTTTTTCTTCCTAAAAGAACAACTGCTATGGGTTTTCACTTACGTCTTGGAGAATTTAGGTGCTAGAAAGTCATAAAAAGAATGTTGTCTTTCAGAACACGTTGAGTGGTAGTGGCATAGTGGCTGATTAGACATTTTTTTCTCTTTACCAGGTTATAGTTAACTCCTTATACCTTAACAGGAATCTTTGGTGGTCCAAAACAAGCAACACAAATTTTCATTCTTCTTTCCAGAAGACACAATAATACTGAGTTCCATTGACAATTTTTAGATATTGTGAGTTGGTTTCATCTTTACTTCTAATACTTTAAGCTATAATAGTGAAGACTGTATCTGCATTGGAATCCTGCAGTCATAATATAAGTACCTGAAAAAGAAATTATTTTCATTTTCACAGCATAGCCACAGAAAAAATATATACTGACATGCCAAATAAAATTAACATATTTGTATAGATACTTAGCTCATACTTATTCTTTGTAGTGTGCAGAAATGTGCAGAGGTCCCTTCTATGTGAAGACTCAGCAGCCTTTTCTGAAATATCTAGGGGTGAGAGATTTAGAAAATATTGGCAAAGGCTGTCTTATTTTGAAATTCAATTTTTCATCACTGGTTGTGATAAGTGGCTGATAAGTCTGTATTATTTGTCCAAATTCTATGACCTCTAAAGACACACCTATGTCTTCAGCAATAACTTTTTGGCCCTCATTTTGTGGTGTCCAGTTGGCAACTGTCCATCTTTAATAATCTCCCAGTGTCCTAGTTTCAACTGGGATGGTGTTAATTTTCTTCCTAGTATCTGGTACAGTGCTGTGTTTTGGATTTAGCACAAGAATGATGTTGATAACATGCTGATGTTTTGGTTGTTGCTAAGTAGTTTTCCGTTTCCCATGCTCTGCTGCTGAGGAGCTGCAGTAGAAGCCAGGAGGGAGCATAGCCAGGACAGCTGACCTGACCTGGCCAAAGGGATATTCCACACCAGAGAATGCCAAGCTCAGCACATAAACTGGGCTTAACTGGCTGGGAGCCACTGATCACTGGTTGAAAACAGGCTGGGCATCAGTCAGTGGGTCGTGAGCAATTGTGTTGTGCATCACTCGTTTGTCTTGAGTTCTATTCCTCTCTCTTTTTTATCTTCCTTTTTATTACATTTAGTAGTAGTACTAATAGTAGCACATTTTACCTCATTTCAAATTTTAAGCTGCTCTTAGCTCAACCTATCAGTTTTATGTTTGTTCCAATTTTCTCTTTCCCATCCCACTGCAGGGGGGCAGTAAAAAAGAGGCTGCATGGTACTTAGTTGTCAACTGGTGTTAAACCACAACACTCTGGAATGGAAGTATGTTTGCCTACCTGAGGCACTGAGTAAAGAACACTGAAAAAATTGTGAATTTCCACACGTATGCCATTGCTCTGTGGTTTTAAATGTCATTTAAAGTCAATTTCTAATAGACTAAATTTGTCCACCTGCATCTCTAATTTACAGCACGAAGTTATGTAATTTCTATCAAGCTGACAAGAGAACATACCTTCTGAATGGCAGTGAGTCTGTCCATGTCTTCTTCAAGTTCCAATATCTTTTCTTTTGATCACTCACCCCTCACCCTTTTTTTTTTTTTTTTTGACACACCCTTTGATTTTTTTCCTCTCCTCCAGCCATAAGCAATGCCACTACTTACTCTGCCTAGGGCTCTGCCTAGGACCTGGTGCTGTGCAAGAGAGTTCATGAAGTGCACTGACAGACTTTGGCTCAAGCTCTGACCATGGTACTACATCAGCTGCAATCTTTCTAACAGCTTCAACTGTTGCTAACCTGACCCTCATGGAGAAAAACCCTAGTGGTAGGACACAAACATCTGTAATCAAGGCTGACATCTAAGCACAGTCACTAAAGTATTTTGGGTTTCTTGGCATCAGTTCTGGTAGACAGCAGCTCTCAGTGAAAGCATAGCATTTGTTAGGATTCTTTCCTGGAAACATCAAACATACTTTAATCCAAGTACTATTTTCTTGTGAATAGAATCAAAGAATTTAAGAAAGTGCTCAGGGACACAGACTTTCCAGATTCTATTTTAATTAAAGACTATAAATACTCATAAAGAGAGGCTTGCACTCAGCTTTAGAGATCAAGCTGAGTAATCCTCATTGGAAGCCTTCTTGTATTTATATTATCGTGTTAGATCTTGATAAGACAGTGACTTATCTAAGGCAGAAACTTGCAAAATCTCCATCACATCGTAAGAAAGCACATTCTGCCCGACTTTTAATTCCAAAACAGGTCAGGCAGGCTCATCTCCACATGGCTCCCAAACCAACTGGAACCCTCCCTCAGCTCCCAAAGGACACTACTGGAGAATACCAGTGACTTCAAACAGGTGTGAAATCCTGCCTGGCCCCAGCTGTACTGAGCACAAAACAGCCATCAGACAAAACCAAATATGCAATTCCTAATCTGATTGCTGGAACTCAGTCAGTGATCACCCATGGTGAGCAATGGAGCAAATGCAACAGGACTGACACACCAAAAAAAAAAAAAAAAAGCAAAGGCAGACAGGTCTCTTTGCCCTACTCACGCAAATCCCTCCAAATGCAACCAAGGACTGTGATGTGCAGCAGATATGCTGTATCACACAGACACAGGCATTGCCTGCATGAATGAGAAAGACTGGATCCTGTGAAGAGTTTCAGCACGTGAGCCTTTATGTGACAGCAGAAAATATAAAGGGAGGGAGAGGAGCTAGTGATCATAAAACTTCCTGGCATCAACTGACACGGCAAGGGCAGAAAGGACACATCTAATTTTAATACTTCCTCCACAGCAGTGTTTTTTTCTTCCCCTCAGACAAAGTGAAGAGGCTTTCTCTGACCATAAACAGTTCAGCAGGGACAATGCCTGACTTAGTAAAGGCAATTTATGATCATCTGGCAAAGTTTCCAATTTCCAATCTCCTTTTGCAGGATCAGACAGTCTTTACTGCCTAGCAAATAGGGCACAATGGTGGGACAAGAAGGATAGACTCCAGTCCATACAAAGAATGTCCCTTCCAATAACATATCTTTTTCCAGGTAGGTCAGATCCTGAGCACCTCGGCCTCCTTGTCAGATTTTGCTACTGCTGTTTTAAGCCATTTTGGCTCTGTGCATCAAGCCCCCACCTCCACAGCCACCACAGAGACCCTCTTTTAGGCAGTCTTCTCCAGAGGCTACATAATCCTATTGGGAATGACCTCCAAAACTTGACAGCAATCCCTGCTTTAAAGATCACTTTTCCACAGGAGTATACAAAAGTACAACCAGATCTGTGTTTTATATATATAAATTGTTAGCCTAACCCAAAATGTGTTCACTGGATTTGAAGAGAGAACTCCCATTTTACCTTCACAATGGTGCTGGAATGGTTGAATAAAGTGTTGCCCTGCTGCCCATATGCCATTCAGCTTCTGTCTGTCTTTTTGTTTACACTGGGAATACAATAGGAACTATAGTCCTTCCAATGCATCATTTATAAGTGTATTCTACCTCTGAATGTACAGACAGAACTGGCTCTGTGAATGAGCTCTGTGAATATTGCCAAGACACTGTGCTTTGTTCAGCATTATTCTTCACAATAGATACCACACTTTGGAAGTAATTTTAAAAAGGGAATCAAAATAGTGGTACTTTTAGCCTTTGTTTCTTTTATACCACACTGCATTCTCTGTCTCTCACTCAGCTGCTTCTATTATACTGACAAATTAAATAAACCACTCCATTGCTAAAGAGGCTTGGGCGGGCTGGGCTTCGGTACACTGCTGCACGAAGAAGTCGAAATAAACATTTATACCAGTTTTATTCTTAACAAATTTAAGCTAACTTTAGTCAAGCATCCTTTTTTTGTTGGTTTTTACTTTTTTTAAAGAATGAACGAACGAAAGAAAAAGGGAAAGGGGGAAAAAAGAGGAAGGAGTACTTCAAATTTTTGAGCCGATCTGCAGCATCAAGGGATGTGGCATCTGAAGCAATGAAGTAATGAGAAGCCATGTGTCCAGGTAATGAGCCTGATTTTTTTAGTGCTCCAGTATTTAGAAGCTGTGCAAGTTCATTCCTGCTGTGGGGCCTCTGGGAGAGTGACTCGGTGAGTTATGGGCAAAGTGGTGTGGTGCAGACAGGGTCCCTTGCAGAGGCTTGCTGTATGCAGCTCGCAAACTTCTGCAGCAAACTTTCCACTCGATCCGGGGATTTACCTCTCCTGCTGCAGGCATAGCTCTGGTTTGGAAGGCGTTTGTTCGCATGCTCTTCAGCATACCGAAATAAGGGCAGGTGGGGGAGTGTTGAGAAAAGCGTGTTGGATGGCAAGGACAGGTTGCGCTGATTACGGGCATGTATTTGTAGACAGACAGATAGACAGGTAGAAAAATGTGTTGGTTTGTAATTTGGCTATAGAACTATATTCCCACCACACCTCTCGTAAAAAAGAGAAGTAAGAAAATGCAGATAGAGTGGCAGTGTGGCCTTTACCTACTTCAAGATGCTTTCTGACTTTTGGCTTTTTTCTTCAGCAGCCAGTAAACAGACAGGAGAACTGGGGAGCAGCTTGTGGTGGTCTGCTTGTGTGCAGATTAAGAGTGAAAGGTCATCTTCCACATTTGCAAGCACTATTGCAGTGGTGGGGATGTACGCTGTTTATAGAGACTTGTCCGTGTAAGTCCAGTATTCTCGAAAATACTGTCAAACAAACAGTGTTATTTTCCCAAATGAGACCAGAGTAATGAACACAATGTTGCCTGGGTTAGGTCTGAAAGCTCCCCCTGTACTCCTGCACTAGCTGTGTGTGAATAATGCAGGACGAGTCTCACTCTGCCTGTGCCTTTCCCCTCCTCTCCTAACAAAGCAGACAACTTATAGGCAGGAATCTGAGCAAGGAATGGAACTCTTTTTTTTTCTTTCTTTCTATTGGCGGGGGGATGTTTGTTTTAAAGGACCTTAGAAGTGGTCAGCTTCCTTCTGAAACGGGCACTAAATGCCAGCCATGGGCTGTGAAAAGCTGAGGTTCCTTTCCGAGGCAGGGAGGCTGCAAAACAGGCTGGGACCGCTCCAGCAGGGATGGCCTTTGGCGGTCAGGTCAGGCAGGGAGCACTTGGCAAGGAGTGATCAGGGCTTATTTTTTATTACTATAGAAAGACTTTTTAAAAAAAAGGGGGAAGGAAAGAAAACTCCTCAGGTGAAATTTACTTCTATTGTCTAGCAAAATTCCCTTTAATTTGTCCCCAGGGCCATCCAGCCGCCTTGCAATTCCCCACTCCTGCCTCTGTCAACGCCAGCGGCGGGGGGGGGGGGAGCTCCCTAGAGAAGGGAGCGGGAAAGCTGAAGGTCAGGGTTACCCACTGTGGCATGACTTTTAAGCTAAAGGGGGTTTTATTTCTCTTGTTGCCGTGTCAGGTTTAATTTGGCCTGCATTATTCCAAAAGGGTGGGCCTGCTCATGACAGGAGGGGGTTAAATGGGATTACAAGCTTTAGAGGTTGTCAGCAGCCACTGCTGCCTGGGGATGTAAAATTGCGATTTAATGGTCAGCTCTATCTGTATAGTATCAGTGGAAATCTGCTGTTTTCAGCAACTTAATAGGCACTGTGTTTTCAGGAGGGGCCGGTTTTGGGGGGAGGGAGGCCAGCGCGGAGAGCTGGCGCGGGCAGCCCCTCCAGCGGGCTGCGGTCAGCGGCCGAGGTGCCCGCTCCCGCACGGGGCTCAGCTTCCCGGCGGAAGCGGGCAGCCCCGCGTCTCGGCCCGGCCGAGGGCACAGACAGCCCGGGGAACGCCGGGGGGCGGCTGCAGGGCCGGGCAGGGAGGGGCGGCGGCGGCCAGAGGAGCCCCGGGCCGGGGGTGTCCGTGTGTGGGTTGTGCGTGTGCCGGGGGCGGGGGGTGAGACATGCTGAGGACGGGCGGAGGGGCAGACACCGGCATTGTCTGCTCGCGAATGAGGGGTCAGCCCGGAAAGTTCAGGATTAGTAAATCTAATATCCTGTCAAAATTCTCATGGTAATGAGCCCCGTGCGGCGGAGCTGGCGGAGCAGCCCGGCCCGGCGCTCCCCGCCAGCCATTTATGAGCAGGAGGTTGTGCTGCGCTGGCACGGGCCGGGCGGGGAGGGCGGCGGGGCCCGCGGGCCTCGGCCGGGCCGGCCGGCTCTGGCTCCTCTCCCGGGGCTCTTGCCCTGGCTTCTCTCCCGGGGGTCTTGCCCTCGCTCCTCTCCCGGGGGTCTTGCTCGTGCCCAAGCCCTCCCTGCAGCAGCTTGGCCGCAGTGACAGGAGTGGTCTGCGTTTGGATTTTCATCTCCCTTGCAGGATTTCGCCCGCTCTTGGGGTTTCTGGCATTAAAAATACGAGAGGCGAAATTATGATTAACCATACACATAAAGTGTTTTTCGAAGGGCTTTTCTCTCATTTGCAGGGACGGTAAGTTTAAAACGGCAGACAGGAGGAGATAGGAAGAAAAGAAACCGCTGTGCAAACCAGTAGGATTGCAATAAATAATAAACTGTGGGCCACAACAGTATTTTTTTGAGCTCACAGATAATATAAAAATACAGTTCCTAAGCAGGTAACAAAAAAGATGGGGGGAGGGGGGAGAGGAGGGGGAAAAAAGAAGGAGGGGGAGAGAAAGTTCCTGTGCACTTTGTTCAAGGTTCTGCACCTCTCTAAGCAGCTGTCACATCCGTACATTATGGTACATTGAATCTGAATGAGGCTCTCCACATCAAAACCTTGCATCCATTATGATATCATCTCCTGCTCTAAGCTGTAATGCTTATTAATTCTGCACCCATACTCTCCAAGCTTCAGCAAATGTATTCCATCAGCCTAGCATTTAATTTAATTAGTACAGCTGGGCTCTCATTCTCCTTTCTGTGTCAGAGGTATTGTCAGCACGTTCTGCTATAACACAATTACTGATTGCTTTTAGATAGGCAGAAATATGATTAGGGTATTGGGTGACTGTATCATAAGCCTTATTAGATTCATTTGAAATCTGGAGATAAATAGGAAACTTTTATTTGCAGTGTAATGAGATTATGCTTATTAGGCCAAGGCCTCACAACCTTTTGCAAAGAACATAGTGTATCACTAGGATTATACTCTGGAACCACACTTTTTGCTCATAGCATCCAAGCAATTTCTCAGCAGCTTTGAGATTTAACTGTTGTAGCCCTGTACACATTTTAGAATTGTTTTCTGGCTCAGTGGCTTTCTCCTTTCATAGAGTGCATGCACCTTCCACCATGTGTTTTCTTCTGCTTAAACCAAAAAATCAGGAGGATGTTTTGCTCGGAAGAGGAAGGATGTTTTTGTGAGCTTTGAATATGTATGGATAAGTAAACATGCCAATGCTCTGGGAAGAAAAGTTTTTTCCAATATCAGTCTTTTTTCTTTCTTTTTTTTTAAGTCTTTTTGTTTTTCAGTAGAAAGCTACAAAAAACATTTCATGTGCAGCAGTTTTCAGAAGGTAAAAAACATTGCTGTTGAGATACTTATGGAGGTTGAATCTGGAGATAGAAATAATGAGTTAATTTTCTTGTGTAAAAACAATGGAAAGGCTGCACATTTCATGTCACTTCCAGAGAGTGCATTTAAATCTTAATGTATACATCACAACCTTTTGTGTTACACTAGCCTGACAAAACATATGACACAGTGTTTGAGAAGCAAGTATTACATTTTCAAAAGTTCATTTATTACAAGGATTCAGACTTCTGATCTGGTAATTTCCCTGTAACAATCAAAGGTACAAACAACCTATCACTGACTTGACAGGTTATAGAAAGGAGTCCATCAGTTTTAACATCGGTGTCAAATTCAGGTTTCATTCTCTTTCTGCGTAAGTTTTGCTGCAAACTCCAGTGGGAGCAGGATTAGGCTCTTCCTGGATCCCTTTCCTTTCTAAATGGTATTACCCAGCATGGAAGCATTTAGTAACTTGAGTGTCACAAGACCCCGAACCTAGTTTTGTATTCCTTGTTACATCGCTTGCTCTGTAATTAAGAGAAAATAATTTGTCAGGCTGTTGGTGTCTCAGGCTAAGATCAGACTTGGAGAGGAAAATGTGGATTTGTGCTATCATGGTATTTTTACTTGCATTTACCTGGCATTGAAAGTGTGTTGCAAAGCTGGCTTGTTTCTGTCATTAGCAAGTTCCGTGTTGCATTGTTTACCCTGAACATTTCTGGTATTTTAAAACTGGCATGGGAATAAGCTTTAAAGAGTCCAGGAGAAAGTTCTTAAAGATGACATTTCTGTATTTCTCATCTAGTTACTAAGGGAGCATCCAGAGAGTAGATCTATTGCCACAGCCCAGTGGACTCCTGAGGGTGATGTTCCCAGCCCTGCCTCCCCTAGTACTTCTGCAGGCACATCATTGTGCAGTTCTTTGTGATTCTCTAACTGGAGAATCTCATGCCATAGCTACACTTTTAACTTTCATGGATAGGAATATGGATCAGTTTGAAAAGGCTACTGACTTGCCTCAGGAGCCACAGTATGTATGCCTAAGCAACAACAGCAAAAAGTTATTCCAAAGGAATGCTTCTTTAATTGGGAGACCTCAGTGCTTTGCAAAAAGAGAAGGATCATGCTGTTCATGTTAGGTATGGGCAAGCTGAGGCACAGAACAGTGAATCACTTCTAGAAGCAGCAGCCTTGCTAGTGCCAATTCTGCTAAAAAGCCAAATACTGAAAATCTTGCTTTTGCACTACACATAAGAAAAATTTTTATTATTATATAGCTCAATAAAGCGAGATGCCACTTTACATCAGGTGTAATTTGGAAAGAGGTGATTTTTCCTGTAGTTTTAGAGGACTGAATATCTAGTTTCTTTCTGCCAAAAAAAAAAAAAAAATCAACGGCAGCCCTGGTTTATAGTGGCTCTGAAAGGAGCAGAGATGACAAATGCCACAATTTTCCAGTATGTTGATCCAAGAAAATATTTTAAAGTGCGTTATAATTGCTGTATGTGAGAATGAACTGGTGGTCCTGTTCATTTGTCCCCCATCACTATCATCCTGATTTGCAGTGAGCAGCAAGGTTATTCACGTGCTCAGATTACACACATGCTTCGGTGCTCTGCTGGATCAAGGCCTAATTGACACCCTAATTGACAGGCTCAGTTGAGAGACTGAAGACTAAATTGGGCTTGGAAGCTGAAATGTGATGTATGTTTTTACCCTCAGAGGTGGTTTGTCCAGGCTGTGTTTGAGATGTGTTACCAAATAATGTGTTCCACCTTCTGCTGTAGCTTTTGTTGCGTTTCTTTTGTCGCCAGATAGAGGACTTCAGCTGCTGGGCAGAAAACCCAAATAAATATGTTAGACCAAACTAAATGACATGTTGGATGCTAAACTGAAAAAACCAATTTTGTCTTTGGTCTTTCTAAAACAAGTTTGTTAAAAGAAATGCTAACAGCCATTTATTTAAAACCAGATGATTAAATTAGTGTAACTAATTGTTAGATGTTTTTTTCATATAGGCTCAAAGGTAGAATCACAACAGAAGTAATTAGGGTAATTATTAAGGTCTTTGTTTAATTCAAAGCCTCTGAGAATATTGCATATTCATTCAAGTGATCTATATTTCCTATTTAAAAATATAGCATTTTCTCAAAGCTTTCATTTACAGGTATGTTTTTGGTAGTGTCATTTTATATTGTGTCATGTCATCTTGCTCTCTTTCTACTTTGACAGTGTTTGTTATTCTCAGTGATGGCAATCAAAGGGGAAATGTTACTGGTAATTTCTGTGTGCACTTCTAACCCCCAAATATTTGTAGCAGTCATTTTCCTAAGGCATTAGAGAATTTGAAGATGGGGCATGAACTTGCCTTGATCTCTTAGCAGAATGAGCTGTGTACATTAAGATACCAAAGCTAAGCATATTTATATACTCCTAAAGAAAATGCATTGAGACATTATTTACAGAGTAACTGAAAAATGGAGGCAATGCTTGTACCCTTTTAGTGACAAGGAAGGAAGAAAAACCCAGCTCTGTTTCATACTTTCTTCTTTTTAAGACTAGTCTTTATAAAATGCAAAGAAAATCTACAAACAAAGTGTGAGCTTTACTGTGGAGAGGTTGTCAAATGCTGTAAACTGAAAGATGAATTTGTATCAGAGAATTCTGAGGGAAAAAGAAAAACCAGCTTCGTGGACCCAGTTCTTACATGTTACTAATCACACAGGACACAGAGTGGCAGGATGTCTTCCAATATTTGTCGCTGGCACATTACACACACCATCTTTACAGGGCAATTGGACTGGTGTGGTCTCCTCCTGGATGGATTTAATGCTTGGATTTAAATCCAGATTCTTGTCTTGGTAAAGCCAGGTGTTTCTCTTGAATTCCTAAAATGCAAAATTGTGTTGTTCAGACAGAAAATAATGTTGCTTGCTAAATTAGCAAGTACCATTTTTTCTTCTTGTATTTTGATACTGCTGTAGCACTCAGAGTATGCATTGTATGTATATTTGATGGAAACAAACACAAATAGGACCAAAATTCTCTTATCCAGATCCCTTACCACTCTAATGATGATCAGCTGGAACATTGTTTGTGCCATTATTTAAATACATATATTCCACACTAGAATTAAAATAGCAATTATAACATTTTTATAATCTTTTTTATTGCTGTAAAATTGCACTACTGATGATAGTAATACCTAATTCACTTACTTTACTTGTGCTAATGCCTTAGTATGGATCCAGGTGCTTTGATCTAATGATGGCCAGCCTTTCTAAGTTACAAAAAGTTGGTGAACTGTGGAGCTGGCCAAACAACTGAGTAGAGAGAAAAAAACTTGATACAGTCATAAAAAATGGTGTGAACATGGGTTATAAGTGGTAGCATCACAAATGTCATAATAATAACTGTAATAACTGTAATGCATTTTAAAATTGCATCTGCATGTATGTCGAAGTTTGCATTTTACCCCCTTGGACATAAATTTTTTTCCCTACAAAATGTTATAGCCCTCCTTATTTGTGACCATTTAAGTGGGCATTGATAGAGGAGAAACAATGCAGGCTCATTGCTGAACCCCTGGGAGTATTGAGATGATGTAGGTGTCTCCTAGAAGATGGAAAACAAAGGGTTACTCTGCTGAAAACTTTTGGCCAAATGACTGCACAAATACTGTGCTCATGTGTTAGGACTCATCATTTTGTTGCTTGTCCACAATTCCAGAAACTAATTAGAGAAAAAGTAAACCTTCCTTTTTTGTCCCTCCTCCAACTGAGTTTGATAAGCCTTGCTCTCTCTGTAGTACTCTTCCATGCTTCTAGCAATGTCCTAGGACAGCTAGGCAGGACTAACTCTGCTGATGTTTATAGAAGATTTCCATCTAGAACCTGTTTCTCCCACCCTCCCTTCTAAAAATGGTGCACCCTTTCCACTTTTAAAATTACCAATGGCTTTATGAAAATGTGCTGTGAGAAGCTGCAATGAAGCAGAATTTAATCCCCTCCTCACCATCTTGCAATACAGTCAGGATCTCATTCAGCTTTAGTGTGTGCACTTCTTAACCTGGTAGTCCATTACTTTACAAATTTGTGTGAAACTGATTTCAGAAGGAAGGCCTCACCTCTTAACAGTCTTGGTCTTCTATCACGTCATGGCACTGAATTGATATCCTAGGTCACAGAGATCTTACATAGTTATCAGATTCATTTCTAAAGGTAAAGGAGTTATTTGGTCAGATCCATAATATAAAATGCCTTTGCCTTCAGGCATTTTTGACATGCATGTACTTTTATGTGGGCAAAGAAAATGTGAAAACTTGGATTAAAAATGATGAAGTTGATTTTTACTTAAAAATCAAAAATTATGAAATTCAGTGCTGTTTAATAATTGCTGTTAGCACTTACTTGTCTTCAGTTTCTATAATGTACCAGGTGACACTCAAATAATGCATGACAATTCTTCTTTTTGTTTGGTTTTTTTTCCCTTTCAAGATTCTTTTCTAATTATTAGCTTCTCTGCAGTGTTTTTTTTGGGGTGGACTATGCCATTAATATTTCTACAAACCCTCTGCAGGTTAAAGCTTGATGTATTTGAGCCCTTACAGATAGACATTTTTCTTGCCCAATGCAGCAGCAGCAACCTGAAAATCTGTGTTGATGGAGGTCATCTGTTGTGCTATATGCATTTTCTCTGCTCCTTCTCTCCACTTCAGTATTTCAATATATTAATTTATTTCCTGTTGTCTGCCACAATTTTTATACTTGCAGAATATTATGGGGGCTGACAATGAATACTTCTCTTCCCCACTGCTTTCCTGTGTGCTATATGGAAAACAAACAGGAGGGTTAAGACTGTATTTCTCACTTCCAGTAACTGTGTCCTGGATTCTGTTGCCAAAACTGAATGTAACAGGGTACATGGTGAGTTTATTTCCGAGCACAGAACTGCAGTAACTACATCTTGATTAAGAAATGCCACTAAGTCAGAAGATTAGATTTTATTCCAGTCTCTGATTCTTATTTTCCCTTTAACCTGGACAGGAGCTCTGAAATATGACTGCTTGTTTGTTTAAAAATCTTACCAACGCTTGAATGGGTCTTCTGGGATGGATGTCCTGTTGAGTTGTGTTGCAAAGCTACCTGAGTATAGCCGCTGCTTATGTTAGCCAGTGTTCATAAACCAATTCCTCAACAAAATATACTTTAATAAAGATGTTGGTATTAATGTGCATATGCATAGAAACAAAATCCTATTCCAGACCAAAATTTAGTATCGGCTGTTTACTCTACAATGTCTGGTAGCATCCATCTTCTATGTAGTCTCTGTCCTATGACCCAATGCAAGCATGTGGGGACCTGTGGGCTTCACTTTGGAAAGTGTCAAATGTCTACCACTAAAACGCTATTTGTTTCATCAGCCTGTTCTGAGATTAAATTAATTGTTTTTAACATAACATGCAAGTGTTTAAGAGTATCTGTACAACTATTGGTCAAAATTTCCCCACATTCACAATTTTCAAAAGTTTGCAATTAAAACCCTGTTTTTATTACAAGCCTTCTAAAATTTGATGATGAATACAATGAATGTACAATGAATACAATGTACAATGAATACAATGAATGATTAATACAATGATTTCGTCACACTTGTGACGATTGGAGCATTTTCATAATGAAAAAATGGTACACACTGGCATTTTTGAAAATAACAGGGTAATAGAAAGTTTTCTGTGGCATATTTTTAACATTTTAGTAACTGTTGTTTCAGGTACCTCATGTTGTTAAATAATGTTGTGGCCATTTTTTCTTTAATAAAACTGTATTGATGAAAATCAGATTCCAGATAAATTATTAGAAGCTACAGGAAGTCAAATGTTGAGAGCAGTGATCAACATGATATATACAGATGTAGGTATGTAGGGCAGTATACAGGGAACAGATACAGTGAACAGATACGGTAAAAAAAAATTGGACAGATAGAGTAAAAGTGTAGAGTTTGGTTGGACTAAAGTCATTGAGAAGAAGAAAATTACCCAGGGAAAGCAAAAAAGGACAGAAAGGATGCTTTGGAAAATGGTTGGGCAATGGAAGATAGTATGATTGGGAGCTGATGGGATGGAAAAAAGATAAAGATCAGAAAACACTATGCCTTGTGCAAGAGGAAAGAAAACGGAAATCTGTATTTCATAGGTTGAATCTCAACTATGTTGCATTCTGTTGTATCACCATAACTCAATCATCTTCATGTAAGTCAACATTAGGAAACTTAATTACTGGAGCATCTGCTGCTTATCTGGGGAGGAAGATTGTTGGACTTGGCGTTCCTTGGGGTCTTTTGACACATCAAAAGATGTTGGAGCAAGTCCAGAGAAGGACCGTGAAGATAATTAGACGGATGGAGCAACTCTCCTAGAGGAAAGGCTGAGTGAATTAGGGTTGTTCATCCTGGAAGAGAGAAGGCTTTGGAATGACCTATTTGCAGTCTTCCAGTATCTGAAGGGAGCCTACAGATGAAGAGGGACTTTTTACAGGACATGTAGTGACAGGACAAAGGGGAATCAAGTAAAAATTGAAAGAGAGCAGGTTCAGATTAGATATTAAGAAATAATTCCTTACTGTGAGGGTGATAAGTCAATGGAACAGATTGCCCAGAGAAGCTGTGGATGCTCCATCTCTGGAAGTATTCAAGGTCAGGCTGGATGGAGCACTGAGGAACCTGAAAGGTGTCCCTGCCCATGGCTGAGTTGTTGGAACTAGATGGTCTTTGAGGTCCCTTCCAACCCAAACGATTTGATGTTCTACAATATGTAACATAAGGAACTGAAATACAGTTCTCACTGACATTTGCTTCAGTAGCCGTCCTTGGTCATTGTGAAGAAGAAACCGCAAAAGTCTGAGGAGTTCTGTGACTTCCTGTTGAGACCAAACCTGAATCCTTCTAAGAAGAGGGTAGAACAAGGAAAGGCCATTAAACCTTACAGTGAATTGAACTATATCTTTATCATCAGATTCTGAAGTGTTCTCAGTTCTTGGATTTCATCTTCATGCTGGCTGCGTCTAGAACCTATCTGGAGGAAAGCCAGGCATGCGTCAAACTCAACCTTTACATCTCTGCATCCAGATGTCCATTCATGTGTAGAAGACATAAAAGGACATCTGGAAAGTCTTTTCTACTTATTAAGACACTGGAAAGTCTTTTCTACTTGTTAAGGCACTGTGATTCCAGGGTTTGTGTCAATAGGTCCATCACATGCAGACTTCACCAAAGAAGAAAATCAGATCCCTTCAACTGTAAGAGTTGCTTGTGTGGGTTTTTTTTTGTTTTGTTTTGTTTTGTTTGTTTGTTTGTTTGTTTGTTTTTGTTGGGGGTTTTTGGCTTTGTATTTTTGTTGGGTTTTGGGGGGTTTTTTTTGTTGGTTTGGGTTTTTTTTTTTCTGGCAGGAATCCTAAGTATTAGTGATTTCTAAGAGTTGTCTGATATCTCTTCGGACATTCTTCTGCTTTCACTGCCATCAGACAATAAATTCAGGTTACCTACATATGTCTAAATTTCAAGTAGTAATGTAGTAGCAAGAGTTGGTGCACTTTTCAAGTTAATATGGACAAGGTCCTGATTTCATTAATTTATGTGAGTACCTTATGACAAAAATTACAGTATGCTACCTGTTTTTCTCTGCTTTGCATATGATTTATATGTGAGACCTCAGCAGGGTCCAGTGGTAAACAAGTGTAGTCAGGACATTTTTTTGGGTGTCAGTAGGATTGAGGTACTGGGACCTTCTGAATGACACCAACCACAAAACCTCTCTAGCAATCACTGGTTTCATTCTAGTAACATATTGAATCCACTATACACATATAAATTAAATATTTATATATTTATATATATATATATTTGGCATTATATATATATATATATAATATATATACATATAATGAAGTTATCCAGTATTGAATTTAAAACTTCAGGCAGTTTCTTAAAGTGAGGTAGCATGTGTAGCATGATCACTGGGTCACATAATGAATCTCTAACTCAATTATTGATGATAATAATGAGAGTAAATATTATGTTTTATTAGGTGTGTAGGCCTAACAGAAACAACACCACTCAGCCTCTACTTATGTTTGCCATTTTCAGTCCCCAGAAAGAGAAAACGTGAATTAAAACTGATGAGAAATGCATTCATTGGGGTATATGTCACACAGCTGCAATAGGGATAATTGGAAGCTTAAACCCTAATCCTGCAAACACTTAAGCGGTGCTTAACTTCAGTGCATGCAGGTTGACTTAAATGCAATTACTCATTTTTTCAAAAGTGCACCTGGTAAATCATATGATAGAGAGGGGCAGAAATGGGGCTTTATTTAGCATGAACTGCTGAAACTCTGTGCAAGGAAACAGACCTGTGGAATTGCAGTTCACTCATACAACATTTTCACATAGCACACAAGCCTGTGCATACATTATTCATTTCTCTAATATTCTTCAAGATGTTGAAATTTTTTGATGGAGTAATATACTTACATTCAAAAAGAACAAAATAAGTAGAAATCCTATAACAAAAAGAAGTATGCTTAAATTAATCTGTGTGTATCCATGTGTAGAGGCATGTGCCTTTGGTATAATGATTTGTCAGTGAAGAATGTTGGGTAGATGTAGTTATTAGTGTTTGTGCCTGTCATGAGCTCATTCTCAGCAGGCTCTGAGATCTTTTATGTTATGATATTATTTAATTTTACTCTTTTAATCTGAAAGAGCAGCCTGAGATCAGTAAAGGGATGGTTTTATCTTAATCATCACTCCTTTCTTCATAAACATGCAGATGTTCAGCCTTCTAGTAACTCCAGTGATTACTTTTTGATGCATGAGGACAATAGAATTAAATAGTTTCACCTTAAACACTGTTAAAGCTGGCAGTCTGGATATATTAATACCAGAAGAAAATACTGCTTGTGCCTTTTTGGAAGTTGGAAAAATATCACAGTAGAATTTGGAGTGAGGTTACTTTTTCCTCCTTTTAGTCCCTAGTGACAGAGCATGGCATTGACACGTTGCTGGGCTTTTTTAGAAGGATATGTTTGAATATACTGTTCTTAGCTCAACCGTGATCAATAGAATTGGCAGTTTGAGATATCCTCATTTTGCCTAGTGGGAAGTTGTTAACCAATACTGCTTCTTCCAGGAAAACACTGATGGAATTTTTTAGGTGTTTATCCTCCATGTATGTAAAAGGTTTTCAGTTATGGGTTGCATATTTAATGTCAAACATTTTAGTACTCAAAAGATATTCTAATTTAGTGAACTTTTGACTACGTCTGATAGAAAACACTAACTTTATGTCCTCTTGGAATATGGGGGAAGCCGTCTTACATTTGTTTTCTTAATTTCCTTATCTGGGGTGCCAGAGGAGATGAGTATGTCAGCAGTAAGGATAAGTGGCAGAGGAAGCTTGTTGATTGAGGGATGAACAGGTGGCAAAAGCAGTTTCGCCCAACCTGTATTTGACACCTGGAAGTGTTTCTCTGTTTCTGCATCTGGATGCATCTTCTGACTGTATCTCACTCCTAGGGGTAGATGAGAAGGTGCCACGTTTCTTGTCAAGTCACCTGAAATTGTTCTGTTAATCTCAGAGGGCAAAGTGTGACATTGGCTCTAATGTTACAGTGGTTTGATTTTTTTAAAACTGGTATTAACGGCGATTTGTCTTCACCCATACCAGTAACTCATCTCCATCATTTTCTGGGTTTCACTGGAAGGAAGGACACGCATGCATCTGGCTGGATACCGCTGAATAATCTGGCCAGGCCTCCATCTGGATGATCTGAGGGCACTAGAACTGTATGGTACAATGTGAGCATACCTTCCAACAGCTAGACAAAGCCTGTGCATGCACAGGTGAGACACTGCCATTTTAGGATATCCTGGACAAAGGCATGTCATTCATTATGTATTGCCATCTAGTTGGGATACCGGCTGCCAAAACACTTTCTGAGGTACACATGAGCTAGGCTAAAATAAAGTAAGGGCCTTCGTAGAGTAAACTGCATGAAAAAAGTCGCCATTCTTGTCCTTTTGTAATTAAAATTATCTAGACTCTTGTGTTTTGCACTGGCTTTGGCAGTTCTACTGTGCATTGTCTACTATTTCAGACTTACATAGGTTTTTGACGTATCTGTTCCTGTTCCAAAGTCATTCAAAAAGATAGTTAAGAGCTATGTGAACCATTTCCAGACCATGGAAGCTTCTCTGTATGTCTAGGGAACTTTGTGGTCCTGAAGCACAGGCAGTGCTTGACTTTGCAGAGTCACCTAGTAGGAGATGTTTGAGAGGAGGCAGAGGGGCAGCATCACGAGCTCTCCTCATCAGTGAGCTCTCCTCATCATCTCCTCATTCTTTGTACTGCCAGTGGACAGGGACAGGCACACTTGTAGCACACAAGCTATCCAAACAGATCGAAACATCCAGTCAAGTTTTGAGTATCTCCAAGCAAGTAATCAGGCTGCATAACTTCTCTGGGCTATCCACCAAGGGTGAGTTAAATTGTGCCCTTGGAACTAACTGTTCCAGTCTAGTGAACATGGACAAAACCTGGATGATCATTTAGATGGAGGCATCTGATTGAGGTGTAATGAGACCTGCCCCTATGATCACTTAAACTAAGACTTAGGCAGCATAAAGATGGCATAGATAGCTTTCATCATATTCCTTTTCCTTGCCTTTACTTGTCCTTTATTTGGAGGCAATTTTAAGAATGTGTGTAATATTAATTATACAATTACTGCAATTATTTTCTATCCATATGATGCAAAATCAATAATTGAATTAACCAGTCCAGGTCAACCATGAGCCTTTACCCAAAATACAAAATAACTTTTTTTAAAGTTGAAAATCAGTCTGAACTGCTATTCCTTTTGAGGGAGACATTTTTCAGTTCCTCTATGACAGTATGTGTACAGGTATGCTTTGTTCAGTTTGTTCATCTAAGATTGACATATTTGTAAATATTGCATAGAGTAGTTTGAATTAGTTGTTGTTTGTGTTGCATTACAAGTAGCTTCGGGCTCCTGAAATGATCTTGGCATTGTTTCATGTGATCTAAGATCTAATACCTTTTGTCTTGTAGTTTAAGAGTACAGCAGTAGAATTTCTGTCATGACTACTCTGAAATTTAATGGAATAGATTTGTAGCCAAATGGCTACTAAAGATTTTTGAAAACTTTTAGGAATATGTGAGCAAAATTTTTGGCACTAGTGTCACTATAATTTGTGTGAGTTGTATGTGTCTATGTTAGTATATATGCACATACACTGTGTATGAACACATGTGTAGGATCTAAAAATCTTGCTGATCTAAAAATCTTTAAGATTGCTTTAATGTAGGTATTTTTTAATCCTGGAATTCTGTCTTGTAGTCAACAGGAAATATGATCACTCTTAACTGGAATTCTTTCCTTGATGAGATTGTATTTGTATCTGAAGGCGTGTATCTAGTACTATTTCAGGTCAGAGCAGACAAAGGTAGTACTCTTATAATTACTTTGTTTTCACTGAAAAGGGACACAAAGAAGCAAAGATACTTGCCAAACTAATATCGGAAGTCTGTAGAAATTAAATCTGATTCAACCATGAGCACATTATATGTTTACCTGATGAGGGAGGGAAATGTTCATACCTGTTGGTCAAGTAGATACATGAGTTTGGGATTTGTTTTCTTTTTTTTTTTTTTTTTATTTTTTACCTAGATTTTAATTTAGATGAAGAGGAATGAGAGTGTCTTTGTGGTGTCTGTGTAGTGTATTGATTTCAATGTTGTACCTTAAAGGGCTAATTTACCATGTGTATCTTATCTATATGAGTATGTCCTTCATGTCCAGTCTAATAAATGTTAAGTTCCTGGGTGTTTTTAGTGGGACTGGGATAAATCAATCTTTTTTTTAATCCCCAGGGCATTCTTCTCTGCATCACAGAGTTGCCCTTTTACCTGTTCAGTGTAATTTAACCTGAGTCAGGAAATCAGTTGAATCTGTGTCTAGAAAATAAACAAATCTAAGAAGTAAATGCTCCTCCAATCCCTGAGGATTTAACATTTTCCATCACAGTCATATAATGCAGTATAATAAAGCTCTGAAAACCAAAGTAAATAAGAGAAGTCATTCAGTCACCAGTCCTCAGGGAAAACCTAGATTATTAAAATCAGTTTGGTGAAACTCTGTCCAATGAAGTTGACTTTTTTTCCTATCTACCTGTATTTAATCATTCTCCAGTTACATAAATCTTGGTGAATTTGATTATGGAAGTAGAGTAAATCCTGAGTTCTCCACTCTCCTGTGAATGAACTCTCAAGCCTCAAAGTGTAGCATGGCCAAAGAACAGGCCTTTATCTCTGAAGTAGTTTCAGATAAGTAAGGAGGAACCTCTGACTCTTATTCTTCATAGAAGTCTTGGTTTCAATCTATGCTAGAAGTCTTTAGAAAAAACGTACTTGAAAAGGTGATTCTAGCCTTATATCTTGGCAAAATAGCTGCAAATCCCAGTTGCTTTCCTTTAGACTTTAACCTAGTTGTAGTTACTCTTCTGAATTATGCATGCATAATGAAAAAAATGTGTCATCTTAAACTTTGCAAATCCTAACCATTGCTAATTTGTAGGGTTGGGAATGGGGAAGAATTACCTATGGATTTCTTTGAATATCAGTCAGGTTTGACATTCAAGTTTATGTTGTTATTTGTAGCAATAGTAACAATAGCGATTAGAGTTCAACAGATTTCATCCATAGGTGCCACATTTGCATTTCAAGGGCAGTGTGTGGTGAGTGCCTTTAATACAGTCACTCCTCAGTGAAAACAGCAGTGATGGTGGCAGTATTAAAGTGGTTAGTAAGGATGCCTCAGCCCAGGCCACCACATAGCAACCACTAGGTTTCTAAGGACAAATAGCTCTTGCCTGCCCTAAGCAACTCAGTGAGAACATCAAAACATGCCTTGTGAGAGACCTCTAATACCCATTAGTGGTAGCAACTGTTACCTCAATCATGAATGACACAGCCCTAATTATTAAGGTAATTAGAAGTTATAACACTGGCAATATTAAAGGGAGAACTTCTAAAGCCCATTAACAATGTTACTTTAAGTGATCTGGCTGTGAACTGTTCAAATCTCTAATTACATTATATGTCTGTCTTAAAGGGTGATGTAATTAAGTGATGGGAGAGGGAATGAATATATAGAGACAACTATACTATACTTTGTAAGTACTATTTTCACAGAAACCAGCCTCAGTAATGTCATTATGTCATTTAGGGGTAGGGTTTTTTGTTCAACTCTATACCACATGTAGCTAAAAAATACTTAGAATATATAAAAATTATATATCATGGTTTGGTATAGTGATATTATCAAAATTAATTTGGATTGGATACATTATTCAGGCATGACAAAACCATCAATGCAATGGCTTTGTTCATACCACCTCAAACAGCACTACATTTCAATATCACCCATGTAAGTGGGTAAATACCCGTGTCCTTTATATCCTACATGGAGGAAACCATTTTAAATTTTTTCAAAGAAAATATATTAAATGTTACAAAATTAGTCAGGTTTATCAAAAGTTAACAACAGTTGTGCCTGTGTCAGAACTGATGACAGACTTCTGCATTTTGACCATTAGGTGTTCACAAATTTAAATTGAGGACCGGAGAACAGAGGAAGCTTAGCACCAGACCCTTCTTTTCAGAATGGAAAGTTAGAAAAAATGGGGAATATAGTGGAAAACAGAGTTGGATGGAGACAGGACACTAATTCTCCAGTCTTTGGTGAGTTTTCAGATTGCTTTCCATGAATTACAAGAAGCAGAGGATTAGTGCTTTCCCACACTCAGTAAAATATTCATTATCTCAGCAAAGAGAAACAAAATCAAGTAATTCCCTCTTCCCAGTTCCTTTTATTCAGAAATTGGCTATTTTTCTGAGCATGAAACCTCCAAGTTTTCAAAAACAGTGGGATCCAAGTGCTTCTGCCTTTGCCAAAACCTCACCATATATATGCAGATGCAGCCATAGTAGCAAAATTCGTTGTCTAGTTAGATGGTTACATTTTTGAAATGCTTCTCCTAAATTCAGTGAAAGTAGAAAGGTCCCTATACAACAAAGCAATTGAAATCTATGCTCTTTTATTCTGCTTATTTTTTCACATTTGATACCCCATCATGAGCTGACAACTCTACTAACCATCATTTTAGAGATGATTAGTAGATGACCCTTATACCTTTCCTCCAAATTCTGTGGGGTGTCTGAAGTGAGGAAAATTTGTCAGCATACTTAGGCATAACAAGGTCTGACTGTCACTTGTGTGTGGGGACACTGGCCCACATTCAGCCCGCTGTGAATGCCCTCCTGCTTGTACCACAAGAATCACAGCATACTAGGAGGGTTTGGTTTGAAAGCCCAAGCAATTTTCGCAAAGACTTGGAACAAGCATTTGTGAGCACATGATCAAATATAGTTCCAGGATCTGGCTAGAGTTGGATGTAGAGCCCAATCAGAGCAAGGCACTTGCCTTGCTCTGATTAGAAGAGTAAAGATACACGAAGTAAGCATCTAGGCAAGACCTGGGATCAGAAGCCAAGCCCAAGGACAGGAAACTCGATATGGTTGTACCAAGTTGAAGGACAAAACTAGAGAGAGGTCAGAGGCAACACTTGGAAAGCCAAGGAATTACAATGCAAAGCAGAGCGTGGGAAGGGGAGCAAGACACAAGAGGAGCCAAAGGCAGATTAAGCAGTTAGGGTGTGATTATTCCTTTGACACCCAGGGCAAAGAAGCAGCCGGGGGGCTGCCCAAACCATCCCAGGACTCCTCCACCCCGAGGATCCCGCAGGGCTCCAGCTTCTTTCTCTCTCTCAGGCCGCATGGCCTCCCCCTCCCCCACCCAGACGCATCTGGGCAGGGGAGAGCTCAGATCCGCTCACCTGCCGGACTCCAAAGAGAAAGTCTCTCTGGGAGTGCTCTGCTTTTAACCCCTGTGTGTTCTCAGAGGCGTATCCAAGTCCCCAGTGGCCACACCAGGTGCCAATTTGAAATGTGGCCACTGATTGGTTTGACCATAACTTCCCAAAACTTCACTTCCGGGTCAAACCACGACAAGCTGGTTGTGTTTTTCAGGGCCTTGGGGGTCAGCAAAGACTGGAAAAGAGGGGCCTGGCAGGTCCCTGGAGCTAGAACAAGCTGGAAGTTTCTTTCTGCTTTCTAATACCCAGTCAAACATAAGGCTTAAATATTTCAGCCTGCAAATAGCCATTATTAAACAACTCTTTTGAGAAGAGCAACAAAAGGACTGAAATAAATGCTGTGCATATGTGCCTGATTTACTCAGGGGCATGTGTGGAGACATGGATATTGAAATAGGCAGTGACCTCCCCAGACTTCACAGGACATGGCACTCAAGTTGTTTGTGTCACTGGTAAGCATAGGTTAAGTATTTCTATGAAAATATACTACAACAGTAGGGATAAAAGAGAGAAAATGAGGTGTGATACCTTGCTGTGGTTGATTTGATGATTATGAAAGTAGGTTTTTAACGTTAAAGGAAAGGAGATACCTTCAGCAGATGGTATACTGTTACATAGGAAGGTGTATATTCATGAAGTCTATTCAAATTTTTCTGTATTTTAGAATACATTTTGAAAGAAAAGTCACACTATAAAGTTATAATACAGAAATATTATGATGATGCTTAAATTGTACTCAAATTGATGCTGAAAGTCTGAAAATTATATAGTGGAGGATTTTTTCCTAGAGAAAGACATCCAGGCTCCCAGATGTCAGAGAGCAACTGAGCCTTTCATTCTCAGTCGTATCTTAATCCCACTGTCTTTTCTAATTCTGAGGTACTGATTCTGAGAGGAGCTCCATGACCTCACAATTTAAGGTTTTTCTTATCTTCCGTGCGCGTTATAGTACAGTCCTTAATTTCACGATTGCTTACCTAGTCTCAAATCTCACAACACAAACTATGTTATTTCTATGAACACCTTTAATAACAGCTAGAAATGTTCAGTCGTTTGTTCTCCCTTTTTCTTCCACATGGAGAGAAATATGAACATTACTATTGATATGTGGGGTTATTTTTTTTAAATTGAAGCTTCTCAAAGATTATGACAACATTGTCTACAAGTTCAAAGTGCTCTACTAAAATAAAATACATACAACACAGGAGGTTTTGATCATATAACTAATCAAGAGTTGTATAATAAATTGAAGTCATATCTCTCTTCTCTTTAGAGAAGAAAGGGGAGAAAGTGGCAGATGAGTGAAGTTCTGGTACAAAGATAATGCTGAACTGTTGTTCACCAAATTCCACATTATATGAAGTAGAGACTACTCAGTGAAAACAGTAGGAAACAGAGTTAAAACAAAGAAGCAGCCAATCCTTTTACCTACTATATAGTGAATTTCCAGAGCTTGCTACCTCAAGAGATTGCAGATTAAACTCTCAGAGGGTCTCCAAAACAGGAGTTAGAAAAATTCATGGACAAGTCCATAAAGTGATTAGACGGATCAGACATCAGGGAGGTGACCTCTGAAATCCCTGGTGTAATTATTTGTGTGCTAAGGGAATACACAAGAAATGGACTGCAAATAATGACTAGGCTCACATGCTGTCCATAAATGACATCTCCTTTTGCTGTTGAGACAAAATGTTGGACTACAACACAGTAGCTTTATATTCTCATGCATTTTGCTGCTTGTGACTTTGGGTGACCTTCCCAACATACTATCTGCTAATTCATTCCTTTTGAAGTAGTTTCAGCAGCTCTTTTCCACCATACACTAAGAATTTCTCTGTTGACTGGCCATAAGGTATCTCTTGTAAAACAGTTGTTTGGATGTAGGTGATGAGGTGGCTATTTGACTAAACTAATATGGGAAGACAGAGTGCACATCAAGACTGAATGGTGCTCTGTACAAATTAAGTGTGAACAGCTTGTCAGAGAAGTAAAGACGGAGAGAGGAAATGACCATTTACTCAGCCTTGGGATAACTACATTAAACCTGGTTTTATTCTGTCTTCAAGGGTCTCCATTATCCTTTGTAAATATGTGGTCAAGTTGGAATTTTGTAAAAAAAAAAAAAAAAAAAAAAAAAAGGAAAAAGAAAGAAAATTGTGATTGTTTCTACACTAGCCAAACTTGCAGTAAGGGTAATATACAGACTAACTGGTACACAGCAAAGCACAACATTCCTAAGTGTGAGATAGTAAAAAAGCTGAAATACTGGAGTATTTCTGAAGTTCCCAGCAATGGGGACCATTTTTTGCACAGGCTGGCTTGACCACTAATGCTGCCAGCATCTCACTGACAGAGGCACCTTCCTGAAAACATATTTAGACAAATAAACTCCTTTAGCTGTGGTAGGATAATGGAGCTGAGACTTTGTGGGGTTTGTAGTTGCAGTGTGCAAAATCAACATAAGTATGTGAATTCTTAATGTTGTCCTTAACTGACTTCTTGGTCCCGGTTCAAGTTTCCTCATGTTTTCACATTGATCATACATTCCTGGTTGGGAATTTATGTTGCATCAGTTAACTAAGAGAATTCAGTCACAGGTCTTCTCTAAGCTGAACAAACTATAGGAGTGAGCAGTAAATGCAACTCACAGCAGATGGTGCTTGAGTGGGAATCTGGAACTCTTAATCCTTGTTTTTCTATCAGTCTGGCAAGTTACTTCACTACCAGCTTCAGTCCTGCTTGTTTTCTCTAGACTAGAAGAGGGAGATCATAACTTAGGAAGTGTGACTAGATGTTACCTTTTATTCTTTGGAGTTTGGCTCAGACTGTTTTCTGATTCAGAGTTCAAATTCTTGTGTTAAGATACATGGTTCACATGCTCTGTTTCTGTCTCCTGCTAGGAAGAGGGAAGTACTTAGGAACAGGTGAACTTCTTCTTGCTGAGAACTTATTTTAGGGAATATTTTTCAATATATATTTAATTCTATTTTATTTATTTAATTATATTCTTACCAATAAATTTGATTATTTGAGCATTTTTAGAAGAAAAAGTATATAGGCCTAAAAACATATGAAAAGAAAAGCCACTTAAAAGATGAATGTTTGTGGGCATCTTCTATAGCTATAATGTTTCATTTTCATTATTATCCCATTCCTGACAAATTTAAAAAATTTGGGACTACAAACTTCAAAATTATAAAACCTTTCAGTTAAAGCTATGTCTCTAGGATTGGGCCCATGGTCTGGTGCACACTGACAGACCAGTCTGCACAATGTATTGTGGCCAGTTTCATCTGGTGAGTGAGAATTTTTTTTTTTTTATGTAACAGAGACTCCCACTTTTTGATCCATGTGACTCCAACTCCTGTTTTTTTATTAAACAGGCTTCTGTGATAGCAAACACAATATAAACTGTTTCCTAGAGCTATGGTAAAAGCAACTTGAACTACTTCACGTAAATGTTGTCCTTGTATGTTTTATTTTATTAGAATTTTAGATAAGTTTAATATTAAGCATTTATCAGAAGACTATATAGTTTACATAAAAAGTATATCCTCTTACTAAAACCTCGATTCACCTGAAGAGTCTGATAACACATAAACCACTTAAGTTCCATTTTTCTTTGGTTATTACAATATCAGATCCCTGGTTGAACCAATCCTGCTTCTGCATTATCCCACATTAAAGTTTTAAGCTTCCAGCTTAGTATTGTTCCTCTTTACTGTTCATCAAGTAGATAACTGGAATAGTGTTCCCTTTTTTTATTGTGATTTATATGTACTGTAAATACTTAATTTTCTCTCAAAGTTTCCTGAGATACTATGTTGAAAGCCAATTGAAATTCACTGAAGATGCTATGTTGAACTGCTTCAGCTTTTTCCCTAAACCATATGTTGCTTCTCTTTTAAATCACTGCAACAAACTTTTTAGGGCTCATTTGCCAGTGCTACACACAATAAACTGGCAAATCCCAGAAAAGGAAGGGAAGGAATTTCATATCCTCTGATGGGGTATAGCGATTTCTCTTCCTGGTCAGAGATCACTTTAACAATTCTCCTTAGTACTGTACATAAAATGTGGTAGCCTTGGCTCTGACCTTCTGTCCCTCTTTTTCCCTCCCTTACCATGTCAGGTTCTTTGTTGGCTTTTGTTTCTTGTGGGGTTTTTTGCCTATAATGAGTAGTTGCAGACATTTTCTGTAGTCATTGGTTATGATGCAAAGGTGTAATTTGGTGAAGGGGCATTTGCACTAAAGAGAAAATGGAAGACTGATTTCAGTAGTAGGGGGCTGAGTGATTATGAGGCAGAAAGAGTTTATGTTAGTTACAAAGCAGTGTAAGGTCTACCAAAAAAAAAAAAAAATCAAAATACAGTCTTGTATCCTTGTATCCAGGATACTGTCTGTGTAGGAACATAGAGATTTGCACAAGCAGTAGCTGCTGCAGCATTATAATTTTATAGCTGTAGTTCTGCTGTAGTTAATTACCTCACATGGACAAACCCTCAAATTTTTACTTGCAAAGTCTCACCAAGAATTCTTATTCTGGATTACCTTCATGAATACCTGGCTTCTTTTTAAACATGTATTGCTTTTTAAAACATCAGTTGTTGTAAGAGCTACAAATTCTCCCCAAGGCATCACAACGTCTTTGAAGCACTGTGCAGATTTTTAAATGCCAAAAATACACTATTCCATTTTGTCACTTAAATGCTATGCAGACATTATAAACCCCTGAGATTAATGGACCTGACAGCATTAATAATAACAGCAAGTCCACTTTGCAAAAATTAGTATGGCTGCTAATTGCTCTTTAGGCATTAGGCCCATCAAAGTAAGAGAGTAAGGAGTGTGCCACCAAAATGAAGGTGTTAGGTTAAGAATAGGGATCTGAAGGCTGAAACAATGCTTAGATAGCCAGACTGGCAGTTCCTCGGATAAACATCTTAATGACCTGTGTGAGGAATGTTGCAAGAATGTCTTTCTCAACCAAAAGCTGTGGAAGGGAAGAAATAAGAGAGCACCACATTGCCACTGTTTTAGCTACACAGGTATCTACTGCTCTTCTAGACTGAGCAGCAATACATACACACGAAGGGGATGTCTCTCATGCAAACCACTGGCTAAGAAACTGGCAATATTTATGTAGTTATCCAAATCAGTTAGTTTGACCTAGGTAGTGGTAGGCTATGACTGGAATTATTGGAGGAGGCCACCTTTGTAGGAGTGTATGCAAACTGCACTGAATCTCTGCATTCACTTATGCTGTACAGCTGGGGCACCCTCATCCCCTTGTTGTTGTTGGACTTTTTGTTTTCTTGCATATTGTGAGTGTTTTGTTCTGTTAGTGATAGGAAGACAGAGTATGGCCTTGCTAAAAGCATACTTATTTTGAAATATGTAATTTACTATTGAAGACAGTTGTTAACAACCTGGAGCCAAGGGGGAAAGCCATGAGGTTCTATTGTAAACATCCTAAATAAACAAGAGTAAATGCCTACATAACCCTGATAGTACAACTGTAAAAAGTGTTTTCACAGTATTCTCAGGCGACTCCACAGGCACTTCAAAGAGCCTCCCTTTTTTCTGCTGGGCTGGATTTTGTTACAGTTCAAGGGCAAATGTGTATTTGCTTCACTTAAAGATCTGATACATTTTCATGTTACATTAGGACCAAATTTTCAAAAGGGAACAGCCTTTGTATCAGAGATAACCAGCTTGAGAGCCTTCTGGGATCTTCACTGTCAGAAGGTGAGTTCTCAGGCTCTTTCAGACACCCCACCTACTAGCACCAGCTACCGTCATCAGGTGTCACTGCAAATGGAAGATTTTCTTGAGCTTTTAGACTTATTTTTCAGTAATACTTATCTTTATAAAAACTTCCTGCTTCAAGCCAGCTCCTTTGGTGAGAACATTCATTGTATTAGTAATCACTTACCCTATCCTGATCCACGGATTATTATTGTGGATCTGAGCACAGCAGAAAAATGAGCTATTTCCTTGAAATTGTGTCTCCTTATGTTTATGAATAGGATCATGTGTGTGGAGGCAGCTGTACAGAGTAATAAACTTAATGATAAACTAAAAGGTCATTTCAAGTGCTGTTACTACCAAGAGAATAAAAAGATACATCAAGAATCATGCTAGTTTCAATCCATGATCCCCAAAGAAAGGTTGAGGACAAACTAGTCTGTAAGGATAATGGTCTGTCTCAATGGCATTGCTTTCATTAGGCTGAAACGTGCTCTGTAAGGTGCACTGACTTTGAAGTCTGTTTTGCCTGCCTTAGTTAAAATGTTTTGTACTGTATCTCCTCTGCTGGGTGAACAGTGTTGCCTCCACTGTTTTATCTGATTATTCTGGGTAAAATTCAGAACATTTAAAATTATTTTATAAGTTGTGAGTCACAAAGTACAAGCTGGGAATTTGGCAGGGGGAAATATAATTTTCCATTACAAATTCCTGGACAACAAAGTCAGAGTTACCACTGCAGTTGCTTGGTGCCTTGGAGAAGCAGACTACAGAGTGTCTTGGAATTATTCTGTGTAATCCACATGCACTCTATTTAAAATTGCCAGTCTCAAACAACCCATCACAGTCCTTTGGCCAGTAAAATATCCTCATCCACTTTACCTCACTGAAATAAGGAGATCAAAATGGCCTTTATTTTGTGATTTTTAGACCTGCTAGAAATAAATGGGTTTTCCATCTTTAACAGCATTCCTGGGAGGGAGGTTGATTTTTCTTTCTTGTGGTTTTACAGGGGAGGAGGGAGATATGGTTACATAAACTATACAAATAGGAAACTGCTTTGTTAAATTCTGGTTTCAGACCCACAACTTACTGATGTGGTGGGAGTTGTAGTGCCAGAGCTAAAGTTCGAGTTTGACAGTTCACGTTTATTTCACTTCCAGTGTTCCAGATAAAGACTATTTTACTTGCAGCCAGTGTTCCAGATAAAGACTTCTGGGAAGACAACAAAAATCCCACAGTGTGGTGTAAAGCTGACAAAACAGGAGAAAATTAGAGGAGAATAATATCAGAGCTCATAGGCCTCTAGTTTTAACAGTTCCACTCACAATGCTTTCTTCCTTTATTTAAGCTTCCAGTAAAGTCTCCCTGTGTTTACCTCTAATTTAAGAAACTGTCTCTTAATCCCATCCCTTCCTATTCTCTGTCATCCTGTTGTTACTTCCTTCCTCTTATCTTTTAAAAGCTTGCTCACTCGCTCTCCACCCCCACCCTGGCTTATTCCTTCCATATTAATAATAATCTTAGTACTGAGCACTTATATCGCTCTCTACATGTTCAAAGTGCTGTACAAACCTTAGCTAATTAATCCTCACAACACACTCCCCTCCCTCTGTAAGATAGGTAAGTATTATTATCTCAGTTTTACAGATGGGGAAATTGTCGCAATGACTCAGTGGCAGAGACACAAGCACGGTAACCTTGTTCTTGCAACCTCTATTTTGAAAATACCTTCTCCAACCCAGCTTGCCTCTATAAATACATTCCCATCTCCTTTGTCTCCTAAATCATCAAGACAAATCCTCTGCCTACTCCTGCTGCCACAGCTCCCTTAATTGTTGCCATCTTTTGCTCCCTCAGACACCTCCAGCAGGAGTTTTGCCAATGCATTGCTCTGGTGCCTCTTTGAATGTCGTCCTATTACATGTGCAGTTTTCATCTCACTTCCACCATGCAAGATGAAAGTAACCCCTTGCCATCCTCACTGGTTTATGGCTCTTCTTTTTTTCTGTCCCTGGATTCCATCAAAATCAAGGTATAAGTGCCTGACTCAAGGCTGCGCATTAGGGATCTGGATCAAGATGACCTGAATTCTTCTACACCTTTTCCTAGTACTTTGGCATTTCTAAAGGCATCCTATACAAGTATGAAAACAGCAGATCTAATTTTTTCAGCAGAATTTATTCCCTCTGTATATGTGCAGCTCCAAAACAGGTCTCAGGACCATATGTTGGTTGAGGTGCAGTCCACTGCTTTGTGGTTTCTCTCAGTGAGCTGCAAGTTCACCCCGTAGGCAAAGACACCACTTGACCATTGAAGATGCTTGACCTTTTCCAGATGACAGCTTTGTGTGGCCTGAACCACCTTCCTAGAATCTGGCATTTTGATGCTTAAGTAACCTTCTTGAAGTAGATGTGCTGAATCTGGCCCTGAGAACAAGTGGATTGGCAGAGGATATTCTTAAATTTACAAAAGTGTCCACATTTATAAGTAAGCCCATCCAGGATTTAACTGCTTCTGTGGTTACCTGTACCTGTTGTGATGCTTCCTTGTTCTGGTACGTTGTAAATGGGTTGTAAAGGGGTGTAAATGGGTGTCATGTTTGTGTGGTCACAGAATATGTGTGACACAGTGGACCTAACTACTAATTACTTAGATATTATCCCTGATTTGCTCTCTCTGTAGTGGTGCTGTTGTTCTTATCTGACCAACGAGTAACAATAAATCCTGACACTGTATTTCACTGAGCATCTTGCTTAGCTGCAACCGTAAGCTTTGTTAGTCTCTTGTTTCAGACTAATTAATTAGACATGACTACATGAATTTGCTCTTTAAAAGATTCTGCCCTAATGTCGTGCCCTGTCAGGAACAATCTGTTTAATGGATTACTGCTCATTTTGTTATTTTGTGTTCATGTGACAAAGTATCATACTTTTGCAGGTGAGCTATCAGTATCTATGGTGCTGTAGTGAAGATGGTTTTTTTTAAGATACCTTTGAAGGCTTGTAATAATACTCCACAGCAAGTTCTTACTCATGCTTATACTAATGAAAGCCTAATAATGATGAACTGAACATGAAGGCACAACTGGTTTTTTTCATCAGCTTTATGCATTAGTGTCATGGAGGTCAGAGACTTGGACAAAGAAATTGCTGGAATTTTGCAGCTAAGCTTTGTTGACCCATACCCACTTCTTCTGCTACCCTTTTTCATTACTTTATGTCAGCTTAGGTTATACACATACTGTCAGTCCATTACTTTGTCATGCATTGGGTCCTCACCTTCTGCAAAGAGTGAGCAAGGAAATTGGCCAGCCTTGGCAAATGTTCTTTGGGATTTGAGTCTCTGTGTCAAATGTTATTTACTTAGTGTTTGGCTTGGTACCACAGTTCAAGTGAGGGACCAGTGTGTACCTGGATGGGCTGCTTATGTGTTAGTTTAGGTTTAAAGAGGTCTCTGTTATGCTAGGTTTCAGGGACAGAAGATACGGCATCACTGCACAATTTGCATAAGTGTTTGTTCTCAAAAACACTTGCAATTTTTGATACCCCCTTCCTGCATTGTGCCTTCCTCCTTCTGCTAAAAATTTATGCTAGAGGGCATAATCCACAAACCTCTCGTCTCTCCAGAGCTCATTCACTTTGGTTAGGGTTGGCATTACTTTCAGACATAAATATTCTTCCCAATTTCACACCTGTACCTCTGTGTCTTACAGTACCTCTGAGACCAAGTGACCTTGAGTACTAGATCTGACTTAATCTCTTTTGCTCTTCCCCCAACCTAACCTTCTTTCTGACTCTAACTTTTTTTAGGGAAAGTAGAAAACAGCTGTTTAGGTTGCCAGATACCTGGGTTGTTTGCCTGAGGGGTGGGAGAGACTGTTTTTCCTAAGGGCTAGTATTGGGTCTGCATGGCAAGGTTTTAAGACTGGGGAGGCTAGAGGGGTGACTTCTATGACAAGCTCCTAAAAGCTTCCCCCATGTCTGATAGAGCAAATGTCAGAAGACCCCAAGTCAAAGCCAAGCAGTGACAGCTGTAGCACCTCTGTGATAAATGTATTTAAGAAGGGGCAAAAGTTACTGCAAATGCAGCTGAGTGAGAATATGTGAGACAAGCTGTACTGCTGACCCCAAGGTCATTGAAGAAGAAGGAGGAGGAGGAGGAAGTCCAGGTGCTGAAGAGGTTCCCCTGCAGCCTGTGGTGAAGACCATGGTGAGGTAGGCTGTCACCCTGCAACCCATGGAGTTCCAGACTGGAGAGATAACTGCAGCTCCTGGACAACCCCACACCAGGGCAGCTAGATGACCAAAGGAGGTTGTGACTCTGTGGAAAGCCTACCCTGAAGCAAGCTCCTGGCAAGACATGTGGATTCATGGAGAGAGAAGCCCACACTGGAGCAGGTGGTCAGGACCTATGACCCCGTGGAGCAAGCTGTTCCTGAAGAACTGCATCACCCGGAAGGTGCCACACTGGAGCAGTTTGTGAAGAATTGAAGCCTGTTGAAGGACTCCATTTTGGAAAAGTTAATGGAGGACTTGACTCCCCTTGGAAGGACCCCGTGCTTAAGCAGGTAAGCATGTGAGGAGTCCTTCTCTTGAGGAGAGAGGAGCAGCAGAGACTGCATATGATGAACTGACCACAGCCCCCATTCTCCATGCCCCTGCATCACTGGGAGGATGATGCAGAGGAACTGGGTGTGAAGCTGAGCCTGGGAAGAAGGGAGAGGAGGGGAGGAGTTGTTTTTAAGATTTTTTTTATTTCTCATTATTCTATTCTGATTGGTTGGTAATATTTTTTTTTCCCAAGCCTAGTCTGTTTTGCCCATGTAAGTGGTGAATTATCTTTCCCTGCTCTTATCTCTACTCACGAGGCTTTCATTATATTTTCTCTCTCTCCTAACTCCCAGCTTTCTCTTTCTCCCTAACTCCACAGGAGGGTGGTGATAGAGCAGCTTTGGTGGGCATCTGGCAGTCTGCCAGGGTCAACCCACAACAGTTTATTCAGTGGCCTTAGAGCCTTTTAAGCCTGCACATGGAAAACTGCATTATTTTCTGGGAGCGAAGTCAATCATTTGTGCCTCTGGAAAGTTGTTCTGCCCAGTGGCAAGTGCAATGATCCTTAGTCTTTTCTAAGCCTGGTTCTGACCTCAGCATTCAGTATATTCATTCTGCTGTATGACTACTCTGTGGAAAACCTAATTATGAGAAGAGCAGTCAGGAACCAAATGAGCTCAGCACAAGGCCCAGTGAAAGAGAATACTTCAGGAATTTGAACACTCGTCCAGCCCCCATGCCTTCAGCCATTTCAATGGAATAATTTTTTTCTGCCTTTCTTTCCTGCCTAACAGAGAATAATTAAAGGAGTTGTGGTTTTAGTGCATGTGTATATGCTTACCCATATCTATTAGCCATGAGTATAACTACTGCTGCCTGGTGGAGTGGATCCAGGGCCTTCTAGATGTTCATTCAGCAAGGTGGCTGTAAATCCCATTGGAAAACAGTGACTGAGTGAAACCTGTTCATTGCTGGACTTTTTCGATTCTGTTCTCACAGGGAATTGTGTGTGGTATTTCACTGAAAAGCTCTGTTCTTTGGAGTAGAGTTAGTGGGAAATGTAGATTATCTCTAAAATTTGTCCCTTTTTCTATTTGCAGTGAATATTTTCCTTTTTTATTTAATTTTTCTAAATTCAAATGTAGTAAGTATATTGCTGAAACCAAGCTAAATGTTTATTAAAGTCAAATGTGAAGCAGCAGGGAGAATCACATGCTTTCAGGGCTACTAGAAATACTTTCTTTTGAAGAGTAATGACAATAGGTACATCTCCTTATTCCACCTATATTCTTCATGGGTGTCTAAAAGTTCCCTGTGCACTGATGCTGGTGTTTTTACTGATTTCTTTACAGCCAAAAACACTGGCTGGTATTTTTACTGATTTCTTATCAGCAGTATTTACCTCTCAAAGCACTGAATGTTTCATTCCAAAAAGATGCAGTGGTAAAGGATTTTGGTCTTTGCCAGCTTCTTTCATAGCAGAAATAATTTCTTACATTATTTGCTAGCAAAGTAGAGAGTCTCTACATTTTTTAAACAGTAACATTTCTCTAAAATGTTGTATATTATGACCAGCACATTAACATTTCATTCTGCTAATTTGTTAGCCTACATAAGCTGTCTTTCAGGCTACAAACTGATATTTAAATGGCAAACAAAGGAAAAAAAAACCAGTCTAGAGAGGTCAGTTCTTTGTATCTAATATGCTTTTGCAGTTTACTTTTGTTCTGGTAAGCAGATGCTTTGAAAACTGTTCAGCTGCAGTTCAGGCAAAGGTCAATCAGGCCAGTCAATATATAATGCAAAGATCCAAATCAATATTCTATGAAAGGACGCTCAGCACCTTCTACCTAAAAAATATCGAGAATAGAACTTGCTTCTCAGACTCACGCTGTCCTGGGGGATTTCCTTCTTGTTCCCACTGGAGGAGCCCATCATCATATTGCAGTAATTGGTAATATTTTAACCACCTAGCCATGCGGTGAATTTCATGATGTAAGGAAGCATATTGATAACCAGCCTTTGCTTTTTAGTACATAAATGCTAGGGTGCCAGGCTTATATTTTCCACATAAAAGTTCAGCAACTATTACCTGCAAAAGGTGGTTATTAGGGACTAAGACTAGAATTCATCATAGTAAGTATGGTTATTTACTTTATACATTTATGCAGTGTATCAGCCACAGCTTTGACAGTGCTCTGCAATTTTTTTTTTCACATGAAGGCATTCAAAGCTAAGAAATATATTCATACCTGCTGTCAACAAGTGCAACTCCCTTGGAAAGCTCTGAGCCAATTTCAGCAGTGACGTGAACGGCAGCATAAATTTTAGTTCTAAATTAGTCAGAAAATAAGTGAAAGTGGGCATAATTTACATGCTGAGGACTGAAAAGGGAAGAGTAGCTAGCAAAAAAAAGTGTGCAATTAAGTGGGGGGGAGAGGAAATGGAGGATCTACTGGCATGAGTGTAGTGCGTCAAATTTGCTTTTGAATTCAGACAACTACAAGCAAATGTAAATGTTATACTTAATGCAACTAGCCATTTATAGTGGAGTGAACACACTTTCTCTACCTGTTATGCTCATTGCTATGCTAATGGATGGCCTGGAGAATGTCATGTCTAGGCTGGCATTCAGCACATGTATGTGCTGAATACATTTCTCAGTTCTCCTGTGAGCTCAGTAGTATGATTGCAAATATACTGACTCATTATGGAAGGGAAATCTTGAGAAATTAAAACAAATTACCTTGAATCAGGGGTCCTTCAGGGGTCTTTTGCTTAAAGCAGCCTTTCCTGTATTCCAGCCTACTTAGACAGATCATGGAAGGCGAGGGAGATATGTCATTGAAGCACCACTTCTTTGGTACCTGCTCAAAGGAAATGGCCAAGATCTGTGTCATGAAGTGAAGGCAGTATTTGAACTGTCAACAGGAACTGCTCAGCTTGGATGCTGTCATGCTTCCAGGCAGCCCCTGGCCCAGCAGGATGATTCAGAGCCTTTGAGATAGACATCTCCATTCCAAATACAATGGGTGGGGAAAGGTGGCCACTTCTGAAATAATTCGAAGCAGCTAGGAACCTTTCTTTCTCCACTGTCTGAGCAGGTCACTGAAACTTCCACCTACCAATCACCTGGGAAACCTCTCAGTTTTGATCTGAACAAGTGTTGAACCTCAATCACCTTCCTCCACTTGAAATGCAGAGCACTAAATCGTCTCTTGAGAGCAAGCAGCTGATGATGGGGGGGAGGAAGAGGTAGCAACCACTTCAGAATAACTTCATTGTTTGAACACTCTTACAAGAAGTGGGAAACATGGATTTTAAGCCTTTCTTGGACTGAAGGGGTTTGAACTGCAATTCCTTTTTCCTCAGAGTTTATCCTACCCATCAGGCTAGAGAAGTTCTTCATTCTGCTCACTGTGTGAGGCTATGGAGCACAGAAAGAATAGGTAAGAGGGAGCTTGATTTTTCAGCCCATTGGTGAGGGCAGGCATGAGAGAGTCCTGAGTCTTGGTCCCAGCTGTCACTGCTGTTTAAGTATTCTTTACTGTTAATTTGTAATACAGGCACTCATACAGTCAAGTAGACATGGTTGACAGACTGTAGAGACTGTAGTGTTTTATTCTGCCTGAATTTGTACTAAGCACCAAAAACATGAACGTATTTCCTGACTTTTCACACCCAGTGATAAGCACCTGAGACTAGCAGCAGAGTTGCCTAGTTAGGAACAGAGTTGTTCAAGGCCTTCTGCAAAGGTAGTTGAGAGAGAAAGGAAGCTGATGAAGGAAAAGTGAGACCATTCTTCATTCAAATCACATCCTGGAAGTGCCTGTTCTTCTCTGTTGATTACAAAGTGAGCCTAGAATGATAATGTTCCCCAAATAAACCTCTTGGTTGAATGTAGTATTCCCAAATCAAGGAATGTGGGGTTTTTTCTTTGTTGTTTTTCAGTTTATTGCTGCTGGTTTCCTTTGTGTTCACCTTAGAATGGTGTACACCTCAGAGTGGTGTACACCTTTGGAGAAAGATACAATTGATTTGTCTAAATGCAACCTAAGTGTCAAGACTGCTATCTAGCACCAACCTTTCAGGGTGAAGTGTGGGAGATTTTAAACCTTCCCTTTGCCCCAGGGAATTTGTGTACAGCAAAGCCTTCACTGTCACAAAACTGGCACACAAAAACCAGACCCCATTGGAAAGATACTCTCAATAATCAGTCCTGAAATGTTATGTCAGCAGTTCTACCTTCTTTAACATCATTAAATGCATCTTCTCCATCAAAGCAATATGCAGTTTCAAAATATAAAATGCATTCATTATGTTGGGATTTTTTTCACCTCAAAACATTTTCCTTATTCCAAACAGTGGCTCTCCTAAAAAGAAAAGCCCTAAAAGGTAGTGACAAGATATGCAACACTGCTGTACTGCTGGTGTAGTTTGTGGAGGGATCTGTAGTGAAGAATTCCAGAAATCCCTTTTGAGGTTCCATCTCACTTTTTTTCAGTATTTCGTGATCTATCAGGAACACACCTCTTCTTATTAATGTGCTTCTGTAAGAAAGGTTGTTCACACAAGAGAGGAAGAAACTCATTGCTGTGAGAGTTTAAAATGGTAGAATACCATTTAGCTAAAGATTTCTTCAAGTGCAAGTATTTCAAAGGGACTTCTGTATTGCAGACTTGGGCCATATAGGTAATTCTGGGACCATAAGTTCTTTGGTGGCAAGTAGTAAATCTTCTTACATGTTTCCAAAAGGTGTTATTTATGTCTGGGGCATCATGTTGTTATTGTAATAGTAATCCCAGCAAAATCAAAATTAGGCCACTATAGATTATTTTCAATTTTTCTGAGGTATACCTCCTAGGAGCTTGAGTGGAGGAACAATGTTTGGTAACTGTAATCCAGAATACACACAATTAGACCCTGTCCCAAACAAAAGATTTTTCTAAATCAGATGTCTTCAGTCCTCACCAGTGGTCTAAATGGCCTATCTTTCCAGCAGAAGAGCTGAAGGGAAAATATGGCTCTGTAGGGATATTTTTCTAAATAACAGTGATAACAATTGCCAGGGAAATGGTGGCTGGTGATGAAGACTGTATTAACTTTGAGATAGCCAGTTTCAGCAAACTAGCAGAAAAAGAGCAAACACTTGCCATTTTTGTTTGGAAAAGGCTTCAGTAATAATGTCACTGAAATTACTCACCAGCCTTTATATCTCTCTGTGCAGTGTTTTTCACCTTTTTCATTCTAAGGGGATGTCAATTTGTTAGTGAAAATCAGATAAAGGTCACATAACATGAGTTCTCGGGTGGTCTTCACATATTCATCACCACCCTTCATAACCATAATGATCCAGAGTAAATTATACACACCTTAATTGGCCCAGGGAAGCTTCTGGAGGATCAGGTTACAACACAGCTAACATCTTCCTGTAGGTAGTCTGCCATGTACCAGCACTTCTACTACAGTCTGAAAACAAGATTTGAGCCTTTTCATCTCTAGTGCCTTTAGGATTTAGGCGTTGTTCTTTCAACAGATTTTCCTAGGATTATATATATCTTTGTATATATAGACTGACTGTGTATTTTCCCCAAAACCATTCCAATTCTTGAAGTATCTTTTTTTGGTGATCAGTTCAAGAGACATGGTCAGGGTGTTTCCCTGCTCATTTCACTGTATTAGTTGACTTTAGTCCAAAAGTAAGTAGCACTGACTGGAGAGGAAGTACTAGGGAAGAAGCAAGAATATACTTATTTAATCTGTGACATAGCTCTTGTTGTAGATAAAGAAAACACAGATGCTCTCTTTGATTTACCTTAAACCACCTCCTTCTGTGTTACTTTTAAAAACCTTCAAGATCATGAGGATAAAAACTAGGGCTAATATCTTCCCTCCTATCTATCTAATTTAAATGTGAGTTTGAACAATTATTTACATTAATAACTCCAAGTTAAATCTACCAATCTTGCCAGAAAAGTCAGAGAAATAGCAAAGGCACCAGCTGAACACAATTCTAAATAGGCAGCTTCTCCCACAGCTTTCACCTCATTTGAGATCTCTTTCATGCTGGTAGGCATGATTTAGCCCTACAGATTCTGGCAGCTTCCCTTCTGACTGGCTTTTTTTTTTTTTTTTTTGTGTTACGGAAATGTTTAATTTCATTTAGCAGGTCTTGTTTCCTGTTTCCTATACAGTAAGTAACATATCACTTCCTGTGCAGACTGCTGAAAAGTTTACATTGTAACTGCTAGGATCAAATCAGAAGGAGACTTTCTGAGAATAGCTATTCCAAAAAGGTACACTGAAGTTATCAATAATTTAGCATCTTGTGTGCTAATTCAGACTGTGCTTTCATCTCTGTTGATTGCTGTCACTGTTGCTGTTAAATGCTACAGTTGCTTTCTGCTGCTTTCTTTATGGTACTTAGGTGTCATAGCCTTTGGCATCTCTGTGAATAAGCTTTGCTCTCCCAGTCCCATAAAATTTGATGTATCTTCCTACTCCATCCTAAACTGTCCTGGCACTGGACCTCCTGCCAGAGTTCCATCCCTACAGTTGCTTCAGTCACATCCTGGGGACGCTGGCAGGGCTGTGCCTGCCCGGATGCGCTCAGGCAGGGAGGATGCTGTGAAGAACCGAGAGCCTGCTCCTGCTGCAACGAGGGCTGCTGTTGCAGGTTCAGAACTCAGGGAGCAGGCAGGGTTATCCCAGCAGCCTCAGGGTCACTGTAAAGGCAATAAAATCCTGAAGCCAGTCATGTGCCATTGGTGTCAGGATTTAATCCAAAGGCTTTCTTCGGCTGGCTACCACACAGTGGTCCTGAAGGCAGAGGTCTGACAGAGGTACTGAGGCAAGATCTGACATGTGATCTTCCCTATTCAGAAAGTTTGTGTTAATGAAATCTATGGGGTTTTTTTCCAGGTGCAAGGTCACTCCCACACCATTTCTGTCAGTCTGATCTCTCCATATGGCTACATGTCTCACAAAAAATGTCCCATTGTTTTGTGATGCCATTGTGCAATACAGATTATAGGTTCTCCAATGCCTGGCAAATTGGTATTTGATTTTAGACCTCATGGTGCCTGGACATTTACATGAATTTTATCTTCATCTACATACCAGTGTTTATTTAGCATTTTTATTTGATATTATTATTTTTTTACAACCTTCCCCCTATTATCTTATTCACATCACATGCTCTTTAGTTTTTGTATGAGCTTTAAAGGGTTACTTTTTTATTCCTCTCTCTGTAATTGTTACAGCTTTTGTCCTTGGGTGTTACCCATTCTAAAAAATGCTGCTAACTTCGAATGTCAAACAGATGTCTTAATAGAACCTCAGTGCTTCTCAGCACCTGTTTCTTCCCACTCCTTGTTTAAGTAAGTACACATAGTACTTAATCTTCCAAGCCAGTAATCTGGTTTTATTTTTGTTAGGCAAAAATCTAACCTTGCTGTACTGGTGTTCTCTCTTAAACAGAAGCCCAAATGCCTTACAATATAGTTCTATTCTCTTTCTACCACATTCACTCTTTAAGTGAAGATTTTAACATCTGTCCTTATCATCCCATTATATGGTCCTTTGTGGAGAACTGTTGGAGAAAACTGCCTGAAGGCCTGCAGCATCATTGTATGATAATATAAGCTTAACCCCTAGATCCCTGAATTCCTGTCTGTCAGTAGCATCAATCTATATCTAAGAGCACAGATACCTGCTCTGTCTAAAAATCTAGACGTTAACTGAGATCCATAGCCTGCATAGTCACAGAAGTACTGATATTTCTACTAAGGTCCCTATTTTAAAAACTCTTCTTTAGCAGGACACTTTCTTGGAAAGTCCATTTTAGGATAGAAGCACACTTGCTTTCTTTTCTCTGTCCTTTGAAGTGGGCTTGTTTCTTGTGTATGCCTATGGCCCTCTTTCACCATGGAGAAAAGGGGATCTTTGGGATCAGCAGATTGAGAGCCCTGGTTTTACAAGCATCATGCAAGAACCTTTCAGGGACTATTTACAAACCCAAGATTTTTAGACCATGTGGGAATAAATGCCTAGAGTGTGAAGATTCGGTAAATTAAAGAGTAAATTCAGTTTATCAGGAAGAGATATAAATCAGTAGTTTTTATACAGAAGACTTTTTTTAAAGCTTCTTTGGCCCAAAGAGAGTGTCAAATCAGTTCACATTTCTTAGACTTGATTGGAAGAATTTCAATGCCTGTATCAACAGTATTTTCCCAATCCAGTTACATTTGTAACAGCATTATAACCATTCTGTGACATTTGATCATATCACAGCATTAGTATATGATAAAGGTAACAAATTAACTGAGTTAGACAGTAAACAAGCTAGATGAAACAAATAATCAAAGTCTGGGCTGCAATTCTTAGGTATCTTCAACAATGACGTATAATTAAGATACCATAGTACAGATGAGACATATGACAGATTCTGTGTGCTTAAGTAGAAACAGAAGGGGGAACTTTACCTGACACAACTGCCAGCATATGAAATTATGACATTTTAAAGCATTTGTTCACTAGAGAAAATAAAGAATAAGAAGTATTCTTGCCCCAAGATAGCACTGGAGAATTGATAGAAAAAAGGTAAGAGTTGGGTTTTACTGCACGATGGAGAACAAATGTTTGTGCATGTTGGTGGTTTGATGGGGAACAAGATGCTGAAGGGAGGAGAATATGTTGTTCAGCTGAAGAGAGGCCTAACCTTCTATTTTGTACTAGTGAAAGAGCCTTTTCAATTTCATGATCACAGTATAAATAATGAATATTTATCTGAACACTTGCACTTTCACCTACCTGTTTGCTCATGGCCATGACCTGGGAAAGCAGGCTGGTGCTCGAGAGTGAATTGTGAGTGCAAAGCATTAACATTTCAAATACCCAAAGAGTTAAAAATCACGGTGGAAAAATATGTTGGTAATACTGCAGATTACAAAGCACAGTATTACGGCGCATTCCCCAGATCAAAAGAAGCGCAATAAAATCAGCAGGACATATAAACTTCTAAATAAACACTCCAAAGCCTAACTTGAAAACAACTGATGGTCTTTGGGAGTCTCTGAATTAGATTTGTCTTCAAGGAAGCTTATGACCATCCCTATCTACAGACAATGGCTTCATCTCAGCATATACTTTTGAGGCAACAATAAAGCAAGACTAACGCTTCTTAGGAGTAAAGATTTGTGGTCCTAGTCCAACTGCTTCATGCATCACTAACGAGTGTAAAAGCATATATTGCTTCCTGAGAGTTTCTCCTTTCAAGACTATTTTGATGTAGACTGCCAATTTAGTAGTTCATACAGGAAGTTTGATCTAGAAACAGAATCATGAAACAAGGATCTTCTTTCTAACTTCAAAACCACTGTATATATTCTGTGAAACGAAGGACTGGAAAAATTGCTAAGTTTATGTAGTGTCAGTGGACAGTCTTGAAGTTCCGTGCTGAAGATCTGGTGTGGCAGCACTTGGTAGGTGTCCAAGGCTGTTACTCTCTGGTCTTTCCTTGTCCCGCCTACACTGCTAATGGTTTGCCAGCATCAGACATGACTTTGGTAGTTTTAAAACATCTAGTTTTAGATGTTCACATCTGAACTTGTTACCTCCAGGTCTCTTCATTTCCAGTGAAGAAAAATACATGTAGTTCTAGGTAAATACATTGTAGACAAGTGCCTTAGTAAGAAACCATTTGTTTCCATTGACTTTAGAGGTTGTTCAGATGACCAGCTCAGGTACAGACTTTGAGAACACAGGCTTCTGGCAAAGTACATCTCACTCACTTTTTCTGTATGAATTGTCAATCATAAAACCATCTGCAACTTCAATTACCTGAAAATAAGAAAATGGTATGTCATTTTTCATTTTCTTCAATGCAGGTCACCCATATGTCTGTAATTTGGCAGCTATTTCACTTCCTAGTGTTGCTTGCCATGGTACTGTTAAATTGAGCACAATCCTTTTCTCTTCATTGACCTTCTAGCAATTAACTGGTCTCTTTATTACACCCTATTTTAATGTCAACAGTTTTATACTAGAGTTCAATCACTTGGACACTCAAATGACTTCACAGGAGACTAAGAATGATAAAGAAGTCCCTTTCATATATTTAGATTAGAATTGTGGTAGATAATTAACTTTAAAACACATTTGTATAAGTGAGATTTACTAAGTGCAACCAAACCAAACACAACTGAAGTTATTCCATTCATTACTTGAACTGTGTTTTTACTTTCTGTGTTTTCTAAGATATGCAACTTTTCATAAGATAACTTTTTAGCCTTTATTTCCAAGCCAAGCCAACAGGAAAAAAAAAGGCATGGAGTTTGAGGGTCTCTCAGTTCCTAAAGATTCTCCATGTACTCCCATGTCTTTAGGAAATACCTGGTTTCACTTTGAGGATCAGAGCTTAACACATAAACTGTCTTGGAAGTGTAGAGAGAAATGGAAGTAGAAATGGAGTTTAAGAATTTACCTATTTTGAATAAGATTCCTTTCTCATTACTGGATATCAGCCCCTTCTGGATGCTCAAAGGAATCACAAACTTTTTGTTATCACAAGGTTTTAGATAAATAAAATGCAAAGATGTCTCTCACTTACTTTGTGTCTTTAAATAAATACCATGAAAATAATGAACAAGCACTGTGTTCCCTATAATCAACCTAGTGTCCTTGCATGCTTTTGTAATTTTTTTTTCTGGTATTTGTTGGACATAGATGGAGTGAGGAGAATCTTTATAAATTTTTTCATGGACTTTGCCTGAAATAAAGCACCCAAAGAGACGTGCATTAAAACAAAACAAACAAAACCATCTTAAACTCTTATTGTGGACCAATAGAACATTACACTATCTCTAGTACAGGCTTTCACCTTCTCCTCAAGAGAACATAATTCTAGATCTATTCTAGTATATTCCACTTCATCCACTCGTGCCTTCGTTTTCTCCCATTGAACTCTCTTTTGCAGCCAGCAGGAGTTCTGAGGGAAAAAAAAAGACTGATAAATCAGGACCATAAAAGCCATTTTAGGATTTGGGAAATATCTTTTCTTCTGAGATGTCCATCTCAGTTCCTGTCCACAAACATTTATTTGGGCTTAAATTGTGTTTTTCTTTGCCCCCTGGACAAATGACAGGTAACAGTGTTCAGGTAACACTGGCCAGCAGCATTTTGCAGGTACAGCCAGGAGTGGTATTTAATGCAGAGGTAGTCTTGAGGACATTAATACCTCTTCGTCTTGTTGGAAGTTCAGTTAATTGATCACCTGTGTAGCAGCTTTCATTGCTGATCTTCAGAAAGAAGTAGGCTTTCCTTAATTTACAGATGAACAGCATAAAATCTTTGGTGGGTTTGTTTGTAGTCTTGGCTCAGCAAGAAATGTCTATGTTGGTACAAATTTATGTTGGTGCTTCCTTTTATTACTAAGTCATAGTGCATTCACAAAACAGACTTCCTTATAAAAATCAAGCATGAAATTATATATCTGTTCGTCTACCACTGACAAGAGACAGAATATTGTCCCTTGTCTTTCCTGAATAATGTACTGTGGCTTTTTGTAACTTTATGCTGGCCACTGAAAGAAACCCTTTGGTTTTAAGACAAACCCAGTGCAAACTATTTTCTTTTAAAATCATGTGTTACCATGTCACTGAGATGTGTACATTCTATCATCCAATAAAGATTTCAATAAACAGAAATATGTACCCTCCCCTTAAAAAAATTTAAAATAGTTATTAAAATGCACAGAAAGCTACACAACAGATGTTTTAGACTTTTGTAATAAAATATGTTCTGGGAGAGATAAGATAAAACATAACATAATTAGTTTTCTTTATGGTAGTTTTGGGTTTGGGGTTTTTTTAAGAGATTAACTGAACTGAGATAATAAATCATTAAAATCTTGTTTAATAGCTTAGAATTTTTTATCATGATCATTTCTACATTTTGAAACATTTAAAGATTATTTTTATGTAAATTTTTATTTGTCTAAGTAAATGCATGTAGGTTCTCTACCAATGCTCATGCCCCTGTTGAGCAAATGGCAGGTTGTTTTTCTCATGTGAAGAAGCAGTTAAGCATCTTAAAATATATATCCTAACATGGCAAAGCAAACACTTAAAGTTCTACCCTTTTATATGAACACTAAACAAAATACTGTTTGAGCATTACCACTCAAATAAGAAACCAGCAGTGAGATGTCAATGCTGTCTCTTGTTTCTCATAACCTCAATTAAAACAGCAGGGTGGTGTGGAGGGGGAAAAAAAAAAAAAAGAACAGGAAAAATAAAAAGGTTACCAGTAGGTAGGCAGGGTAGAACTGTCACTGTGACTCCAAAAATCTTAAACGATGAGAATTTAATTAATGTGATTTGTGTTGCACACAGGTATGTGAGTAGCTTGTTAGCCACCATAATTAGCAGGACTGGAGAGCTGGTAGCTTTGTGGCAAACAGCAGTGTGAGGCAGCAGCAGTGGGGAGCAGGAGCAGTGGCACAGCCCTCGCTGCACCTTGGGTTCCAGCACTCACACAGGTGGGCTGCAAACTCCACACCTGCCCTCCCTTCCCCTCCCACAGATCTGCCTCCAGGGGAAACCTGGCCAAGGCAGCCCGTTGCACAGAAAGGGTTAGCTGCAGACAGGTGTTCAGAGAATTCCTGAATCTTTGATTTACTGTGATCAATTGCATGATTAGGCTGCATGTCATTGAGGGTGGTGATTATCTAATGGGGGCACTGTGATCTCTGTTGTAAAGAAACTCTGCTGGGGGGAAAAATTCACCGAAGCCATCAATATGCATTTATACAAAATACTTTGGGGCATCTCTGCAGCCAAGATAAATTAAAAGAGCTTTTTCTCTGTTAAGCCAGTGGAGGAGACATGCTTGCATTAGATTTATGTCAGAAAGTGAATCTTGGTGTTGGTGATTTTCTTTCAGCTAATGCATTTAGCCACACTAAGGTATGAATTCAATCACTGAGCTATTTGGGAGGTATCAAGCACAGACATTAAATAGGATTATGCAACAGCCGTCTGCAGTTGCTAATTAAAATGTGGAAAACAGCCAGTATCAAATTATTTTGTTTAGACAATTCATGGCTGGGTTAAGTAGTTCAGCTTGTATGCAGTGGTATCGCTCTTTGGTAAGACTTTTACAATTTCACAATGACCTGTATCATTCTAATATACAGGCTCTAAGTACAGCAAATGTCATTGTGCCCAAAAAGAAACTTTAAATTTTTGTACTGAAGTAGTATTTCTAATAAATAATTGTCCTTTTATTTGTGTGGTTTGGGAAATATATTGAACACAATTTATAGAGTCTGGACAATATAAATTATGTTCTCCAGTCACTTTAGCTACCACTTTCACCAACATTTCAACAATGTATTAGGGTCAATTCTTGCTTTTAGAAGATTTTTCCTTTAATTTAAAAGAAAAATAGTGAGCTATGATTTTGCTTTTAAATTGGCTCACATGAATCCTAGAGAATTTGCTTTCTAATGGTACCTTATTCCAGCAAAATTTCCTTTTGCAAGACTGAGTTCTAGTCACAAGTTGCACCAATGTGCTTTGCATGTATGCAGCAAGCAAGATCCAGAAAAACATTCATTCAATCCTGCAGCCTATTCCCTGTGACCCACCAGCTTGCCCCAGCCAGGGAGCTGTAATCCAGATGAGTTGTTCTGGCAGTCTGTGTTTTCTAACTCTTTCCCCAGTGCCCCAGTGCACACCCCTGCTGCCATGATAACATGACCAAAAATTCATCCCTCACCAGACATGCTGCCTGCAGCTGCTGCTAAATGCCGCATACGTGTGGGAATGCAACAAGCTACAGGGACCACCTTCCTTTGTGCTTTTTTGTTGGACATTCTCCTACATCCTTATGTGGCTGGAGCTGTATCCTTTGTTGTAGGATGTTGTAGGATGCCCCAAAGCCATGAATCTCAGTATTTTAGATGAGGGGACTCACTGCCATATGTGCCACAGCTCTTTGCCAGTACATCTGAAACAAAAGCTGAGCACAGGGTTTGGGTGGTGTGCACCTCAATCTACCCCTGTCGTGGAGCTAGGCCATGTTTGAGTTGTCTCGCCAAAGCAAAGGGGTAGGAAAGCACTCCTACATTCCTCAGTGTGACACAGCTCATGTGGCCCACTGTAGCCAAAATTTCAGGCCCTCCCTTATTAATGCTTGAAAGGTCAGGATGTGCCATCTCTCCTTCTTGTCAGTTGAGTGAAACCCCAAAGGAACCCTCGTGCAGAGCACATGTGACCACAGCTAGGGTTATGATGACCACTGTAGTTGCTTCAGTGACCAGCATAGGAGGTCTGGCCTATCTGTTCTTCTCACGGTTGTTTTGTTGGGTTCCAAATGCCTTGTTCCTCTAAGGAAACTATCCATTGCAATTAATTTTCTTCTCAAGCTACCCTTTGTCCAGCTCAGAATTCAAGCAAGATTGGTAGGCTTGTGTGTTCATTAGAAGCACCACTGAAGTGATCAGCACAGGAGCACAGATTAAAAAATTACATTTGTATTGTCACCATTGTAGTTTAGAGCCAGCACCTGCTACAGATGAAGAGAACTTCTGCCCTACTAGACTTCCATTTGCACTTCCCTGCACTATCATGAACAGATGATTTTGCATCTTTCTAACATTTTGATGGTTACCACCAACAACCTAAGTGTTAAAAACTTTTTAAACTAAAGCTTGAATTTCACTTCACTGTTTTGTGGCAAAGTCAATTCAGTGATAAAATTGCAGCCCCTGCAAAGGAGTAAAAGGAAGCTGGAGTTCTTCAAACTAATGAGTTAGAAGAGAAGATGGTTTGAATAACTCTTCTGACAAAACAATCTGGGTTTTGAACAACATAGATTCAAAAGGGAATCTTAAAACCAATGAGCATCATGCTTTAGGAACTTCCACAACCACTGTTTTTCTCCTTGCATGAAAATGACTCATTAAAAGGACACAGCAAATTGCTTTCCATGTCTGTGAAAGCAAACACCAACACAATCGGAGAATTTGCTAAACTGTTACATTGAATGTGATATATAACAAGAGGTTAGGAAGCTGCTCCATTTACATGTGGGAGATGATAAGAGAAAAACACAAATGTTGATGTAAGAATAGGCAGGAAATTCCAATTTGCAATTATGCTTTAGTTTTTCTTAACAGACATTGCAGTTTGTAAAACAGAAAGAAGCCTAGTTTTGTAGTTCATGCTCCCAATTTTCAATATAATTTTCATGTAAGTGTACAAAATGGTTGGTTTCATGCCTTAGGTTTGTTTAGGTTTTGTTGTAGTATTTTTACCCTGCTTCCTACACAGAGAACTCATAACATTGATCTGTCTCAGCTGGAAACAGAACCTCATTTTTAGGCCCAGATATAGACACAAAGTGAGAGTGATTATAGACTGCTAAATGTAGAGATTTCATAGTAAAGAAGTCTTTTAAATGAAGTGTCATATTAATCAAAGAAAATAGCTTCTACCTATCCTTCTGTAGGTAAATCCCTAATAGGGCCAAGTGTCAGGAAACTGGACTGTAAAAGAAGAAAACAAAAAAATCTGCCTGTCTCTCCTAAAATCACAAAGTCTGAAAGGGACAAGGGGCTTTTTTTGGCTGAAAAAGAAGTTGTACTGTGCTTGGATTTGGGTCATGGGCAGGAGCATGACAAGCACATCAAAGAATGCCACTGCTTGATAGTCAAACACTATCAGAGAATGCACATCAGCTGCACTCATGAAGCTTCTCTGTCCTTCAAAAATAGCCATCTAAATCATCTAGCTGAGGATCAAGCTGAGGTCTCCCTTTCCCAAGCCAAAAACGTTTCTGCTTCAAGCATGAAGAATTCATATAAAATAGCCACGAAGTATTCATATTTTGAATATTATTTCACAAATTGAAAAAGCCACAAAGTATTCATATTGCTCTACAGACTAATAGGAAGAAAAGCCCTTCGGGTCTTGCCCCGCAGATTGTGGAAGGAGGCTTCTCCAGTCCTTCCTCTCACCACTAGTCCACTTGGCAACGTTTGTTTCAGGCTGTTGGTCAGTGAAAAGGGAGTGAGCTCACAAGGACCTGAAGACAAATGGAATCAATAGGAAGTCCTGAAAGGGTGTCACCCCTTGAAAACATTGAAAGCATGTATTTATGGCCATGAATTCATACTCCATTTGGAAGGTGTAAACCTTGTGAAACTCGGGACAGTTGTTCCTTATTATTATGTCTAGCTGAAAGCGGCAGATGAATCAATGTTTTAGCAGAAAAGGCTGTTCACTCTGGTAATTAAGGGGACTCAAAGGGTTAACCTATCAATAAGGGCTGTGCCAGTCAATTCAATAGCTCTTATTTTCATAAGGAATTCAGATGGAATATTTCACATGCTATTCTCTTCCAGAAAAGGATCTAGTAATACTGCATTAAAAATACATATGTCTTGAAGCAAATATTTTATTATAATGACCTATATCTGACCACATTTGTGATAATATTTTTCATAACACAATAATACCAGTGAATTTTACAACTTGCCAAGGGAGACATGTTACTATCAGGATGCATCCCAAACATGTTCAGCTAGTTCAGCTCAGAGGAAACAATGGAGCTTATAGACATGGTAGGGTACCATTCAAGTTGGCAAGGTTCCCATTACAAATATTCCTTCTTTTGAATATCTCTTGCCATCCAAGTCCTACATGATGCATATGATTTGAGCATTCTCCTTAATGAATGACGAATGAAGAGCAATGTCTACAAGGGAGTTTCAGGGGAGGTGTGGGTAGGATCCTGCCTTACACTGAGTGAGTATCTTCAGAGCAGGCAGTGAGAGTAGAGGCCCTGATCCAGAGATTCTTTGTGGGAATATGACCATAGAAAGTTTTGGATCTAGCCCAAGCAGGGCACAACACCTCTCCAGAGGTGTTTAACAGCCAGCAGGATAAAACCTCACAGAAGTGTAAATAAAACTAGAGAACTTTATGTGTTTTTTGACATTTAAGGATAGTACTGTAGAGCTTGACAAGACAAACTTTGTCAGATTAAAGAGAATGGCATAGCACCCTAAATTACCAAAAATAAAATATGCATTGTTATATATTACTACTATATGCTTTCTACAGTTTGTATATGAGAAAGTATGATTAAAAGTCGATGAGAGACTGTTTATAAATTTTGATTGCTTCATAATTTTAACTCTGAGCAACATTTTTATCATAATTATAGGCTTTCTTAAAGCATTTATGCAGATTGTTTTATTCAAAAGGGGTTTATTCCATATAAACTCCACTCTTTTATCTCTCCATAAAATCAGTGTGTGAATTCCCAGCAACCACAACTCCACTAGACAGTCATCACATTAGTAGCAGAGATATTTTCAAACAAGACAATATTCCTCAGATTTTTCTAAACATTATCTCCTGCTTTCCCAGCCAGTGAGTGTCATGGTGATAAATAGTTGTGATAATCCTGAGTAGATTTGTTACCTCTTTATGTCTCTTTAAAAGTGTTAGGAAGTTTGTTCTCATAATTCCCCTGTGATATTCCTGTGTGCTACAGTAGCCAGTGTATCTACGGTTCAGTGGAGGCTTGGGGAGATTAAGCCAGATATCTCACATTTTCAGATCAATGATGTGTAAGTCCAGGGATTTAGATGCAGAGTTTATGTTTATTTCAGTGACAATTTTGTGTCTAAATATTCTGGAGCCCTACAGATGCTGAAATCTAAAGGACTTACCAGGAAACTCAGGCTGTTTCTTAATCATTATTAATAGCCAGTTGATTGCACTGTTTCAATGCCTGTGAACAGCTTTTGAGAGCTGAAGCAGGGTCTGAGTCCATGACTCCCAGCTCAGATTGGCTCATATCCATATTTTGCCTTTGAGAAGAGGGCTCCAGAGAAAACCATCCTCTCTCCTTCCTCCAGGTTTTCTCACAAAGACATAAGATGTTCATCCCAGCCAAAAGCCCAGGATTTCTGCAGTAGCAACAATCAGAGCATCGGGACACTTTGGTGGAACGTAAGGCAACAAACTGACAGCATGGCTGGACCTAATGCAACAGAAGAGCAATCGAACCCCCTGGGTGACCCTGGGGCAGTCCTGGTAAAGCAGCAAAAGTGAATCATCCTCACTGGAGGAAGAGCTGAAAGATTTGAATAGTTTCATAGCAGTCACTGTCTGAGCAAGCTGTGCCTCATTGTGATCTACTCATCCCAATGATTTGAGAAGGATGTTCTCCAGCAGTGAAACATCTACAAAGTAAACAGAAGAAAATATATACCCCCATTTTGCATATACTGCTGGGGTATCACATGGAAGATATACTGTCACCTTCCCCAGGAAATACAAATATATGATGTTAAATATATACAAAATATGTGAAACCATTTCTGCCAATGATGTAAAAATATGATCTTTTGGTACATGTGCTTGGATACTCGGAAAGAAACTGATTTCTTAAAGCTGTAACATGTTCTGGTGGGTTCATGAAAATGATGACAGTCTCTAAACACTTCAGTGAGGAGTGTTAGGTTGCCTCAGTCTCTTTGAAGCTAAGCCTAATGCTAAGCCACGCTCCATTTTAAAGCACTACCTTCAACTTGATGATTTCATCAAATGACTGGATTGCATTGCAGTGGGATAACCTAATCTTCACTCCATACTTTCTACTCATAAGCCACTTGAAAAACTGGTTTGCACTTTGGCCTTGGAGTGTATATTCTGCACTTGAACTGGTTTCAACTTCAGACCCTACTGAAAGAGGAAACAAATCTAAGACCTAACCATGTCCACCCCCGCTCAAAAAAAAAAAAAAATAAATAAAATAAAATAAAATAAAATAACCCACACCACACTGAGAAAATAATTCCATTACTGTATACTGCTCTAAATTTAAATGACAGAAGCAACACTAAAACACAAACAATTAGATTTCCCCTGTTGATTTTTATAGCTTGCATGTTACAGAAGTAATAGCTTCCCTCTGATTTCACTCCAGTATGGATCAGGCATCATTCCACAGCAATCACAGGAACCAAACCCATGGGAGACACAATTCTGGTGAACTTTGTTTTTCCTGTCTACAGCATAAATTCCATTTAATCCTGAAACACTAAAATTAGAATCATCTTTGTTTACATTTCCAATGTAGTTTTCCTAATTTCCCAGCTCTATCATTTGAATTTGTTCAATGATATTTCCACCTTGAAAACGTGCTAATATTAACATTTGAAGTAATGGAATAAGTACAAGTTGAGTGCCTGGATTTCCCATGACACTGCCGTTGGAGAAGGTGCTGATTTGTATTCCAGGGCAATTGTAGGACAGGCAGGTTGTCACTGGACTTAATATCAAGATTTGATAAAACTGCTGCATTTGAGAAAAAATATTTAGCTGTGGCAATTACATTTTGACTTCTTCTGAGGCTTGCAACTGTTTCATGGCAGAATGATGAAAAAGAGACAGCTGTGCCTATGATGGAAAGCACTCATGTAAGTATATTGGTAAAAAAGCAAACACATTAGAGGTAACAGAATGTCCATTTTTAATCAGCAAGAGAAGATTTTTAATGTCTATCAAGGATGGCAATACTTTTTTTTTTCTAGATTTGTTGATCACTTACTTGTTTGAAAATAAGGGTGACGTTCTGCCATAGCCTTTCTTTGCAGGCAAATGGGCTGGATAACAGCTACAGGCATTTTTCTGCATGAGGAAATTGAATAAAGACAGTCCAGGCTCCTCTCTGGAGCCAGGGACCAGCCGCAAAGCCAGACGCACTGCCCATCAAAGTCGCAGCTACAATTGATTCAAAATAACTCAGCGGCAGTTATTGCAGAATAAAACCTTATTTCTTCTTTGTCGATGTGATCTGGTGCTAGGCTGTAGTCAGTGTTGTCAAGGCATGGAAGAGACCTTACCTCCGGGCTGGTGCTTGGAACCCCAGGAGTCCCCAGTGCCCTCAGTGTGGGGCACTCCAGGCGAACCGCTGGGGGCTTCTTAATTTTTTTTTTTTTTTTTTTTTAATCTGGGGTTTCTGAAGCTGCAACTTTCAGGTCAGACCCAGCAACAGAGTGTCTGCTGTACTGACCCAAGAGCCCTGGTAGAGTCTGGGGAAGGCTCCGAGCCCCTGTCCGACAGCCCGGGGGTGCGAACTGCACCCCACAGAGCGGGGGCAGCTCCCGCCGGGCGCGGGGCTGCGGACATCTCCTTCTCCCCGAGCTTCCGAACACCTGCGGCAGGATTAGCCAGGCTCAGGCATTCATTGTCGGTCTGCAAACTAAGTGTCGAAAGCCCCCGCAAAGCAACAAACAAAAACCTGCAAAGGGGAAAACGCTGTAATAAAGCAGCAGAGCTCTGGGGATTTGGAGACGAGCGTGGAGAGAGTTCGGATCAAATGGGATTTAAATGTAAACAGCAGTAACTGCATATGATCAATAATCACCCCGTGTGCATTCCTCTACTCATTTGATATCAGCTAGGATAGTGCAAATATTGCAAGTGAGTACTCGACAAGGAAATCAGCTGAGCGACTGTTTAAACTGTGGTTAATTATTAATATGAACAATTATTTTCAATTAAATGTTTAGTTTAATCCCCTCATATCGACTTGTCTAGGAAGCTACATGTCTAGCTTCCAAAACGATAATGTGGGTGCAGACTTATTCTGAGGAATTTGATATAATCCATATAATATCATTCGTGCAATGAATTATCATCTTGACTCTTCTTGCTTTGTCCTAATCAGCTGAGGCAACGAACAATTTCTTGTGTAAATACTTGTGACAGTTTTTACATGCTAAAAGGAATTTTGTCAGGAAGGTCCCTCAAAGTACAGGGGAAAACCACATCTCGGTGAAGATACGAGTCTTGGAAATGTGAGTTCAAAAGGAAAAGTGGCTCATGTTTCTAATAGTAACTTCCGAAGAAATTAATTGTGACTGATATTTTCCTGCTATCGCTCATAATATTTTGCCATGTCCTGGAGAGTGCCCTCCACCCTTTGCAGTGGCTCTGGCGACCTCATTGCATGGTCCGTCGTTCACCCTACGGAGTCTGTGCTTCTGCAGCTGCCTGCTCCCTGCATGTGCGGTCTTTCCTTCCCCTGCCGCCTCCTCCTAAATCAAATCCCTCGGGTCCCACTGTAGAAAACAGTCCCCGAAACCTCTTCCTTCCTTCCTTCCTTCCTTCCTTCCTTCCTTCCTTCCTTCCCCTCCTAAATCAAATCCCTCGGGTCCCACTGTAGAAAACAGTCCCCGAAACCTCTTCCTTCCTTCCTTCCTTCCTTCCTTCCTTCCTTCCTTCCTTCCTTCCTTCCTTCCTTCCTTCCTTTTCAGATTTGAAGGAGTGACGACAAGTTTAATGAATTAGGAGCCTTGGTTTCTCTGTACACACGGCAACCAGACCCTTTCAAAAGCCGTCATATTTGTCCTTAATTTCGACTTTCCCAAGCACTGTTCTCATATTCCACTGTTTGAAATGTAGGAAGATTTAGCATAATTTGGAGGTCAGATTTCTAAATAAGCCTACTTTAAATAACAAGCATACACAGGAGATTGTCAGTATCTTTATTTTGTATACAGTTTACACACTGGCACCGCTTTTTAAAACCCTATATGTGGGTTAAAACTCAATTTTACAACCCCCATTTATATGAGATGTAGGTTTGACATCTGTTTGCCAGAGTGTTTTGCACTTAGCCTAACACCCACTATTAAATGACAAAATTGTGGCAGGCTGTCAAAGCCAGCTGACTGACAGCTGCTCTACTTTACAAAAAAGCCCCATTCAAATATTTGCAGGGTTGAAGCTTTCTGTAACGCTGTCGCCATTCTCCCCGTTATTTAGCATGTAAAATATAAGTCAAAGTTTTAAAGCTGCTTTCCAAAATGTTGCCATTTTTCCATATAAAAAGAGCGAGCGGTGGCTGCTGGCGGGGATCCAGCGCCAAACGCATTGGGTGGATATTTCGCCGGGTCCCCGCGTTCCTCCTATCTGCACAAACCCGATAAAACTGTCATTTAGCAGCGTTTCTTAATATTGCAGCTAATTAGAGCCGGCGTGTTATTGAAGTGAGAGCAAAAATCCACTTAAAAGAGAGGGGAGGGAGGGGGGTGGAAAAAGAAGGGAGGGGAATTTTCCGTGCAGGCAGAGGTACGCAGCCGGGCACGGCTCACAGCGAGACCCCCCCGGGAAAAGGGACGGGCTCTGGGGAGGGGACACCGAGGGCATCCCGGCACTCCCGCAGCAGTCGTCCCCCGCTTTTTGCCCTCACCTCCAGGGGTCCCTTTGGTCTGCTCTGGAAGGACGTGCAAGGATCGGCTCTAGCGGAGGGTGAGCGCTGAGCCTTGGCCATGATGTCTCCCACTTCTAGTGCCACGGATGAAGGATGTAACATTTAATTCAGGTCGTTAATACACGCCCGTCCGTTGCCCTGTTCCCCCTCCGAGCGTCAATACGAGTGTGTAAAGGGCAACGGTGATTTAAACTTAAAAGCAATCTGCTTTTTATTCCAACATCTCTAATGATTGTATGTGACTGAGCACCTCAAAATAGCTGACGAGGTAATCCCTGCATGCTAAGGAGTCTTTGCAGCAACTGCTGGGGTTTATTTGAAACTCGGGTACTTCCCGCAGGTTTTGCGAGACAAGCAAGGCTCTGGCTGGCAACCGAATCGGAGGTTAATGTTGGGGGCGGGGG
>NW_024524266.1:566522-572429 GCF_017590135.1 Pyrgilauda ruficollis | reverse complement strand
GGGGGGGGGTGGTGTGGGAATGTATTAGTTTATTTTTTGAATGAGGACTAGATCCACCCCCTAATAAAACAGGGAGACGGTCCAGCTGTAGGAAGGCGGCTGCCCGCGGTGTCCGTTCCCCGCGCTCTGGCCCCGGCTCCGTTGGTTCCCCCGCAGGGTTCAGCCAGGCAGCCACGACCCGCCTGGATGCCACAGCCGGCTCCACCGGCGGCCAAAGCCATCCCTCTGCTCCCCTTCTCCCTCCCTCCCCCCCGCACATCCTCGGCACAGACGGGCAGGCACACACCCGCACAGCCGGAGCAGAACGGAAAAGGGGACACTCTCAGCTTTACCTGAAAATATTTAGCTGACTTGTGTCCATTTTAATAACCTCTATCGACTTTCTTTCCTAGAGTGGTTGTCATATTGGCAGAAAGGGACTGGGAAAGAGTGTTTTAGGAAGGGAAGAAAAAAAATGCAAGAAGAAAACTACGGCGCTGTCTAGGAAAGGGGAGGTGATGGCAATGAGCGGTACAGGGCGGAGGAAGAGCGGACCCTCCGCAGCGATCCTGAGCGGAGAGGGGGAGCTTGACAAAGCCCGGCTCCGTCCAGAGGGAAGGCCGGGAGAGGGGGAGCGAGAGGGCGGAGGGAGACTCTGAGCCTCCCTGTGAAATCCAAGTTTATTGTCAACAAAGGAGGGTCTGGCCGGGCTCGCAGCCTCCGCGGTCCCGAGCTGTCGGAGGCAGAGTACGGCGGGGGGGCGCGGGAGCGGGGTCCCTGGGCGGCCGGGGACCTCCAGGGTACGGGGGAAGGGCAGGAGCAGGGTCCCGGGCGGCCGAGGCGGACGCGGTGAGGGTCGGGAGGAGGCGCGGGGAGCCCCGCGGCGCCACACAGGTACGGGAAGGAGCACCTAGGGGTGGCTGTACCCTTCCGGGAGGCTTCTCTCCCAGAGAAACGGGCAGGGGACAGTGGCCCAGCAGGAGCAGAGAGGCAGAAATGCAAGGTTAGAGGAGAAAGTGCGTGTGAGAAAAGGAAAGGGGAAGAGAAAGAGGACGAAGGCTCCGGGCTCCACCTCCCCGCTCGGTGCTGCGCTCCAGCTGCTCTCAAACCAACTGCTCAATTCTATTCACTGCCGCGACGGAACAAAAAAGTGGCTATTTATTAGAATACTTGTTTGGTATTGTTCGGTGCCACACAAAAGGCGTTTCATTATGTTGGGGTGGGGAGAAAAGCCCCTTTTCTTTTTTTTTTTTTTTCCTTTCCTTTTTTTTTTCTTTTCTCTGCAGACCGAAACAATGACTTGAAATTGTCTTTAAAGTCTTTTCTATCAATAATAAATTTCATTTTCTTCTCTGTCTCCCGCTCTCCCTCTCTCCCCCTCTCCTGTGCGGTGTGTATGTGTGTGCGTGCGCGTGTGTGTGTGAGGGGGAGAGAGAGAGAGCGAGTGAGCGAGAGAGCGCGAATGGTGAGTGTGCGTGTGTCGCCGGGCACTCGTGGCTCGGGCACAGCCGCCTGGGAGCTGCGGCTGGGCGAGGGGCGAGGAGGAGACCGCCGGCTCCGTGTCGCGCTGCCCTGCACCTGCGGGCACGGTCGGAGGAAGGTGTGAGCTAGGCTAGAGCAGAGGAAAAACAAACAAACAAACAAACAAACAAAAAAAGTAATAATAATAATAATAAGGCTGCCCCTTCAGATGATATGTTGGGAGGAGGCTGGAGCTGGAAGAGCAACTGTAAGTGTGCCTCTAACTTTTGAGGGGGTCTTCACCCTGTCTTGGGAATGGAGGAGGGGAAGCCGGCGAGGGGAGGGCTTCCAAGTTACTTTTGCTTCAAGGAGGGAAGAGCCGGTTGCAGTCACTGGGTTATCGGCTGTGACACGGATTTGGGGGGGTGCGGGTGTGGTGTGACAGCGTTTTGGGCTGCCCCCCTCCGCCTTCTGGGGAAGACGCCTCACTGGGTTTTGAGGCGGGGGAGGAAAGCGGCGGCCGGGCAGGGGCAGGGGGCTGCGGGAGGGCTGGGGCTGGGGCTGGGGCGGGGAGGACGCCGGGGGCGGCGGCGCTGCCTCCCGAGCGCGCAGCGCCCGCTCCGCTTACACGTTCCAAAATTAACATGTCGGTGCGCGGGTGCCATTTAGTGAAAGGTGTCTTGGGCAAAGAATCAATTTCACTGTGACTGACCGGCGGGCTTGGCTGTATTAATACTGCCAAAAAAAGGGGAAATCAATAGGCAGAGCAGCCCTCAGCTATTACAACTAATGCCTGCTTAATCTCTCCCCCTGGGAGAGAGAATTCACGTGGGCTCCCAGCACTGCTACTGCGGCCGGGCTGTGGCCGGCTCGATCTTCCCAAGGAAAGGGGATCCCCGGATCCGGTCCTCTGTGAAAGTGACAGCCGGGACCTCTCGACAGGAAGGTTGTGCCCAGCCTCTCGAAGGCAAGTCCCAGCCCGGAGGTTAACGCTACCTGGCGTGGTCCCACCCAGGGTCTTGCTATCCCTTCCCAGCCTCAATGTGGCTGTAGAGTTTCTTACTATTGCTATAAAGTATTGGGATATTAAAAAAAAAAAAAAAGGTGAAATGGATTTTCCCTCTCGTAATTGAGGGTGGTATTTGAGGTCGATCAACAGGCAATGCAGCAAGGTTGTACATCTATCGATCAGGGAGGGGACGCGTTTTGGCTGAATCTCTTTTCAGAAACAGGTGTTTAAACATGATAGCGGCTCCAGTCAATTAACCCATTAAAACCCCGTTTTATCGCATTGATTCCACAGACTGCCATAAAAGGTTATTTGGATGGATGGATGGATGGATGGATGGACGGACGGGTATAGGGAGAGTGGTTGCAACTGCTCCCCAAACGCACAGTATCGGGCAGGCAGTGAGTGGCCGAACTACCGTTTCTTCCCAACAAGCCAGGCTGCCCCAGCTCGCCCCGTCTTCTCCCGCCGCTCCCGGTCCCGGCTCCATGGAGGGGCAGAACGGCTGCTGCGGGCCGGGGGGGCTGAGGCCATCCCCTCCCCGCCGTGAGCCGCCCGGTTGCGCTGACCCTAGAGCAAAAATTGACATATCCAAATTCACTTCGAAGAAAGGCATCTCCCGTGGGGGCTGCACTTCCCACCCGGGGAGGAGGGGTCCGGCCGGGGGCGGGGGCTACCGCCCTGCACCGGCTGCGGGCTGGGTCAGGCTGTGGGTGCTGCTAAACTGTAGCCCCAGCTATTTGCAAGCGCTGTTATTCCTAAATCAGGACAGTCCGTGCCACCACCCCCGCTCCGCTCCAGCACCTTTTTCAGGTTTGCCGGTCTTTGCTGTAAATTACATATTTGCTAAAGGTGTCAGTAGCGGTTTGTTTACTACCCCGCTTTACGATGACTGCTAGGGAATCCGTTTGAGGACAGTGTGAAGCAACAGTCAGTAATTTGCTGAGAAACAAATGACAAACACCCCTTTTCCAAAAGGCAAATAAAGACGGGATCCCAACACGGACCAAGTAACCGGGATCTCCCTTTTGTGGGAAAGAAACTGGGTTTTTCACTTCCCTTCACTGGGGTTCGCTATCGGCCTTCCCATGGCCAGAACGCTGCACTGGATGGAGCAAGAGGATCATGTATTTCCTCTGGGTACCTTTAATTTCCAGACCAGAGGTCTGAGATTATTTAGATGTTTCTAGTTTTGCCCTTGTTTGCTGTTTTCCTAAGTAAGCACTGAATGCGTGACCGAAAAGGTTTGAAACCGTGTCAAAGTGATGTTTTAATCTCATTGAAAGGTGTATTAAACGAGAAGATGTAATTTGTGTGGGATGTTTCGATGAAAGGAGAGATTGGAGTGGATGATACTTTCGCTCTCCTGTGAACCTCATGTCATGTTTATATTGAAGCCTGTGTAGCTAATCTAATTTGCAATAACAGGATGGCCTGCAAAAAAGAGGCTTCTATATTATTTAGGGCTTTTTCTTTCCTCGTTTATTTTTTTACACAAATTCATTCTGACTTGCCCTGAATGATACCTTTGCAGTCTGGGGATAACTGACGAGGATGCAAACCAGAAATAGTACCTTTATGGTGTTCTGAGCGATGCGACACAGACATAACCATCCAGGTTGCCCTGCTGTAAATGGGATGCCGCATTTGGGCTTGAGAAGCTCTTTTTCCGTGACTGACATTTCAGCAGCGCAATTTTAAAGATTAACTACGTAATAACTCCGCATGTCGTTCTAGTCCGACAGACTCTCCACCCCCACAGCTCTTCCTTTTCCTTTACAAGTTTACGATTATAAAACTAAACTCTTTTAAAATATTTTTATTTTGGTTGAAAGTAAATCGCTGGGTATGTTTTCTGTTCGTGGGTTTTTTTGTTTTTTGATGTGAGGTATTTTTGTCTAAAGGACCACTCGTTAACTCGACTCTAAAAAGTAAATGGTTTGGCTATCCTTTTAGTTAGAAACCCCAAAAACCGTGAAAAATAGGATAGTGCAAACCCTCATCTCCCGCGAGATGCTGTGCCATCTAATCAGCACATATTCCCGATGTGTGCCTTAGTAATAATAATTTTAAAGACATTTTTAAATTTGAACAGACTTGAAAAGTACAACTTTTGTGTAATATTGGAAGGTGTATTCAGCCTGTTAATCACAGGGAGTTGTGTCACTGGAATGTTATCAATTACTTGTTCAATTTAACTGTAATTACTAACAAAATTAGACAAGGATGGATCACAATACAGGATATTCGTATTTCGGAACAATATTGTGCTGGAAGTCGAGCTGATGCGTAGCACAAACAAACATTTTAGAAAATGCTCCTGCTGGCAAAACTTCGCAAAGAGACGATTCTGGTTTTTCTACCGACTGGAAAGTCCCACCGGGGGAAGGATCGGGGCCGTTCCAAGGCGAGGGGACACGCAGAATGTCCTGACGGGAAAAGGAGGGGGGAAGAAAATCTCTGCTTAGGCGCGGTGTGACCGTCCCGGCGCCCCACCGAGGTGTGCCTCGCCTTTCCCTTGGCAATGCCGGACACCCGGGGCACATCCGCCCGCCGGGACCCGCTGTCGCCTTGGGGCGGCCGGCGGCTGCTGCGGAGATCAGACGTGCGGGGAGATCGATACTACTTCTTTTAGGCGCAACGGAAATATAAAGCTTATTTTCAAAGCCAGTGAAAACTAGAAAGGAAGGGGGAAAAATAGAAAGGCTGGGATATACAAACTCTTCGGGAAGGTGCAATTTATCGACACTCTGGAGAGAGCGGTGATGCAGAATTCCTTTAGAAAAGTGACTTCAGCCGCCCTTTTATCTGGCACAATAAATACATAAATAAATGGCAGTACTACAGGGAGCAGCAGCCTGCCCTCGGACGCTTTGATTTTGCCCGGGGCGGGCTGGCCCTGAGCACGCCCTTGTGCTCCGTGTCGCGCCTCCTGCCCAGCACCCGGCCCCGCTGGGCGGGCGGCTCCCGCCAGCCGAGCCGAGCCGAGCCGAGTCCGCCCGGCTGTGCGGGGCAGCTGCCTGCTCTCATTAGAACTTCAGAAACCTTTCGGCCGCGTCTCGTACCACCCTCGGCGTTTCCCCGCCGTGCTCCCGACTTTGCCCAGGGGCACCCCCGCGGGATAGTCTCAGTGTTGGTGGCCCTGGTTGCCCCCTACCCGCGTGCTCCCAGCGTGGCGGTGGGCGACCCGTTGGGTGGGGTGAAGATAGAGGGAGAGCGGCCTGTGAGCCACTGACCCCCCCAAGCCGCTCCGGGGAGCCGCAGCGATGTCCCGCAGCGGGGCCGCTTCTCGGGTCCCGCTGGTGTCGCAGCAGTCCGGGCTGTCTGGGAGCGGCGGCCGGGAGCGGGGTGCGCGGAGGCGGACAGCCCTTACTCTCCTCACGCTTCCAGCTGGTTGGCACGGCTCTCCTGGGCGAAGGGGGGAGACATTTCTCGTCAGGGAATTTTAGCCCTTTCCT
>NW_024524266.1:562918-566510 GCF_017590135.1 Pyrgilauda ruficollis | reverse complement strand
CCCGCCCCCCTTTTCTTTTTCTCCCTTCCCTTTCATTCATAAACCTGGTGGCTATAGACGCAGCTTGAATATTGACGTCTCTTCCCCCAACTGCTCCTCCGTTAACCCAATTACAGAATTCATCAAGAACTGTGTTGAATTATCTCTTTCCATACAGTATCAGCATTAGCCTAATTAAAAGCTATAATGTCTGATATAATGATTAAATCGTTAGCTCTGCTGTAGGGAAGCAATATTTTGTTTTCCCTTCAATTAGAAGCTGATTGAGGTTTTCAGAGCAGGTCAGCTGTGAAATTTGAATTATATGTGTGAGTACCGTTCACAGGGTGAGCCCCTACTCGAAAGCTCCAGAGATTCTCCATACGCTTTTACCCAGCAAGCTGAGAAAAGACAACAAAACACAGAGCGAGCCTGTAGCTGATTTGGGACTGATGCTGTAGGATGGCACAGAACAGTTGTTAACGCTGCAAAAGAAAGCGGGACTTTATTCAGGCACCCTTTTTCCAACCATTCCATCTAGACTGGGTAGCAAGCAGGTCACGTTGAAAGCTGTGATCCCCGAGTCGCCAAGTCACCGAGGCAGGAAGATGCTTCCTCTCCCTCCTTTGCCTGCCCTTTCTGCTCCCTCCCGGTTCGCTCGCTTTGGCCCAGTAATGGCACCCCTGTAGCGAGAGAGTGTTTTGCATTTCTTTCTGGATAGTAGGTTTCGGAGTGAAGTGCCAGAGGAGCTGCAAGCGATCCCACTCCCTCCCCGCCTCACGTTTCAGACAGGGCTGGCGAGGGATCAGGCATCGCCTCGGCGCGGGCTGGCGCTGCCGGCCCCGACCCGGGGCGAGGGCAAGGGAGGCGCGGCGGCAGCCAGCAGACGGCGATCGCCGCCTGCTCCGGGCTCCCGGCCCGGCCCCGCCGCCCCCTCCTGCTCTGCGGGGGCACAGAGGGCACAGCGTAGGCCGGGCCCGCGGCGGGAGACCCCCGCCCCGAGGGGGCGGCCTCCGGGTGCGGGGAGAGGCACAGCCCGCCGAGCCTTGCAGCGCGGAGGTGTGGGGAGCCGTGGCAGGGAGAAGCGCTCGTCACTGCGACCGGCCTGCGAGAAGCCCTGGCCGGTACTTGTCCCCTCCGCGGGCACGGCGGGCGACAGGGGCCGCGGGCAGACCTCTCGCCCGCCCCGGTCCTGCTCCCAGTGCGCGACCTCCTCTCCGCCTCCCCTCTGACTTCCCTGCAGCGTTTACCCAGCACACACCACACCCCCGGCCGTCCCCACCTATTCCCTCCACCACCCGACTCCTGGTTCTTTGCAACCCCACTTTCTGCAGGGGAAAGCCCAAGGACCGCTCATCTCCGGGCGCAGCCCCGGCCTGCAGTACCCCAGCCCCGCAGCCCTGTCAAAGGACACTCGCCAAAGTGCTTGGCCTCGTTCCCAGTCCCGTGAATAGGGATCTGCACTACCTTTACCAGGGAAAAAAAGCCCATGGCTGCCCCCTCGAACTGGCTTTTAGACCTTCCTCCCGCCCGTTCAGTCGATAGACACCCCCTGGCCGAAGGTGAGCACCTGGGGTGCACCTGGGCCAGAGGCACTCACGGCAGCAGCATAGCCTCGCTCCCTGCTCCCTGTCCGCCCACCGTGCTCGTGGTAGTTCGGCTGCTTCTAGGGGAAGGAATGTGCTTGTTCGCCGGGGGTCGGGGGAAAGGGGGGAAACCCCACAGAGGGAAAAAGTCCAGAAGGGGGCAGGCCCCGGGAGGGTGTGGATTAGCAGCTGCCTCTGCACCAGGGAAGGGAAAGTTCAGCCTCCGGCGCAGTTTCCCTGAACGTGAGGGGGAGGGAAGCTGGTGTGTATCCCCAGTTCCCAGGGATAAGGGTGTGTTCCCAAGGGATCCACTGCCTGGCAGGATGCATAGGACTCATCCGGAAAAGACTGCCCCACAGCGATTCGACACATTTATTTGTCAAGGAGTCTTTTAGGTGCCTTTCTATCAAATTCCAGGGGAAAATGCCACTAGGGCCATGGGTGGATAATTTGCAAGCCATGCCATCTTATCTCACAGTTTTTACTCCTCATACCTTCATTTATCCATCCAAGTGGAAATGCGCTTTTCTGCAGTAACCTTCTCCCCCGTCTCCCTCCCCTCCTATCCCAACCAGTTGTATTTTTAATACATAACCTAGCAATCAAACAATCCCTTGTTTTGCCATGACAAATACGGCAGCTTAAGAAACTATCAGCTGGAGAAGCGCGGGTCTGCACCGTCTCCCCTGCCCTCTTTGTACCCTTAGGGCTGGCTGGGAGAGAATAATGTCCTCCCAAAAGCATCGGCACCGAGTTAACAGCATCACTCAGACTGAGCTCAAAGGCTGGAAGCAGGCTGAGCCTTCGGCCGTCAGAAGTGGAGAGGCACTCTCCTCCCCCCAGCAAACCCATATTATCATGACAAGTCATTGGAAATGAGAAAAAAAAGTCTAATCCTAGCCCAGTGCCTAGGACCGGTGCTTTGTGCATGGTGCGTACTTCTCCTGCAGAAAACTTCTGGTGGTAATAACAGTAATTGGGGGGGTTGCAGCGTGATTCCAGCCTTGGATGGCCACTAGGGTCAGGAAAATTAACACGGACCGTGAAAAGAGCAGGCACGCTGTGCATGCCTTTCTCCGCCTGGCAAAAGATGATGGGGGCGGCCGTTTATTCATGCGTGGGCATTTGTGCAGCGGACTTGCCATTCCTATGGCTGCAATTAAAGAGTGCAGCATGAATTTCCATGTGGACTATTTTCTCCCCCCTATAAAAATAACTATAATCTCACAGGACAGCCAGAGCTGAAAGGTAGTCTTTTAATGTTTTAAAGGAAAAAAAAATCATACACCTGTACTTACTATATACAAAGATAACATGTTTCCGTGTACCTTCTTTAGTCGCAGGTGCTTTTAACTCCCCTAGGACTAAGTGAAAAACGACTGCGTCCAGCCTCTTCCTCATGCCTGGGCCTGGCAGCAGTTTTAACACCTGGGAGAGACGTCTAAGGGGGCTCCGGAGAAATCTCCAGAACGAAGTCCCGCGGAGAAGGCATGTTTACCTGCCGCTAGCACGGCTGCGGTAGCGGGGCGGACAGCCTGGGGCGCCTCAGCCCCCCTAAGTACTGCTCGACGGTCATCTCAGTGATGGGTGCGCCCAGCAGGGACGGGGCGGCCCGCGGCTCCAGGGCTCCCTGCGGCGGTGCCCGGGGGCTGAGGGGTGCCGGGGGCTGAGGGGTGTCCCCGCCTCGGGGCCGCCGTCGGGGGACGCGGCCCCCCCCGCCCGTCCTCCCCCCACAGAGCGCGGCGCGCCCCGGCGCACGTCACCGCTCGGCGCGCGCCATATGCAAATGAGCTCCCGCCGGCGCGCCCCCATTGGCCGCCGTCAGGCGATTTAAGGCGGGCTCGGCGCGCGCCGTATGGCTGCGGCGCCGCTCGCCCGCGCGCCCGGCGGCTCCTCCTCCTGTGCCGGCCCCGTCCCGGCCCTGCCCGGCCCGTCCCGCCCGGGCCGCGGGAGGGAGACCACCGCCAGCAAATTACTGTGCCGCCGGCCCCGGCCGCCGGGCTCGGCGCGTGTTTTGGTTGGGCTCC
>NW_024524266.1:543817-562904 GCF_017590135.1 Pyrgilauda ruficollis | reverse complement strand
CTTTTTTTTTTTTTTTCCGCCTCCTTTTCGCGTGGCGGTGGGTTCTCCTCTCTTCTTCTCCGTTCACCTGCGATCAGCGGATGCAAGTCACACACGCTCCCTCCCCTCCCTCCCTCTCTCTCTCCAAGTTAGCAGCAAAGAACAAAAAAAAAATAGCTCCGTTAAGGATAAGAGCGGGAGCGGAGGGGTGTGCGCGCGTCTGCCGGGGAGCGCCGGCGAGCGGAGGACACCGCCGACGGCTCCGCACACTCCTCCCGCCGCGCCAAGTGAAGCAGCAAGTTTGCCGTGCACCTGTTTGAGCAGCTCGAACCCCCTTCACCGCCGAGCCCCGAAAGTGATTTGCGAAAAGGAGAAAGTTTTTTGCCGGCAGGGTCGCCGATCGCCCTCCTCGCGGTTTTCTTCTCCTCCTTTTTTTTTTTTTTTTTTTTTTTTTTTTTTTTTTTTTTTTTTTTTTCGCACGGCGGTCGCTGCCTAGATACAAACGGGTTTCGCCTCGCTCTCTCCCCGGCCTCCCGGGCTCCTCTATGTTTGATTCATTTTTCACGTCTGGCACCGGTGGAAAATAAAAAAGCTATTTGAATGTACAGCATGATGATGGAGACGGACTTGCACTCCCCTGGCGGAGCCCAGGCCCCCACGAACCTCTCGGGGCAGACAGGAGCGGGAGGCGGCGGAGGAGGCGGCGGCGGCGGGGGAAACAAAGCGAACCAGGACCGGGTCAAGAGACCCATGAACGCCTTCATGGTGTGGTCGCGGGGCCAGCGGCGGAAGATGGCCCAGGAGAACCCCAAAATGCACAACTCGGAGATCAGCAAGCGCCTGGGGGCCGAGTGGAAAGTCATGTCGGAGGCCGAGAAGAGACCGTTCATCGACGAGGCGAAGCGGCTGCGAGCGCTACACATGAAGGAGCACCCGGATTATAAATACCGGCCCCGGCGGAAGACCAAGACCCTGCTCAAGAAGGACAAGTACTCGCTGGCCGGGGGGCTGCTGAGCGCCGGCTCGGCCGGGGGAGGCCCGGCCGGCGTCGGCGTGGGCATGGGCGTCGGCGTCAGCCCGGGCGGCGTCGGGCAGCGGCTGGAGAGCCCCGGCGGCACGGCCAGCGGCGGCTACGCGCACATGAACGGCTGGGCCAACGGCGCCTACCCGGGCTCGGTGGCGGCGGCGGCGGCGGCGGCGGCGATGATGCAGGAGGCGCAGCTCGCCTACAGCCAGCACCCCGGCAGCGGGGGGCACCCGCACCACCCGCACCCCCACCACCCGCACCACCCGCACAACCCGCAGCCCATGCACCGCTACGACATGGGTGCCCTGCAGTACAGCCCCATCTCCAACTCGCAGGGCTACATGAGCGCCTCGCCCTCGGGCTACGGCGCCCTGCCCTACGGCTCCCAGCCCCACCAGAACTCGGCGGCGGCGGCGGCGGCAGCGGCAGCGGCGGCGGCCGCCTCCTCGGGCGCGCTGGGCGCCCTGGGCTCGCTGGTGAAGTCGGAGCCCAGCGTGAGCCCGCCCGTCACCTCTCACTCGCGGGCCCCGTGCCCCGGGGACCTGCGGGAAATGATCAGCATGTACTTACCGGCCGGGGAAGGCGGGGATCCGGCGGCCGCTGCCGCCCAGAGCCGGCTCCACTCCCTGCCCCAGCACTACCAGAGCGCCAGCACGGGGGTGAACGGCACCGTTCCCTTGACGCACATCTGAGCCCCCGCCAGTACCGGAGCGCCGGAGGCAGGCACGGACGTGGGCACCGGCTCGGCCGCCGCCCCCGGCCCCGGGCCGGCCTGCAGGACTGCGCGCCCCGCCGCTGCCACCGCACGCTCAGCCCCGGCCGCTGCCCGCGCCCCGGCCCCGCGCCGCTCCTGCCCCGCTCCCAGGTTCCCCCCTCTTATTTTTGCCTCTCGCGCCCCTTCCCTTCCGCCCTCCCCCGCCTCTCTTTTTTTTTTCTTTCTTCCTTCCTTTTTGTACAGAAATGTTTTGATGTTCTTGTAATAATAATAATAAATAATAATAATAATAACGAGAGAGAAAAAAGGTAACGGTTGCTTTACTTACCTTTTTTTTTAGGACTAGTTTATGAAACTAGTTTTAGACTGAACTTCTGTGTTTTATCGAGACTTTTTGTACAGTATTTATCATTCACTCAAGAGACATAGAGCGTTTATTTGCAAAAGAGGAGAAAGAGAGAAAGGGGGGAAACTGCGGCGAAAAGAAAAAATAGCATTAATAAACACACAAAGTTGTAGGTGATGCCAACTTTTATACCGCGCGGAACCGCTGTGATTTCAGTCACGGATCGCTTCTTGCGAAGATTTTTTTATTGACTAATTAACTCGAAGTTGATGAGGAAACAGTTCTCATTTATTACTCCTGTACTAAGACAAATTCAAAAGAACACCTTAAAGTTTTTGTAGATATTCTCGAGGGTTTTTTGGGTTGGGGTTGGGGTTTTTTTTTTAGTTACTTGTTGGTTTATTTATAAAACTTTTTTTGTTGTTGTTTTGTTTTGGAAGCTCCATTTTTTTTCCCCCCGGGTTTCGTAAAACTTTATTGTATCTGGATATTTTTGTTTGTTTGTTTTCTCTTTGATTTTGTTTTCTTTTTGTATCATTTCTGTAAATGCATTGTGAAATAATTTTTATTTAGGCGGTACGAAGGAAATCAGATTGTGTATATAGTTACTAAAAAGTCTTTCTGCTAAACAGAAATCCTAAGGATGCGGTCATCTTTTTTTTTTTCTGTTTTGATTAAATAAATTTCAAAGCGGAAAAAGTCACCCGTATAAAAAGAAATGCTAACTGGCGAACATAGTGGTGTTGACCATAGTAAGCCTGGAAGTACAGCAGGGAAACATAGATTTTGGGAAGGAAGTTTTAAGCAGCAGGGGCAAACAGAATGAAGTGCAATCTGCAGTAAATGTCGATGTTCCCTAACCTATGTAAATCAGAAGGGGTGAAGGTAGATCTATTTTAATACTCGTTCCCTACTGCCAGGGAAGGCAGTTTACTGCGTTACTCTTCTAGCCGTGACCGTTCATTTTGTGGATTTTAGGGCTGGGCTGGTGGTCCGGACCTTGCCGGAGCCTTGACTTTTCCCCTGGGGGGTGATCGGGCGCTGCCCGCCCCTCTCGCCCCGGGCCCCCACTCGGCCGGGAGTTCCCGGCGGCCCGGGAAACGGGAGGACACCGTCCAGCGCGGCACTTCCCCTCTAATTAACACCATGGAAAGTGAAAGCGCTTCTTTTTGCGCGTCCCGAAAAGAAAAGCGACCTCTAAACCTCACGCCCTAGAAGCAGTCCCATCCACCCGGAGCATTCCGGGGGGCGAGCGGGAGCGGCGGGGTCACACCTTTCTCCCCCTTCCCCACCCCCTCACCCCCCATTTTTAGCGACTGGTGCGAAAGCTGTCGAGCAAAACGGTGCGTGTCATTTCATTGCAGAATGTTGTTTATTGCTTTGAGAGCTAATTTAAATTCTTTTTCCTAGCTGTTGAGAGATACTTTTCTATATGTTAGAATTAAAAGTTTGCTGTAAACTACTGTAGCAAATGAATTTTTAAAGTAGTCATAAATGCTTAAACAAAAGGAAAAATAATTAACTTTCAGGACTTCAATGTCGATCCCAGCAGGCTGTAGGACTATTCGTCTTTTAGCTCTGGTGAATAAGTACTGCATCCGTCCAGGAGTGGGGAAGTTTTAGTTAGCTAATGAGGAGCGGGTTTGGTCCGTCTTAGAGATTGCACTTCTATAATGCCGACATGTCAATTGACGTACATAACTCTTCGGACTCCTGTCGATAATTTTGTATGAATCACTCATACTGAACGCAAAATTTTCATGGAGGCTGTCCATTGATTTCAGCCCAAAGTTTTTGGTTTGGGTTTTTTTTTTTTTTTCCTTTCCTTTTTTAAACTATTCGAGCCTTTATTAAAATGGAGGAGTGTGCGGGTTCAGACAGTCAGCAGACGACTTTTGGAAATGCTCAGCGACCAAAGAGTGCATACAGAAAGCAGGAACCTGTGGGAAACTTTCTGCGGTGTTGATCACTTCCAGCCACAGTCTTAGATGAAATTTTTAAAATAGCTGTACCTTTAGGTACGCAGATTATGTTGGGTACCTGTTGAATTGTTTCTTGAAACATGTTGTCCTTCATGCGCATATACTCGTAAATATCTGTACACACCATAGATAGCATCGTGACCGAAGAGAAGTGTGTGTGTGTGTGTGTGCACATGCAGACACATACACGTCTGATGCACCCTAGCTATTGAATAGCTATTGAAAAATCACATTTAATGACAATGTAGAATAGAAAATCCCAGCGAGACGATCCTGTATCGCTGAACACGACTGATGGAACAGGACTGGAGCGGTCAAGGGAGAAAAGCAAATAAATATCTGTTCATTTGTGTCCAAACAGCAGAAATACTATGGGGAAGTGCTTTAAAAAAAAAAATTATAGCTCTCTAAATTAGCTCCTTTTAATGAGTTTTCCCTCCTACCATCACAATAACGCTCAATGGCGTTATGCCTAGAATAATAGGAATACCTGCACTTTCAACACAAGGGGATTAAAGCGACCCAATGTCGGCTATATTCAAATAAGCTTCAAATACCCTCAGCCCGCCTTTCAATGTAATGAAGTTCGCTCTGCAAATACCTCTGCCTAGTTCTGAATTTGGAATGGCTGACATCATGGAGCTCCTCACTGGTTTAAAGGGAAAACTTTGATCCTGCCAGGACTGGTGGCTGGGAACTCCCTTGTTCTCCTTGGTGTTGGGCTATGATGAAGCAGAGATTGACAAAAAAAAAAAAAAAAAAAAAACAAAAAAACAACAAAACAAAAAAAAACCCCATCTCCTCGAAATACCAAAAAACTATCCACCCACCCCACCCCCTGAGACACCGTCGGGGTAGAATTTTTTTGCTGTTCATGGTTTATTGGTTGGTTTGGCAGTTCAGTTTAATTTGAGTTAAACTTCACATTTGGGTATTTAAACAAAACAACTTTCCTAGGCAGATGAGTTGGGGTTAGGTACAGTAACATAATTATGTCTTCGGGCTTTTTGCTATGAGAGTCATATATAAGAGAATAATTGAATATGCAAAACTAAGAATAGGTTTAAGCGATTTATGGTTTAAGTACATTACATCTACAATTGTATGAAATGTTCTTCCTATAGCATGATTGACAGAGCTATTAAAATCACGTATGTGGAAGAATTAAAGCAAAAAGTCATCTCGTTTTCAGTAAAAGGAAGGAAAATCCAGGGAATAAGGCGAATGGGAGCGGGGCCGAGGTGCCTTCTCCGTGCAGTTAGGCTGGGTGTAGCGTGGGGAGCTTGGGGTCAAGGCCCCACGTGGGCCAGACCCCCCCGCGGTCACCGCGCTGCCGCGGAGTCCCTGTGCCCCGGGAGGGGGACGGCGGCAGAGGGGCCAGGAGGACAGGAGGCACACAGAGATAACAGGTTTGATCCGCTCCAAACTTCGAGCCAAAACACAAACTTGGCCTGAACTCCACAGCTCTTTTCCCAACGGTTCTTCTGTTTTAAAAAACATCTTCCTCTCCACCGTGCGTGGCTCACTGAGCTCGTAGGAGTGGCGCTGGGCCCCGGGGAAAAGCCGTTCCCTCCAGTTCCACTGCCCCGCGCCCTCAGCAGGAGTCACATCGCGACAAGCCCCGGGGGGAACATCGATGGGACGGCTCCGAGCCGGGAGGAGGACACACGAAATTGTCCATGAAGATAAAAAGAGGGACGTTTCCAGAAATCAGAACCAAGGCGCCCGTAGGGCCACAGCGGGACAAGAAGCTCCGCGAAATGCTCCTTGGTAGGGCGGGGTGGGGGGTGGGGAGGACCCTCCCTCCCAGCTGCGCCACATGCAGGCGACATCAGGCCGGGTCACCTGAACGTCTGACGCGGTTACAGCATTTTATTATTACGTGCAAACTTCCAAGGAAGGGGGAAAAAAAAAATCTATAAAAGAAAAAAAGCACCACAGCATCACACAGACACGCTCCCCCCCCCGCCGAAAACCAAACCAAAAGGCTGATCTCAGCATTGCTGTAAAGTAAAACGGAACTAAAAGACGCGAGCTGGCAGGTGTCTGTGGGTTTGATGGGTTATCTGGACGGGATGCTCTCCCGGGGCTGGCGCCGACGCTCTCCCACGCCCCACGATTTCCCCGCCTTTCCCGGGCACTCACCGACTCTCCCGAGCCCTTTTCTGCCCCTCCCTCCCCCTTCCCTCACGCTTTCTCTCAGCTCGCCCCAGTGATCTCCAGATCTCCCCTTCCCTCCCACACTCGGCATCACGTGGGGAGCGCCGGGACGGGGCAGTCCCGTGGGGGCGGACAGCGTCAGTGTGTCCCCGTGTCCGTGTGTCCGTGTCAGCGTGCAGAGGGCTGATCTTGCAGGAAGGGTCCTCCTTGCTAAGCCAATCCCCCCGGAGTCGTGGAGCAGTGGGCCTGGGGGATGTTGTTTGTGGGTGCGAGTGGGTCTCTGCGAGCTGCGGCCCCGGGAAGCGAGGTGCCCCCAATGCCGTCAGAGAGGCTGCAGATGAATGATGCAAGAAGAAAACGGGGGTGGCAGGAGGGGAGAGGGGTGAGAGAAAGGGAGGGAGAGCGTGGGGAGGAGGGGGGGGGCGGTGTTTGGAGAGCGAGGGATTAGCGAGGAGAGTCCTGACCCCGAGATCAACGGCCAGTCAAACCCGTTTACAATCACCCGGCGGAAAACCGACGGCTCCCGCTGCAAGGAAGCGGCCGGCCGGGCAGACAGCGAGACCAGACCCCCCCCTTGGAGCGAGTGGGGTCTGGTGGGGGAGGGCCCGGCCTTACTGAGGGGAGAAGGGAGACGCCACAGTCGGGAAGGAGTGAGAGGAGAGGTCCCAGCGGCAGGTCGGAAGGCTGCCCGGGTGGAGGTGGCGGGAATGCTGCCGTGGGCCCCGTCTCCCGACCGCAGCCTTCGAGTCCCTCATGGACGAGTAGGAGAAGAAGGGAAGGAGGGAGAGTTCCAGGCGTGAGGGGCGGGTCGAGTTATCTGGGAAAAACAAGAGCATTGCTGTCAGCCGGGAAAGGCCGCTCTTGAACTCCACACGGGACCCTCCGGGCTGGGCGGCACCAAAGCCCGGCTCCAGTCATGCGTTCACCGACGGGCGGGCGCCCTCCCGGACCGCGAGCCATCTGCTGCGCGGCTACCGGGGGCGGGGGATGGCACTGGGCGGGGGACAGGGCCCCCCGACGGGCCGCCGAGCGGGGCCAGCACCGGGCACCTCGGCTGCCGGTCCGCGCCCCGCGGGGAACCGGCGCCGCCGCTCCGCCGTGCCGCGCACACCCTACGCACACAGGCACTGCACAGCGCGGGGAGGCGACACAAACTATCTTCCCCTTTTTTTTTGGGGGGGGGGGGGTGATGGAGAGTGAAGCAAGCTGTCCCTCCACCTCACGGCATTTTGGCTCCTCCCCTCCAGAAAACTCAGCACCCCAAAAAGCGAGGATGCTGGGTGGTTCGGCGCTACCCCACGAGCAGCACCGAGCGTCTCTGTGCACATCGTCCGAACCGAAGGGGATCCGAAGCCAATGGTCCTGGCCCGGTTCAGAGACAACCCTTGTGAAAGTGCCGAGTGAAACCCCAGGCACCTGCGGCCACGCGTGGCCCCACTCTGTAAAACGCCGCTCCGTCGCGCCCCGCTGCCCTTCCGTGTCCCCAGTGCCACGGGACTCACACAGCTCCGCAGAGGGCTGGCACCCGCGACAGCCAGGCTGGGACCGGAGGGTACTGGTCAAGACTAAGCGGCTCTCCCTCTGTTTGTTCTGAGGTTAGGGATGGATGCTGCTTTCCGTGGGGAAACTGAGGTCTGAGGCAAGAGGTTTCACACGGCCGAGGCAGGGAGGAGTCAAACAGCCAAGCTTGGCTGAAAAGTCACTTCTGAAGACGCAAGGGCAAAAGAAAGACAGAGGAGACAAAACAGAAAATGTGGCAGGACATGGTCTTGCCGAGCTCCGGGCCGGAAGGCTGGTGTGAACAGAGTACCTGCAGCGAGGCGCGTGGGGGAGCAGTGGGAGCCGCCCCGCTGGCCGGGTGGTAGGAAGGATAACAGATTGTGGGTGCGGAGCGGACAGGGCCTTGCCTGCCTGCTTGCCTGCCTGCCTGCTGGCTCCAGCCCCGCAGTGCCTCTGCTTAATATTGTCAGGAAAACCTGGAACACTAGCGTGGCCCCGAGTAGCAGGACAGCTGGCAGAAGAGCTGGGGAACCTGGTGTGCAGGTGCAGATGTAATGGGAGGCTTTCTTTAGAGGCTGAAGCGAAAGCCCATTGACTTTTTCATGCACTGAACCATTCTACTGTTGGAGGAAACTTGGCAAAAGTAAAGATTAACACACTAAATTTTGGAGGATCTTGAGGAACTTTGATGTAACAGCAGTGTGATATATGGGGCCCACTCTTGTAGCTGCCTGGCCAAAATGCAAGCAGGAAACCTGGAAGTCCTTCCCCTTTATGTCTAAAACCAGGACGCACCTGGAGATGCCTCTGTAGGATAGGCTAGAAATTAGTAGCTGACTGAGGTGAACCACACCACTATATGTGGCGTCAAAAAGTCTGGAAGTTCTGAAGTGAAAACCCCATCCCTTAACATGTCCGGAGCTTGTGGTGAGTGAGCAGCAACCCCCAAGGTAAAGCACACTGGTCCCTGGCTGTGGGGTGAAAGCAGTGGCGCTTTGTGACAAGGGACACACACCCCACCCCCAATTTACAAAGCCTTGGGTGCCCCCATGCAGTTTCATGCCTATCTTTCCTAGGTGGTGTATTTCTCTGAAGGGAGGAGCCTTCAGAAAGGTCTCGTTTCAAGAAAGTAATTCAAATGCTTTAGCACGGCCTGTCAGGACGGGTTTGGGGGTAATATGCTTCATGCTTGGTAAAATCCCATTGTCCACGCTTTCAGCCCGGACACCTCGCATTGATTTGGAGAAGACGTGTGCCACGGTTAGCTGCGGCTCTCAGATAGAGGGTCTGTCCCTCAGAAACCTTAAAAAAAAAAAAATAAAATGAAGGACAATAAAACCGAGGAGAAGCAGGAGAGCATCTGTCCGTGGTCAAACAATTGGGCAAGTGCTAGAGGGTGAGCTGAGATCCGAGTGGGAAAACGCGGCTTTAGCCCGGGGCAGACCAGCGTGGGCTGAGGAAGTGCGACCGACACGGGGGGAAGGACAGGAGTCTGCAAAGTGTGCGTTTAGGCAAAGAATAGCTTTCACCGGGAGGAGGTGAAATATAGTTTACCAAGGCGTAAAACTCCATAGCAACTAGGAACTAGTGGTGAACAAAGGCACCACACATCCAAGGAAGGGGGTGAAGTTGCAGGAGGGGTGCAGAGTGAGTAGGGAGAAGTTTATTTCCTACCCAAAAACTGTCTCGCACAGATTTCAGAAGGGTTTGTTTTGGTGTGGTGGTTTTTGTTGTTGTTGTTGGTTTGGGGAGTTTTTTAAAAATTGCTCCAATGCAGAAAAAGTCTATAGGAAGATTGTCTTGCTAAAACCACTGGTGAGTGGATAGTTCAATCCTAATCAGATTAGAAGAATGAATGGCTGTTCAGTTTTGGAGCTACAAACACAAGTAGCCCAAGGCCAGGAAAGACCTAAAATCCCAAGCACGAGAGTTCAAAACGAAGTATAGACATGAAAACACAAATCCCACCCGGTGAGGAAAGCTCTGAAACCATCTACGGTGCTTCCAAGTTACACACATCTCAAACGTGGTCTCTCCTTCTTTCCTTGCTCACTGGCTATTTTTACCTTTTGGAAAAATCTTGAGTAATTCCTTGATCAAGTGATCAGATTAACATTCCGTATTACCTTTTATTTTACCTGTAGGTAGCGGAAGAGAGAAAGAGGGTTTGCTTTTGTTAAGGATTTGTTTGTTTGGGTTTTTTAATTATCTGTGCATTATCAGTCTTACCTTCCCCTAAATGGCTTTTCAGTCACAGGGCAGGTGAAAGATTCATGGTTTGTCATGGTCCCCTCCCTCCCCGATGACAGAATGTAGGAAACAATGCAAACCCCAAGATGTTGTGCAATCGAGTCACTGTGAACTTGTGCATTTTCTACCTTGAAGAACCATAAAAAGGAAAACTAAGCGGGAAACATCTTTTGAAATACACAGCTGTAGGTGAGCTCAAGTCTACAGGTTTTAGGATGGAGTACAAATAAGGGAAGCACGGAGTTTAGCCTAAAAAACTCCTCAGCAGTATTTTGAACAGCCGTTAAGAGTGAAGAGGGATACGGACATGGATTGCGTTTTCCAGACGGGAAATTTCTGTGCTCTCGTGCCAAATAATTACTTACGTGTCTTATGGAACAGTCGAGAATGAGGTAATGGGAGCAGAACATGCATTTGTCCCTCCAAAAGTGCTTCCTCCGTTCATCTTCCTCTCAATTTCTAACTTTCCAACACGGCTGAGGAAGTTTCTGCTATGCTATGCCTCCAACCAAAATGTTCGTTTAGTCGACTAAGTTTGGGTGACAACATAGGAACAACTAATCTCCTATTAGTTTTGTTTTAACTAAGCAGCTGCAGGGAAAAGTTCTGCCTGATTTTCCCGAATATAGCAACATCCCAGTTTTAGGGGTCACAGAGCAAAGCTGACTAGATAAGTGAGACAAGCTGATCATGATGAATGTGCCATATATCCACGTATTTAAGAATAGGAAAGCCATGAAGTGGCATTATTGCAAAAGGCATCCTTGTGTGACCAAACGAGCCCAGTTTTGTACAATTTGGTAGAAGCGTGCTAGGTAGCTTTACTATTCAGTGGGCAGTTTCAGGTAGATAAAGTAGACGTGTCTGTGCGTCTCAGACATGTTTGATATATTTTATAATGTCTAAACGATGTGTTCATGTTTTCACGGTTAAGTGTTCCTATTTAGACGTCTGGATTTATCATCTGTCTTAAGGGAGACTTAGATGTTCAATACGATAAAATACTGCATTTGAAAGGTAAGCCTATTGTCATGAAAATGGACGAACTCGGAGTCCACTGTTTAAAACATGGTCTCTGCTCCTCAGGATATTCTTGTTGATCTCCTTTAACAAGGAGACGCATTAAAAAATAAAAAATCTGTAATAAAAATCTGTGTCTGCTTCACAAATATATGCAATGACGTCATGTCCCTGGGAGCATCCCATCATACTTTCCGGAGGTTTGCCGCAGAATGCAAGTCCCTCTCCATACTTACATGGCTGCACACCAGATTCAGGTGTGCACCGTCGACGCGAGGTGTCTTGTCACACCTGCTAGTTTTATTATAACATTCTCATTGCCTAACAGGAAGAGAACTCCCTACAGGCACGAAAATTGAGTGGAAGTATGGAGAAAATCAGAGCTAAAATTCACAGAGGATCGTGTTTGTCCTTTGTGGTGCACGACATAATAATTTCTAAAAAATTAAGTACGGGCATAAAAAGTATTACAGAAGCTCCGTTTCTATTCTGTGAAAGAGTTGGACAACATCTGGAACGGAGCTCTTTCCCTCAATGAGCATCAGATGGTAAGCGCAGCCGCAAAACCCTTGAAAGGGAAACTTCGGCATTCCCTCCGCCGGTGCGCACGCCTCGCTTAGCGAGAGCACCAGGCTCACAGGGATTTCCAGTGTCTCTGGAGACGACAAACGGAACTCTGAAATGCTGATTTCAACAAAACTCTGAGAGTTTAGGGTGGAAGACGTCTGCCTTTTCCCTACGAACAGGGAGAAAAAGATCTTTCTTACGGAAAGGAGCGTTGGAGGCAGCTGCAGCAGAGCTCCCTGCCGCTCTGCCTCCAGCCAAAGCGGCTGCAGATCCAAACCGGGCCGGATTTGAGAGGCCGTTACTGCCAAAATCCACCCGATTAGACGAGCTAGTTGCCAAAAGTCATTTACCGAAGCCCAGGACCCGGCTATCCCGTGCACACCCCCTCTCACCGCCCCGGTAGCGCCAAATAGTTTGTTACAGAAGGCGGTGTGAGCTGCCCCTTCGGCCCCGCCACCCGGGGGGCAGCGGCCGCTGCCCTGGCGCTCCTGCTGAGCCGGCTCAGGGCTCCCCCAGGCCCACCCGCCTTCCCGTGGGGAGCGGCATTCTGCCCCTCCGCGACGGGGAGAGGGGACTGCCGGGGAGAGCAGGAGGTCGGGGAGCGGCAGCCAGGATGCGAGCGGGGAGCCCCACGTCCCCGGGGAGCAGCTCCGGGGCCGGGCTGTGCCGTTGCCGAGGAGATAAACGCCTGTTGTCCCTGGAGAGGGGGCACGGCACAAAGGTTCACCTGGCTTGGGTCGGGGAACCGGCGGCACCGGGGCTGCGAGGGGCTCACTCTGCGCTTCCCGAGCGGGACAGGTGGGACTGGCCCCTGGTGGATTTCAGCGGTGGGTGAATCGAGACCCGAGCGCTCCCTGTCCAGAGAGCCCGGGAGCGTCTCATGAGCCAGCACCGACTGACCCAGAGCCAGGCTTGTCCCCAAGCTTGTTCCGATGCCCTTCATTTTTGTCCACCAGTGACCAAATGGCAACTTCTATGACCTAAGTTGCAGTCTGTCTGCTTGCCTACCTTCCTTCCCTAACGATGTGTTTCAGGTCATTTTGAGGGAAGTCAGCTATTTATGGGAATTTGAAAAAGTGTGACTGCCCTTAGAAATATTTTTAGGAAACCTGTGAAAATGTTCAGCTTGGTACTGCAGTACTTTTGCCCCTGCACAAAACACAAAATACAAACCAATTTAAAGGAATACCTCAGAGGGGAAGAGAAATAAATCCACAGTCATTCAAGAGTAAAACAAAAAGTCAGAAATTTTTCTCCTCTTAAATGAATAGTCACGGAAGAAATGTCTTTTCAGATATCAAAAAAGAGATATTTTTAAGAGTGTTCCTAATGGAAGGGCCTTTGTATTTTCTGCTCCAACGGCGGGGTTCTGTATTTTGCAGAGTATCCTCATACCACCAACACGGGAAAAATACCATTAAAGAAGCCAGGAGTGCTGGCACACAATTCAAGAGTGAATTTCTTAAAGAACAGTTTACCTCCACCTGACAATAAGATGCTAATAGAAACAACATTTAGAATTTTGCCACTGTACAGAATACTTTCTGAACTTGTAAATAAAAATAAACTCAACAAATATTATTCTCATTTTGGAGTCTTTACAATACAATTACTGCAGACTGCTAAGATCACTCCACTGACCCTCAACCATACTACACAGATACTGCCAAACTGAATTCCCTTATTATTTCTCAGAGCCAACACTTGTTAAAAAGGGGAATGCAGAGTCACTAATTTAAATGTTAGCTTTCGAGAAAAAAAAAAAAAAAAGAAAAAAGAAATGAGAGAGAAAGAGGCAGAGAGGAAAATGGTGGTAAGCTGTCTTTTAAAAATTAAATAAATTTGAGAAGTCTGTAGGAAAATGGCCTAAGGGTGACTAGACTAGTGTTGTCTCTTCTTCAGCCTACAAGTCTTCTGCAGGTTATTTTTCCAGTATAAATGTAATTTAATAGCCGAGATGGATATTGTTTCACTTTCAGTTATCTGCTCTATACTCCGGTCTCATTCTACATTAGATTATTACCTTACTGTCCTATATGCACAATTTAAAGGGAATTACCTATTACTTCAATTATTTGTTTCTTATCAACTGATGTTACACTACAAGGATTTGCATTGAAAGGACACAAAGAAAGAGCAAGTCATGGCACATTGCCAAATAAAAGAGTAATGTTCTGGTGAATTTAGCCCAAATAATTTACTGCTATATAAAAGTGGAAAAGTGGAAGGTGAACCCTTTGACCAATAAATCTCTTCTGCATGTGAAACCCTTATCTTGTCCCCTCCAATATATTCCACACTAGGAAGCCATCATCATTGGCTCTGGTTTGTTATTTGTAAACCTTGATCTTCTGCACTCGGTGTCCTAAATATGGATAATTAGCATCAGTTTATCACGCCTCTGCATATTTTCTCTTCTCTCCAAACATGCATGCTTCTATTGGCTGCCATTCTGTCACAGAAGATTATGGAGACAGATTGCAGAGAATGAATGTGCTAAACGAGATTAGGAAGGAATAGAAATAGCAACTTGGCCAATAAATTCCTCGTGAGAGCCTTATCATACAATTACACGTTGACTTGTTTCACACTCTCCCAGCCTCTTAATCCAACGCCCCCACCAAGAATAAAATTTCACTAATTTCTGAATTACTGCATATCCTCATGACTTGTCACTGAGAATGGTTGGAAGGAGCAACACGGTCGAAAATAGCACATCAAACTTCCAAAAAAGAAAAGAAACTTTACAGACAGAAAGAGATGTGGTTTTAAACCTTTTGTGGCCGTATGTAGAAGTTTTTGTGCAGCAGCAGTTCGAAGGGTCAGGACTTCAACATCAACACCTGGTCGTCTGCGTTTTTGCTCCCTAACTCTTTACATTAGAGGTTACCTTATCCTTAGAGTGACTTGGGGGCCAGAATACAGTGCATTGATGCTGCTGAACTATTCACTCACTGTGCAAAAGACCGTCCAATGAGCTCTACAAACTCGTCAGAAAGCAGCCTACTGCCGTCATCACTTTCTGGGACATTCCTGAAAATTGTGGTAATTGAGAAGACGCCAAAAGCTTGACAGCAATGCAAGACACAATCCTGCTGAACCCACAAAAAAACATCTACCAGCTCTAGTGCAGCAAGTTTTGCCCCTTCTGCAGCGGTTATTTCAATGTGGACGACAAGAAAACATGATTTCCATGACGTAATTCAGAGGCATGGCTAAAGCCTTCAGGAGACATCATCTCTGGAAATGTTGGAAGTGTCCACTTCCCCCCTTATACTAGCCCAAGAGGAGGGCTTGCAAAAATATTAATGTCATAATGTTGTTTTCATTGTTTTAGATACATGTAGAAGAGGAAGGACATAAATGGAGTTAAAAGTCCCAAGACCGGAAGATAAAGCCTTGCTCAGCTGGTCTGTACTCATAGACTTGATGATACAGTGCACTCGTCTTACAATTTTAGATTTAAGAACATTTCACAGCATACATTACAGTGACAGAACTTGCTTTAGAAAGGAACGGGTTTTTATAACTCGAGTAATTTTTTCCCCTAATAAATGTGAATCTTCAACCCCATACAGAACCCCGGTGAAAGGTGTGATGAAGTTGTGCCACCTATTCCCGGGTTGTTTAGAGTCACTTCTGCCTGTGCAATTAGATGCTGGGAGTAGGAGTGAAGGGATACATGTCGCAAGTGTTAAGGATGTTAAAAATAAAGGGGATTCCCTCGAGTGGGACACTTCCTGAACGCTTTTCCCCAGTAGAGAAGTGAGCCGGGCTGCAGTGGAGAATCCCCTCTTCCCCCAAGCTGGGTACCATGGGGTCGCAGTGAACCTTGGGCATGGCAAACCCGTCCTGCGAGTACCCCAGAGCCTTGGTCCTCTTGAGTTATCCTGAAGTGCGTTTGGTGATGGTGGGGTTTTTAATCTGACCGTTATTTTCTTTTGCACTCCTCCAGAGTCTGGTTTGCTACTAAACCCCTCCAGATGGAAAACCTGACTGCAGATGAGAGTCACACTCATCGAGAGTCTTAAAACCACACGGTTGAAGAAAAGACTGAGATGAGAATAGCGTGACCCTGTGGGATAGCAAAACAGCCTGCTACCTGTTTGCTGCCATAAGAACTTCTGCGGTCATATAAAATTTTAATAACTCTCCCTTATTTCCATTTTAATGTTATAGCCATAGGCTTGCATACATATTCATATGCACGTATATCTGTATGCATACACACACACACACAGACACACACACATAGACAAACACACACATATATATATGTATATATATGTATATCTATGTGTGTGTGTGTATGTATATATATATATGTACACACACATCACCCGAATGAATTGGTTAGCATCGGGCAGAGAGGCGTTTGCCATTAATCTGGGAACAAACCGCTAACCTCGGTGACTGGTATTTTAGCTTTTCTTTTCTCGCTTCTCTCAGTGTGGGGAGAGCAGTAAAGCTTGTGTGGACTGATTGTGAGGGGCTCTGCTGGAATTTGGCAGGCCAGGGGCTTGGAGAGAAGCCCCATGCTGACTCCTATTCAGCGGGCCAGTTTTCTGCGAGCTTTGGAAGTTTCACTCAGCCGTGCACTCAATGGCTTCACAAAGCTGATTACAAGCTTCAGCGCATTCCTGAAGGAGCCAAAAGCGACGCAGGTGCAAACGAGCCGAGGGAGCCCCTTATCCCGGTGACAGAATGGGACAAGCTGGGAAAGGCTTGGACCACACAAATCCAAGGCTCACCAGGCAGCAGCAAGCCTGCCTTGGGAACCGGGGATCATTATCCGCTCCATTCAGCGGGGACCCAGCGGCGGCAGCGGCACGTCCCAAGGCTGGGGACGGGCTTTCCTTCCCGGGTGGGAGCAGAGCCCTTTCACCTGGCATCCCCTCTCCTCTGCCTTCGCGGCTGCCTCAGGCACGAACCTGAGGCGCCCCTGCTCCCCCGAAATGATTTGTGTCCCAGCATCTGTTAGGCTTCAGCCTGCCGCCTGCAGCACCTTGCCGTTTTCTCCCCCTTTTCCCCATCCCACACGAAAAGCCTCCCTCCTGTTCCTCTTCCCTTCCCCAGATAAACACGGTGCTAAGGGTCTGTCTGGAAACCCAGCACAGAAAACGCACTGATCCGAAATGGCAGGTTTCCTCCCAGTTGAAGTTCTCTAACAAACACCCTATTTTGAAGACTGCCTTTAATTCCAGAGAGAAGCCAGCCGGGAGTGCACCCTCCTCCCCTCCCAATTACTCGAGCCACCCGATTCCCACAGAAACCTCCCGCAATACAAACGCCTGGTGAATGCTTTCTGACTCGGTGAAAGCAGCCCACGGTCCCTGCCCTTCCTGCCTCCCCGGCGAGCGAGGGGGTGGCGAGGAGTAGAGGGGGGTCTTGGTGCCGGAGAGGGTGAAGCGTGATTACTTTTAATTAGGGGTTCTCGGAAGGAGTTCCTCTAGTTCCTCTCGCCTCCGCTCCCTCGCCCTCTTCCCCACCAGCCGAGAGAAGAAGCTGCACTTTACTTCCCTGAAAAATTAATTACGGCCCTTCCCCGCTATCAATTACGGAGGAATCAGCCTTTCCTAGGGAGAGGAGAAATAATCAAAAGGCTTTTCAGTCTTGCTGGGGTGGGGGACGACCTCGGACCGCCGAGCACATAATGCGGCAAGGGGCTGCCGCGCTTCTGGCCGCTGGTTTCATATGCAAATGGCGAGCTGCCTCCAAGTTATCATTATGGTTTTATTTTTCCCCCCCTTAATGTTATTATTGTGTAGGGGTTTTAATAGCCACATGCTCTACCCTTCCCTTTCAGCGAGGTTTCCTTGGCGATCAGCCACGCCGCTTCTTCCCCGGGCGCATTGCCCCCGCCCCAGCGCCTGCCCCACGTCCATGTTAATTTCGCCCTATGGAAATGAAAGCGGCCGGGCCGGGCAGCTGATATTAAAGCGATCCCCCGGCCCGGGGCTCGCCCTCCCCGCTCGGCGCAGCGGCCGTGCCTCCGCAGGAGCGCGGCGTGTCGGTGCCGCGGGCCCCGGCCCCCGAGCCCGCCGCCCCTTTCATGCTTGCGAGATGCTGGGGAGGCAGCGGTGCGTTTGCTTGTGCGGAGCACACCGCCTGCAAGCGGTTGCCTTGGCAGAAAGGTGCAGCTTTCTGATGTTCTTTTGTCTGATAACTAATTCAAGTTAATGCGATCTTTATGTAAAGCTAACAGCGGATAATTGTCTATTTTCTCGCCAACAATCTCCATCACAATCACTTATCTGGAAACCTGCGGTTGTATTAATCGTTATATTCCCCGAGATAAGCGTCTCTCGAATTATCAGTAAACACTGGAGGGAAATTAAACAAACTCCAGAGCCACTTAAGTTTCCTCTGCAGCTTTTAGCCACCTTCTCGGAAGGAGGGGGAGCGGGGACGACGGCACCCCTCAAACCAACCTGGGACCGGAACACAACATGAAAGGGGGGCTGTGTGTCAAACAGGGAAGAAGGGCCTGAAATTTTGGATAATTTTGAAGAGCCGAGTCTCGCTGAAGGCGGCTTCCCTTCGAGGTGCCCGTGCGGCAGTCAGACCCGCACCTTACGCCCCGCTCGTCGGGCGGCGGTCGGTCTTTAGCGGCCCCTGGGACCATGTTGGCAATTCTTGTAAATCATGTAATTAAGTGTATTAATCCCTGCAGGGGAAAGACTAGCAGCTAGGAGAGAATACACCCAGAGGTTAAGCAGGAGTCGCATCAGTCTTTAGGTCTGATACACGAGGAGAAGAGAGTTCTGCTGCCTTCCGAGAATCACCGTATTAGCACAATTATTGGCAATATTTATGCTAGAGAGTGAGCTGAACCCCAGGAGGGTAACAGAGAGTGCGAGAGAGCGAAACTACTGTGGGAATATGTTTTACTGCTCAGATCCCATCAGTTCCGTTAGGTGTAAAGAAATTATAGCAAATTGTGCTGGAAACCCCTCCAGGGAAAACATACTTGTACGACAAAGATTTTGTCTTTTTGAGATGAAGTCAAAACATCGGTGTCAAATGAAACTCATTTTAGGGGCGCTACCGTGTGTGTGTGTTTACTTGAGAACCATAGTATGGGGGGAGGGAAAGAAAAAAAGCGAAAAAGCAGCCGAAACCAAGAAGTTTCAGTGGTGAATCTGTGCCAGCAGAGAGTTTGCAAGTTCTTGGGGAAGAGCGAGGCGTCCTGCAGCCTCCCCTCGCTGTCCGCCCGGAGCCCGGGCTGAGGCCACCGCGTCCCTCCGCAGGGCTCGCTGACAGCGCCAGGCGCGCTTCGCCTTTCTAGGAGGGCTTTCCACGTCGAAAGCGCCTTATGAACGTTCACTGAGTAATCCTAAACTGGCGTTTAGTTACGGAGCAGGCATCAAAGAATTTTAAAACTCGCCTCTATGATGAGCTTTATTTATATTCGACTTTTTTTTTTTTTTTTTTTTTTTTTTTTGGTAAACAAACTTTTATTCACGAAGGTTTCCAGTGGCACGGTTCGCGTTCTAGCCTGAGGAAGGTGAGGTCTGGGAGGGAAAAGACAAAAAAAAAAA